>NC_092343.1:90562500-90891500 GCF_046630445.1 Rutidosis leptorrhynchoides | reverse complement strand
TTTCAGATAAAAACCTGAAAAGGCCGAAGAAATATGCCCGAGATCGCAGGGACTCGCTGGGATATCCTCCGGAAAATAAAAGCTAAGCTAACTACTACTAGAGACTAACTAAAAGCTTGAAAATATGAAATGAATTACAAATTGAGTGTGTGTTGGAATGGATAGAGAGAGCCCTTTAAATAGACTTGATTTTTGCCTGCAAACGGCTGGCAGGCCGTTTGGCAGGCCGTTTTTGGAGGCCGTTTGCTAAGGCAAGCCGTTTATCGAGCCCGTTTGCTCTGACCGTTTGACAGGCCATTTGGCAAGCCATATGGCAGGCCGTTTGCTGGCCTGGTCAGCCTGATTTAACTGGATCGTAACTTGATTTCTTGTCTTTCACCGTTTTCGCTCTAGAATCTTCGTTTTTGCTCCGTTTTACTTGATTCTTTTTGCATTGCCTTCGTAATTACTTAATCTACAAAATCAACCGAAAAAACGATAATTTTGCAGGCAAAGTTTAAATATTTATTGTTCTAGGGCTTAATATTGGGGATAAAAATGTGACTTTTTGCCCGATATCAAATACCCCACACTTGGCTTTGCTTGTCCTCATGCAAAAAGCGAGAATATAAGGATCTTTCTAATAGATTCTCCCTTACCCTACCCGTAGATCTTTTTATTATGCCTTCATCAGAAGTCGGGACATCTTTCGAAAGTATTAGAAAAAGTTTCGAGCTTCGATGGTTTGGTCGCTAGATTTCAATTACGTCCATAGTGAAAAAGGCGTACTTTCCAACTCTCAGATGTAGAGTATACATGATCAGGCTCCTCACTAGCGGATCACTCATATCACTCAAGTGTTTAGGGTGTCCTATTCTAATTGTATTGTTGCTCAGAAGCCAGTCGTGTAACAGTTCTCATCATAGGCTTGGTAAAGTATCGATATCTCCACCGGTTAAGTAAGGACGGCACTGATCTTCTTCCTAAGCATTCTTTCAAGAGGAAGACGGGTTATAGGGTTTTGGTCGGGAATTTATGGATCGGTGAAAGGTATCCAGATCTTTTGATTTTTGAGAGAATTGATAGACTTTGATTTTTCAGAGTATCCATTTTGGATAGAGAACGGCCTAGAATTCCGTAAAAGTTTTCTTCGGAAGAGGCGGATTTTGCTAAGACTTTGTCTAGAATTTTCTTTTGCTCTTCCAGCATCCTTCTTTAGGGCAACTTCTCGGGTGTTCTTTTGCCTTATTCATATAGACTTGCTCTAGAGACTTGCTCTTGAGACTTTGCTCTTTCAAAAAAAAAAAAATTTTTTTTTGGGCATACCCTTTCTTCTTAACTTTTGTCTTTCATTCCTGGTGCCCAGAGAGGAAGTGATAATCCACTGAAAATAGGTCTTTGACCTATCAAAAACAATCAGGGGTTCGGAATCTTTCAACAAGTGCTTTTGAAGCGAATTTGATCGATCTATCTCTTTATAAATCTCTGGATCTTTTGATGAATGGAAAGGTGGTGAATGTGAATGGTGTATTTTGGGAGTGAATTTGGGGTGAACATTTGTGATTCATCAAATCTTTATGTGAGTTGGCCGGTTTAAATTGCGTGGAGTGGAAACGAAAACGGATGGCTTTTTGTCTTCTCTATTCAGAATGATTTCGGATGGAGTATCGCACCTGCACCACGTATGACGCTCACTAACCATTGGTCTTGAAACGTATGTCCGAACCAAGTTCTAACTTGAACCGTACACCGGCATGCTCATCAAATGAAATAACAAAGTACTGTAGATTTGATGGGTCATACAGATACTTTGGGTCCAAGATTCCTTACCTTTTAGGGAGTAGGGGTCGTGCTTGATCATGCATAGCCTTTTACATATTTTCTTAAAAGAAATCTTTTGACACAAAACATAAGTTTCAGCTTAATCTTTTCGTTCTAATAAATGTTCCAAAAACCGATTTCTAGCAATTTTATTAGATCTTTTGGGCAAAAACAAGGTAAGAATTTTTCAAAATTACCCAATATCCATTGCTTAATTACTTTTTGGACAAAAGAATTTTTCAAAACTTGGCGTTTTATGGTTACTCGACTTTTAAAACCTTTACCCATTACCCCACACTTAGAAGAACATTGTCCCTAATGTTCTCTAGAAAGATTATTTTAATACTTTATAAATTAAGGACATTGACTTCTAAACTTCTAAGTTAGTTGCGGGGGTTACCCCACACTTAGAGATTTTAGTGCGTTATAATTGAAATAGGTTTGAGGAAGGATTACTTCCCTATGGTCGTGTTACTTTCCTAGTGCTGGGCCTTCCTACGGTCAATCTCCTAGGGACCAGTCTCTTTTTGATAATATTTCTGTATGAAGAACAAAAAGAGAAAGGCAACATTTCCACTATATATAACTTTTTTAGTACAATGCTTCAAAAAGATAAAACTAAAAGTAAAATAAAGTAGTCTATGGGATACTATCCTGGTCAATGTGCTGAGTCGGCGCTGCGAAGTATCTGAAGATATCATCATCATCCTCTAGTCTTGGTAAATACTCAAGAGGTTGCCCTATATCCAACTCAGGGCCTAGTAGTGAATCCAGACATAGGTCTGATGGCAACTCCAGGTGGGATAGGCTCGGGAAAGGCTCCTCGTCAGGTATGCTCCCAGTGATCTCAAATGCCTGGGCCGTTGGTGGCTCAACTGAAATGGGAATAGTGACTAAGTGACAAACCTCAGGTAGCTCAGTGACTGGAACTGGCTCGGTGACTGGAGCAAGCGGCGTGATGGGAATAGGAGTAGCGTGTGCAGGTATGGCAGCTGAGGCAACTGAGTGAATTGAGGCCGGTGTGGAACGCCTAGGCGTAGCTTTTCGTGTCGGCTGAACACGGCGTGCTAGCCTAAATGAAGACGGGCCCAGAGTACTGCGCGGCATCCCCTCGCGCTGAAGGTATGCTCTAAGAGCTCGGTAGAGCCTCTGCTAATCTCTGAGTAGTGCCCATGCAACATCAGGGTCACTTAAAGTGGCTCCATGTAACGACCCAACCCATGATCCGACCAAAAACGTGCCATAAAAAAGTTTTTGTAACACAGTTCATCTGGACGGCGTCCAGTTATTTGGACGGCGTCCAGTTGTGAAGACCAGGACGGCGTCCAAGCCTTTTGGACGGCGTCCAAATGTACTAAAAGTTCCTGATCAGTTTGTCAAAGTTACACGGGCGAAAAACCCGCTTCCCGACACTTTTAAACCAAAACACTTTCACAATATGTTATAATAATTAAAATTAAGAGTTTTCCACAATAAAACCGAGTTTTACGACACCGGCCCACATCGGCCGTTTTACGACTTTCGTACAAAATTCCAAGTTTTCGACCATGTGAGTTTTAACATAAATTAAAGACCGAGCATGGCGATTGGGGATACGCTACCCAATCCTAATCAAATCCAAAAGCAAGATCTTCTAAAGCAACTACGCGAGTCCACTAGTTCCCACGCTTACCCGAGCCACCGCATCCATGCAAATCTATAAAAATGTAAACAACGAGAGGGTAAGCTAATGCTTAGTGAGTGAGAATATACTACATACATATATATGCATAAAATGGACACGCCACACAATATTAAACAAATAACACATACCGGAGAATCCAAGTATAAGGCAAGCTAACCTATGCATACCGTACAATCGCTAAATAACAAGCTAGCAATATCAACAATGTAAGTTCACCAACAACGATATGAACAATGCCATAGAGTTAAGCCCGGTGGGCTAGCTACATCACAACAATACAACAATAAAACAATATATGTCAAGCGTAAACCGCCCAAGGTTAACCCCTTAACCCAAATACCGAAAGCCGAAAATACCACAATGAAGATTGGCCGAACTACACGAGCCTTAGTAAATCCGCAACCACACGAGACTACTATCTTCAATATCACAACAACATCGAGGTTGGCCGAACTACACGAGCCTCAGTGAATCCGCAACCACACGAGATCACTACCTCAAATAGATGACCGAAGTACACGCGTCATCGTGAATCCGAACTACACGAGACACACTTCTTCGATAAGATGACCGAACTACACGTGTCATCGTGAATCCGCATCCACACGTGATTCACTCTCCACATCAAAACCCACGGTCACGGGATTATAAAATCCACCACATTGGGGCTATCCACATCGCAACTCAATATCAACCCTTCACCATTGGGGTTATATACTCCGCATCACAAGCACATGTGATAACGTACACACAAAGTGTGCACCTCACCAAAGGTGGTCAACCAAAACGCACAACCGTGCCAATTGGACCTATACGCAAGTCCATCAAATCCACCTATATGTGAAGTGAGCTCTATAACCGAGAACCACTTCACCCGACCCGCACCCATCCTACACATACATATGCACATAGGATATTAACACTCACCTTGTCGCCTTGATGAATGCAACCGAAAAATTTGCAACGCGCCAATGGAAAGTACCTATTCCATTATCACAATACAAACAATATACTTAGAGTGGATTTACAAACCAACTCAAATCGACACTTAGTGCAATTTGGACCCATTGCACTTCCAAGCACCAAACCGCGTCCAAACTAACCAATAATCACTAACACAAGTGAGAATGGTCCTAATACTCCAATTAAACCCGAACACAAGTGTTAAACACTCGGTTTGCCTAATTTGACACATAAACCCTAATTTTGACCCATTTTAAAATTAATCAACCAAATACTCTCAAAAGGGTTCCAACACTTCCTAAATCACTAAACCTAGTGATTAAACCCATTATCAAAGCCTAAACATGGCCAAAACGTCAACCAACCCAAAACCCGCCAAGTGATAGTCACCATAAACCCACTTCATCATCTCAAAGGGTTTTACAACTAAACAAGCTCAAACCCTAACTTGAATATCAAATCTAACAATTGAAATTCGGAGTTTGAACTTATCAATACCACCACAACGTTTGAACTTACCAATACCACCACAACGTAGCTAGGAGCGAGATGAACAACTTTAGAACCCGAGATTTAGCGAGAATCCGACTCCTTCCTCTCCAAATCAAGCTCTCTTTCTCAAAACTCTTACTCTCTCACTAGATATGGATGAGAGTGTTTGTGTTGGTGAAGATAAGGTTGAATGAGCTCAACCTTGCCCATTTGTGGCTTAAAATCGGCCACCAAGTGAAATTACCATTTTACCCCTTTTTAAAACAAAACTAACAGCTGGCCCGTCAGCACATTTGGACGGCGTCCAGATGGTGGGATGGCGTCCAGCACAAAAGAACCGGACGGCGTCCAGTAATTGGGACGTCGTCCCATTGAGCTGAAACAGGAAACAGGGTCTTACAACTCTCCCCCACTTAAAATCGATCACGCCCTCGTGATCTCCATCACTTAACCAACCGGACCAACATTCAATGGTCCTCCAACATGTGTTCCAATCCGACTTCCACCACATGTATCATAAACTCGAGAATTATTCCATTTACCAAACATACACACGTTCACGCACTTCGAGACATGCAATGCACACAACATCCGAAATCTATATCAATCACTTAGGATACACGGAACCACCGTGTATCCTTCTAACTCCTATAAGCAACTCTTTTCACTGAATCGCCCTTACCACAAAATCGTCGTCCGCGATTTATCAAATCCACAAATCCTAGCACAAGAACTTGCTCAATCCCTCGTAACGGGAAAACTCAACCAATCTCGCATCGAGATATCAACTCCCAGCGTACCCATACCAAGTACATTGCTAGTAACAACCAAGTCTCAGCCTAAGGTCAACAATCCGAACGATGAAGTCCGAACAAACGAATCCTTACGGATAACACTTAACACTAAACATCTCTTGTAGTGCGCAATACGACCAATACGCAGCTATCGTAACATCATAAGCCAACGGCTAAACCGCTAGTGCCCCAAACGACTATGGCAACGCAAATCCCAAGGTGTACAAAAACGACTATTGTCACACCCGTATCAACAATCATGTGAGTGAAACACGGCTATCGCATCACTAATCACACAACATGGTCCTTACGACCCCACCATCGGCGTATAAAATAACCAATAGTTCACACAATATGGTCCTTACGACCCTACCATTGGCGTATAAAACAACCAATAGTTTACACAACATGAAGGCTGGCCGAAAACTACACGCGCCTTAGTGAATCCGTACCACACGCGACTCAACTACCTCCACCGCACAACAATCGGGATTGGCCGAACTACACGCGCCTTAGTGAATCCGAACTACACGAGTGTCACTATCCCAAAAGAATGACCGCATCCACACGAGTCATTGTGAATCCGAACTACACGAGACTCACTTCCACAATATAATGACCACATCCACACGAGTCATTGTGAATCCGAACTACACGAGACTCACTTCCACAATATAATGACCGCATCCACACGAGTCATTGTGAATCCGAACTACACGAGACTCACTTCTACAATAAGATGACCGAACTACACGCGTCATCGTGAATCCGCATCCACATGTGATCCACCTCCCAAATCTCAACACAGGAATGGTACTCCCACTCCCCATCGGTACTCGCATTTCCCAATACGTTATACCTTACCAATATAACACTACTCCCATGATGAAGTTGGCGGACCGAGCCACGGCCATAACCCACCAATCACCCACGCTCTTTTGGCCTCATACGACGAGTAGTGTAACATCGCGCACTACTACACCATAGTGAATCCTAACGGAATACACTAACCATCAACACACGCTCTTTTGGCCTCGATCACAACGAGTAGTGCAATATCGCGCACTGCTACACCATAGTGAATCCTAACGCCATCCCAAGCAAATCTCCATTAGTGTACTTAACACCGCATAACACTAACTCCCAGGTGGTGTCTTAACACCGCGACTAACCCACCCAAGTAAAATCCATCATACACATACGCGCATCATACGTATGCGTACCCAACGCTAACACAATCGAGCAAGAACATCCCATACCGCACATAGGCACAAAATAATAATTCCCTAGAAGAGAATCCGACACGCACGTCCCTTAACCGAGGGATCTCACTTGCTCGTCAAACACGTCCATTATCCCTAAATGAGATTCACCACATTACCACCTCGGTGATAATTTAAATCCAACCATAAGTACAATTCATTCCAAATCGTACTTTTACCACAATCGACTAACGTAGGTCTCAATACTAGCTCCGAATCCATACGAGCATCGTCCAATATCAATACCCTAGAGCATCTTCGTGCGAGAGTTTAAACTCCCCCACTTAGACTCCGTTCCATAACCACATCATCGAGATAAAGGTATCCCATGATATACACTTCACAATACCTTGCCCTATCCTTGAGCACACGAAGGATTTTAACCTATCCTTAAACACTTTGAACGAAGAGTTCACCACAATTTACACAAACTTCAATCTTGCAATCTTCCAATTGCTCTAGCTTGTCAAATTTCCACCTAGTCACTCATGTACCTAAGGGTTTCTCTCCGGTGATCAATCCTTAATTAGCGATGTTACTTAATTACGGATTGAGTGCAATAAGAATGTAATGGAGGATGGGATGTTCGATGATTATTTTGGGCCCCGATGATCGTATTTCACTTTAACTATCAAGTGATCAACCACCCCGACTCGGTCTTCGTTATCGATTAGCATGATTCACCTTAACCCAATGTAAGAAGTCCTTGGGCAAAGTCACAAGTGAAATCTACAAAGGCTTAGGCAAATGGCAGAGAATCAACAACCTATAAATGAGAGGCCAAGCTCCCTATTTATAGTATCCGTGATATCCGCGGTCTGCGAGATGCTCGGCTCTCTGCGGAAAGTCAGCGGATCAAACCGCAGTTTGGCATTTCAGCAAATACATAACCGCAGTATTTATTTTCAGTGAATATTTCATAACTGTGCCTTATAATCCGCGTAGTTCTGTCCTTAGCTTTTTAGAAAATAAAATATACATATACAATGCTATGTATATGATCAAGTCCCCCCAGTTTATTATGATGCATTTTCGCGAAGCAAATGCATCATGATAAACTCTAAAAATAAAGAAGTGCATCTTAAAATATCTCGCGAACTTTATTATATATTTTTTACTGTCCATTTATTACCGTTGTTTTAATTAGGCGAAACGCGTAATTACAACGGTAACTTTCGCTATTCTGTCAAATCAGCTTATTTTAATGGCTAGATTTTTACCATTTTACGCGTCACAGTAATTACAGCCGTTAAAATTCAATGATTACCTTTTCAACTTGCTTGCCCTAATCCCAATTATAAATAGAAGACAACGCCGCACAAAAACTTTACGCTTTAATTTCCCAATTTCGCATTCAATTTGCAATCTTACAACCGCAATCGTAATTGACAATTAGCCAATTCAGCCTTTGATTTTCTCAATTCGACCTTCAATTTCATCACTTCCATACTCAATTTTTCCTTGCATATTATTAATGGATGCTTCTGCATCGATGCATACTCCCGGCGGTTTTGTGTCATATATGACAGAGGCCAAACTACAAACCCTTAGAGAGTGGTATCCGCCACTTGGGCATTTTGTTCCAACCGTGCCCCTTCACGAGGACCGAGCCGATACTCCCCCTAAGGGGATGATTACGGTATATGAGGCTGCCATTTCGCAGGGCAACCTCCGTTTTCCTTTAACCGAATTTGTTCGCAGTGTATGCGAACACTACAGAGTTGCGTTAGCACAGCTTCACCCAAATGCGGTGAACAAAATTGTGCTTTTCGAAATGTATTGCCACGCCAACAACAAGCAGCCGTTGTTAACCGTGTTCCGCACTCTTAACAGCTTAATTTTATATGATATGGGATGGTTCTCATTCCCAGCAAGTTGGGCAATATGGTTTCTCCTAAAGATTCCATCGGCAATTGGCGCGGTTCGTTTTTCTATATTAACGATACCGCGTATGTCGATAGCAACATTCCGAGAAAGTGGAGCGAGGAGATTAATTCGGAAGTCAATGAGAAGCCGGTGTTGGATGATCTTGAGAACGATGTTCTCAATATTTTTAGGAAGGCGGGCATCATTGTGAGGCCATATTCCAATGTACCGCTGTACATTGGACACGTATCAATCCAGTGGCCATGGAGCAACCATGATGCACTTTTAGTTGATCAAGCCAAGAATGGTATTTCACTTGTCTTTTTTCGCATAACATATTTCACAGTATACATTTTGCCTTGTATAACATTTCGCATTGTTTTTTCGCAGAGATTCCTCTTGACCTTGTTATGAGGACCACGGATGTTAGCAGAATCAGCCCTGCTCGCCGCCCGAAGGAGGGCGAGGGTGATATTATTCTGATTGATGAACCAATCATCAACGAGCTTTTCATCGCCGGCGGCGAGGACCGGGGCAAAAGGAAAATGGTGGAGAGTTCACCGACTCCACGCAAGAAACGACTGCATACTCTTGCAGAACAAGAGATAAGTGCGTAATTTTAATTTTACGACTTCTAATCATATATGCGCATATTATGCATAAATTAGCGATATTTATTAATCTTATTTCAGTTGTGATTTCAGAGTCTCCCGCTGAAACCAATCCGTGCTACAACATCAGGAGCCGCACTCCCGCAGATGTGGTAGGAGAGCCTGAGCAAGACCCATCCCTTCCTTCTGACGCAGAGGCGTCCAATCAGGAAGAAGGAGAGGGTGCTGATGAAGAAGAGGCTGTAGCTGATGAGGAAGCCAACAGACTGTATCAGAAACTGCATAAATTTCTTCCTGAGCAAACAAAGGCAAAGTACCGCAGTCTAACTTTGGCTGAATCTGCAAGACCTCGGTTATATAATTGCTATAACTCGCTCTGTCTTACTATGGATAGCATAGAACAGTTCACTGATTTATCAGATGAACGTGAACATGCTGTCAAGGTGGCCAACACTCAGTACTTGAGAGCGGAAAAATTAAAAACGCAGCTGGGGAAAGCGAAGGAAGCAATCGCCCAGCTTAATAGGAGAGCGAACACTGCGGAACATGATTTCGCTCAACTTGTTAAGTATCTTCCCGAGTTCGCAGATAAAGTGATGGACTCAAAACCCGTCACTGAAAAATTTCAAGCTTATTCTCAAGCTGCCAAACTTGCCACTCGCTGCGAGTGGTATGACTTACTATGCAAGCTCGGCGATCTCTCCAAACCCCTTCCATCAGACTTAGCCGACGAAATATGTTCAACGGATGATGCTCGCGAAGCATTAAAAGTGGCTAAGAAAGAGGTGGAGAAGGTGAGCATTCCAGCTTTGGAAGAGTTATGTCAGCGTGAAGGCATGACATTCGCTGACATTAAAGCGCTGAAGCTCTAGTTTATAGTTGGTTTATTTTAATGTATGCGTGCAATTTATGAATTGCTTTTTTGTAACTATCTGCAACTTGTTCGCTTTGTTAATATAACATTATTCGCACTTTATTTATCATTCGCAGTTGCAACTTCTTTTATTTATATAGCGCTTTTACTTTAATTATTCATAATTCAGACTTGTCCATTGCAATTTCCGCATTCGTTATTGTGCACATAACAAAGCGTACTTTGTGCGAAACAATCTTTTAACATTATGAATCTTCTAAGTCCGACAAAACGATCCTTAGGTAAAATCTAGCATTGCGAAGCATCTAAGTGTTGGCAAGATCAAACACTTAGGAAAATTTATCCTTTCGCAATTTTTATTAACATAAGTGGGCAATTTCATCACTTGGCTTTTCTGCAAAGTATTTCGCAATACAGTTATGTATTGATATATTATTTTAAGCAGGTCATGTTTAGCGAAAACAATGCCACCTTACTTAAAGCATCCGCAGAGCAAACATTAACTTAGTGTTTCAAAAAGATAAGTATTTTTATTCTGCGAAATAAACACTACGCGTGGCCACACGCAGTGTTTTCGCTGTTTAAAGAAACAAGTACTAACACTGAAATTAACTTCGCTTTATTCTTTATTAATTCGCATTACATTATTCAAATCATGAACATAACATGTCTCGCATTAATGGAATTTCAATACAATATTTTGTTAATCATTTTCGCACTAAGCAGGGTTAACTGAATGCCCTTCAACACACATATCCGCACTTGTCATAACCATAGCACATGAAGGCTCCATTTCCGCAGAAATCATCGTGCCAATACCCTTATTAGCAGAAAACTTTAGCATACCAGGTATTGTAGATGGTATAGCGCCAAACATGCGCAAAGCTGCGCGGCCAAGTATCATATTGAACCGCGATTGATTCCGCATAATGTACAAATTCAATAAGGCTTGACGCCTTAGAGACTCATCGCTATCATCAACCAATTCCATTTGTAATTCCAATTGGCCAACAGGCCATGATGATTCTCCCGAAAAACCAGCCAATGAAACCGCAGTAGGTTTCATCAAAGCCTGAATTTGTGCGGGCAGCTTGAGAAAACATTGCTCGTACATGATATCTACACTGCTACCAGTGTCAACATGTACCTTCATGATTATAATGCCGGTATTAGCAACACGACATGAAATAACCACGGGCTTATCAACATCCGCATTCAAACGCGCTGAGGGAAATGTAATAGAGGGACATTTCCAGCTAACAATTTGCGCCGAAATTTACAGCACTGACATTTCACCGTGCACTTCCACCACATTAATCACTTGTACCCCGCGCTGATTTTCTTTCTTATTTACCATCCGTACTCCCAAATTTTTCACCGCAGGAGCTTTCCGCTCAACCGCGTTTGGGGCACTCGAACCATTAGCTTCAGCTGGCATAATGATCGCATTCGCAGTGCTGGATGAGTTCTGCGCCAACAAATGGTCCAACTTACCCTGTTCATACGCTTCCGCAATAAATTCCGCTAAATCTCTGCAGAGATTGGTGTCATGACCGTAATCGTCGTGAAAGACACAAAACTTTGATCTGTCACGCCTGCTGTTTTCTCCCAATGGCTGCGGATCAGGGAAAGACTTAGCAACTCGCTCTTGCAGTAAGATTTCTTTGGGCGTTTTTGTTAGCATCTGAATGATATTGAATGACTCATTATTCCACTTGCGCGTAGAATAGCGGTTATTACGGCCATATGAATGGTTATAGTTTTGACCTTGAAACCTGTCATTACGCTGATATCCGCCGCCACCATTTCTTCGCGAAAAGCCTGGACCGCGATAGCTATCGCTGTTACTATCTCTGAAAGAGTCATTGTCATCTCGCCAACTTTTATCTCTACCCCAGCCACATGCAGGGGTAATACTGCTATCTTCTCCTCCGCGGATATAATCATAAGTTTCCTGTTGCACTTTTGCGAATGTCTGCGGGACATCTCTTCTTAATCGCCGCACAAGCGTAGGGTGTCGCTGTGGGTTGATAGCATGCAAGAAACCAGAAATTTTCTGATCTTCATTCAACCGCGGAATTTTCTGGCACTCATAAATATACCGCGTAAGTAGCGCACTTAGAGTCTCCTTGTTGCCTTGTTTAATATCGTGACACTCTATATGTGTCTTTTTCTGCGGTAATAAATTTTGAAACTGCAGCAAAAACTTTTCTCGCAGATCCACAAAGCCAACGATACTGCGAGATGGCAAGCTGTGAAACCATTCCCTTGCTGACCCCTGCAAGGCCATAGGAAACACTCTATATGCGACTGGTTCATCCCAGTTGTAAGTGCTTACGACGCCCTCAAAGCGTTGCAGAAAATCCAAGGGATCAGTGAGGCCTGAGTAAACTCCCAACGTCGCCGGCACAATCGGCGGAGAAACTATTGGATAGTCAGAAATGTGCTGGACAAATTTATCTGCAGCAGTGGTAATTTCTGTTGCCTTTTTTGCGCGAATGTCTGTGTTATCCGCACAAAATTTGGTAAGCATATCTTGCAGAAAATTTGGCTGATCGAACTTATGCTGCATTGATTTCGGCGCAATGCTTCTGAAAGTATCCGCTAAAAAATTTTGGGCGTTTTCTCTGCGCGCAGCTTCAGACGCTTCACCTTCCTCCCCATAGCGAGGGAAAGGTGTTGGTGGTCGCTTTCGCTTGACGTATGGATTTTTAACAAACTCTTCTGCGCTGTTTGAGTCATCAGAAAATTCATCTTCCTGCCTTGGCGCTTTCGCCAATCTGGACTTGTGTGCGGAGCGCGCGTGGATTTGATCATCCGCGTTATCACTATCGCTGTCATTGTGCTCAAGAACCAACCGATCACTTTGTGATCTTGAACCACTTAATGTCCATAAGTATGTGCGCGGTATGCGAGATTCACAATTATGCTTAGCGTCTCTTTTGGCTTGCTCAATAGCAGTATTAACAATTTTCTCAGTGCGTAAACTGGATTTTCCCGATAAGATTTTCGCTCGCTTTCCTTCAGCGATTGATTCTTCGCGATTTTGCAATAACGTTCTGCGTGCGATCATTTTTTCAGCGGCAGCTTCAGGCTGCGAATCGTTAGCATTGTTTGCATTAGATTTTTTAGCATTCGTTTCCTGAACCGATTTTCCCGCAGTAACACTTGCATCTGTTTGCATTGGAAATACGATAACGTTCTGCGAATCGCCAAGCAATGCATCAGCATTCGCAGAGACGCCAGTTTGTTTTGTATTCGACGTCATGATTGTTAAGCAGATTAACAATTTACGTATTGGAAAAAACACCTGCAAATCATCACAACTAAAACACGATTTGAAATTAAACCGTTGAATTAATTGTTTAATCGGCGTAAAACAAAAAATTTTCAGTTTAATTTGTAAAACGTGTCCCACGGATGGCGCCAATTGATCAATCCTTAATTAGCGATGTTACTTAATTACGGATTGAGTGCAATAAGAATGTAATGGAGGATGGGATGTTCGATGATTATTTTGGGCCCCGATGATCGTCTTTCACTTTAACTATCAAGTGATCAACCACCCCGACCCGGTCTTCGTTATCGATTAGCATGATTCACCTTAACTCAATGTAAGAAGTCCTTGGGCAAAGTCACAAGTGAAATCTACAAAGGCTTAGGCAAATGGCAGAGAATCAACAACCTATAAATGAGAGGCCAAGCTCCCTATTTATAGTATCCGTGATATCCGCGGTCTGCGAGATGCTCGGCTCTCCGCGGAAAGTCAGCGGATCAAACCGCAGTTTGGCATTTCAGCGAATACATAACCGCAGTATTTATTTTCAGCGAATATTGCATAACTGTGCCTTATAATCCGCGTAGTTATGTCCTTAGCTTTTTAGAAAATAAAATATACATATACAATGCTATATATATGATCATCCGGTACCCTACGTACAATGTAACCGCAACACCATCGGAGTCGAATACCATGCTAGTAGGTGTGAAAGAGGCACCTAATATCGCGTCACGTAGACTCCATTACCAACATACATCGAGATCAAACCCTCGACCTTTAGGGATTTATCCACCCGTCGAACCTCTTGGTTCATCAACTTCAACACGAAAGCAAACACGCACTTAGCAACCGAACACCAAAGCCCATACCCATGGCTTGATAGAAACATTTTCCAACACTAAGGAATGCTTGGTTGCACCAAGTTTTACGCCCTTCGCCCATTAATCGAAACGTCACCGCAGGGTAATTCCATTAGGAACGTCACCCATAACAATATTATGCACAATACGATGCAATTCAACAAACCCGAACTCATCGGCACATAATAAATAATCAAAGGACATACTTATTAAAACGAAACGTACCTTAACGTCTCCTTGCCGCACCCGTCCCTGCTAACTTGGGACACTCCGACTTACGATGTCCTTCCTTTTGGCAATTGAAGCACACCATGCCATCCCCCTTTGGCACCGAACATTCCCACGACTTGTGACCCCTCAAGCCACAATTGTAAAACCTAGACGCACTAGAGTTCGATATACCCGTCCGTATACCACCCGTGCTCACACTCGGACCCTTAGTCCTCTTACTTGGAGCACCATACGAAACAACCCTTCTCTCACTTGAAGGTTCACCAATCTTTGATCGCGAATACGACTCGAAACCACTAGCCACGGCGAATAATTTCGCAAACGATTTCGCGTAACCTCTACTAATTTTGTTCTTCAAGTCATCATTCAAAGTTCAGTAGAAATCCTCGATCAACAAATGATCATTCCCCAAATACTCCGGGCAAAAACGAGCCTTCGCCATAAAGGTCGTCTTGAGAGTATTCAAATCCATAGAACCCTGCTGTAAATTTCGCAACCCACTACGCAATTCCGACAAATCGGCTGAAGTCCGAAACTCCTCGAAGAATTCTTCCTTAAACTCGTCCCACGATAATGCCATAAACGGTTCACAACCGACAAGATCAATCTTACCATCCAACCAATCCTTCGCCCTACCCCGCAACAAGCTAGTAGCGAGTCTTGTCATCTTCTCGGGAGGGCATTCAATAGTGCGAAAACACCCTTCGACATCCGAGATCCATGTTGTACTTACCAAAAGATCCGGTTTTCCGTCATACATCGGGGGTTTAGTCCTCATGAAGCTCTTAAGACAACGCTCCATTTCACTACTACTCCGAAATTCGGAATACTTCCTATCCATTTCTTCTCGAAACGCTCCCATTTGCTCCGCAACGGCGGCCGCAACTCTAGCGTTAAACTCCACGTCGTGCATCTCGATCTCGTTTTGTGTTGTCATTCTACAGAATGAAAAACGATTATTTCACGAACGTATAAAATGACACGCACAACACCGCCCCATCTTGCTAAACACTCGTCGTACATCACTTGTTAGACACGATTTGCACCTGTAATAAGCTTTGCAAGTCCTTATTACGCACACACGCCGTATCAACTTGTTAGTACAACGACCGCCTCGCTCGATGATATAAACAACACAACCAAATATCCAATGTGACAAAAACACACGCAAGAATAATGTCACAACACAAGCCAATACCCTAGTTAGTTCACCTACACGCTAAGGCACTAACCAAGTTCCCATTCCGACCCGTACACCTACAAGTCCCGCAACAAATAAGCACACACAAAAGTCTAAGTCTAGTCACCTATCTCAAGTCACCTAAATCCCTTAGACCATGTTTTGATACCACTTGTAACGACCCAACCCGTGATCCGACCAAAAACGTGCCATAAAAATTTTTTTGTAACACAGTTCATCTGGACGGCGTCTAGTTATCTGGACGGTGTCCAGTTATCTAGACGGCGTCCAGTTGTGAAGACCAGGACGGCGTCCAAGCCTTTTGGACGGCGTCCAAATGTACTAAAAGTTCCTGATCAGTTTGTCAAAGTTACGCGGGCGAAAAACCTGCTTCCCGACACTTTTAAACCAAAACACTTTCACAATATGTTATAATAATTAAAACTAAGAGTTTTCCACAATAAAATTGAGTTTTACGACACCGGGCCCACATCGACCGTTTTACGACTTTCGTACAAAATTCCAAGTTTTCGACCATGTGAGTTTTAACATAAATTAAAGACCGAGCATGGCGATTGGGGATACGCTACCCAATCCTAATCAAATCCAAAAGCAAGATCTTCTAAAGCAACTACGCGAGTCCACTAGTTCCCACGCTTACCCAAGCCACACGTGATTCACTCTCCACATCAAAACCCACGGTCACGGGATTATAAAATCCACCACGTTGGGGCTATCCACATCGCAACTCAATATCAACCCTTCGCCATTGGGGTTATATACTCCGCATCACAAGCACATGTGATAACGTACACACAAAGTGTGCACCTCACCAAAGGTGGTCAACCAAAACGCACAACCGTGCCAATTGGACTTATACGCAAGTCCATCAAATCCACCTATATGTGAAGTGAGCTCTATAACCGAGAACCACTTCACTCGACCCGCACCCATCCTACACATACATATGCACATAGGATATTAACACTCACCTTGTCGCCTTGATGAATGCAACCGACAAATTCAAAACGCGCCAATGGAAAGTACCTATTCCATTATCACAATACAAACAATATACTTAGAGTGGATTTACAAACCAACTCAAATCGACACTTAGTGCAATTTCGATCCATTGCACTTCCAAGCACCAAACTGCGTCCAAACTAACCAATAATCACTAACACAAGTGAGAATGGTCCTAATACGCCAATTAAACCCGAACACAAGTGTTAAACACTCGTCTTGCCTAATTTGACACATAAACCCTAATTTTGACCCATTTCAAAATTAATCAACCAAATACTCTTAAAAGGGTTCCAACACTTCCAAAATCACTAAACCTAGTGATTAAACCCATTATCAAAGCTGATGTTAAAGCGAAGGGGTATAAAATACTATTAATTTTTACAAGGAAATACTATTAAATACGATATAATTTTACACAAGTGATTTATTTATTTATAGAATGGATATACCTAAACCTTGCTACAACACTTATAGGCAGTGTACCTAATCGTACAGTAGTGTAGTTTTTAGTAAGTCCGGTTCGTCCACAGGGAACTCTAGCCAAGTTTAACGCTATATTTTTTACTTATAATTGTAAAAATACAAAAATATATATAAGTAGTATTATTATTATAAATGGGGGTTTTTACCGTTTAATGACCGGTTTGTCGATTTTTAAAACTTTAGTCGCAGTTAAAACCTAATGTAAAATATTAAAAATAAATATAACTTAATTTAAAGCGTAAAGTAAATAACGATAAAAGTGCGATAAAATAAAATTGCGATAATTAAAGAGTACGATAATTAAAAATGCAATTAAATAAAATGACAATAAATAAAAGTGCGATAATTAAAAGTGCAATTAAATATGAAATAAAGAAATTATGCTTATTTAAACTTTCGTAATCATGATGTTTGACGTGTTGATTTTAGTTTATTACCATGGGTTAATTGTTCTTTGTCCTGGATTATTCAATATGTCCATACGGATTTGTCCATAATAGTCCATCAGTCATAATCATAAAATGCGGAGGTCTTCGTCAAATTATTCTTATTCCTGAAGTCAAATATTCCAACTAATTGTGGATTCGAATTGTAACAAGGTCTTAATACTTTGTTTAATGAATACACCAGGTTATCGACTGCGTGTAGTCCAAGGTTTTACTACTTTGTTAACAATTACACCAATTACCCTTGAATGTAATCCACCCCTGTTTCAACAAGTCTATTAACTATTAATCCAGTTTCGTATCCGGAAAAATGAACAATTATTGGTATTTATAGATATCCCGCCCACCGTGCCCAGTCAAGCGTATGTGGTTATACATAAATACGTCAAATTATAAGTTTATATATCAAATTAACGAGGTATCATTTCGTTAATATAAAGCCCATTAATAGCCCGTAGTCTAATTTCTACAAGTGTCGTTCTTTTATCCAAACCCCAATTATGGTATAAAGCCCAATTACTAAATTTTAATATTTAGCCCAACATCACGATTACTTCGGCATTAAATAAGCATAATAATAACTTAGCTACGAGACATTAAATTAAAAAGGTTGAACATAACTTACAATGATTAAAAATAGCGTAGCGTTACACGGACAGAATTTTGACTTACACCCTTACAACATTCGCTAACATACCCTTATTATTAGAATTTAAAATTAAAATTAAAATTAAAATTATAATATATATATATATATATATATATATATATATATATATATATATATATATATATATATATATATATATATATATATATATATATATATATATATATTACGAGTGAGAGATAGATAGATGGTAAGGATATTGTAAAGGTTGCTCAAAACTGCGAAATTTATAGGCATGTGGCCTGCTACCTACTGCCATGCGATCGCATGGAATTATAGCTTTCAGGCCATGCGATCGCATGGCCCCTTTTTCCAGCTCACAAGAGTTTGTTTCCTAGCTTGCCGACGGATTAATAAATAAATATAATATATAAATAATTTTAAGAATTATTTAAATATTATATTATATTTATGTGCATAGTTGACTTGTAATTTTTAGTCCGTTGCGTCGAGCGTTGAGAGTTGACTCTGGTCCCGGTTCCGGATTTTCGAACGTCCTTGCGTACAATTTAATATCTTGTATTTTGCGTTTTGCGTCTTGTACTCTTGTAATTTTGAGACGCTTCTCATCAATAATTTGAACCACTTTGATTGTACTTTGTACTTTTGAGCTTTTTGGTCGTTTGCGTCTTCAATTCGTCGAATCTGTCTTTTGTCTTCACCTTTTATTATTTAAACGAATATCACTTGTAAATAGAACAATTGCAACTAAAAGCTTGTCTTTCTTGAGGGATAATGCTATGAAATATATGTTCGTTTTTAGCATTATCAAATATTCCCACACTTGAGCGTTGCTTGTCCTCAAGCAATATAGTCTTGAAATAAAAATACTAGAATCACTTCTTTATTCTTCACACTTTGTACATCAGTGATTTCTATACGACGGTATGAACAATGATAGTAACGATGTGGTTTACAGTCCCACATGACTATAAAAATTTAGATCCTTAAGGAAATTGGATCTTTATGAAAACATTTGATCTTTTGAAAATACGATCTAGCTTTTATCCTAGATAAGTTTTCCGGAATAACCCTTCACCGGTGTTTGCAAAATGTTTTTGTGGGTTTGGTGGGTTTCAGATTTGAAAATTTTAGCTTAAAACTTGCGGTTTTGTGTCACCCACTTGCTAACCTTGTATTGGGAAAGCAACACGTCCAGTGTACTTGCTCCGTATATTACGTTTCGGTAAACTACCGTCAGGTTGTAAAGGAAAGCGTTGAACAAGCAACTGTTAAGGCAATGTCCCCTGACATACTTTTAATTATGGTCTATAACGTGTAGGATGCAATTACTATCCTTGGTAGGAGCAATAGTAAAGCTCACCCTATAGTTTTTCGGTCTGGCACAAGGTCCTGTCTTCGACCATGCTATGCAACCACCGTTCTTACGGTTGACACCCGATTTGGTTCAGGTGACCTAATGAATTCCAGGTGAATTCCTAGAATTTTACGTTCAATGGTAATACACGCATTAAAAATGGGTTTTTCAGAAAACAAACCGGTTTGTAATTTTGATCAAAATATTTTCTCGTTCAAGCTCGAGTTTAGATATCATCGAATTCCATGAGTTTGTAATTCTCAATCTTTAAAGTCAATCTCAAGGATTGAGTAATATCAGGCTTAAAAGCTAATTTTTAATCTTTAAGGAGATTATCTTTTTCTGGGGGTCTGATTCATTAGTCTTATCAAGCAAATTTGCACGGCGTCCTCCCCATTTTACGAGACAGGTCATCTCATGGTTAGGATAAGTCTGACCACTTGGCGACCCTGTTTGATGCTGAGGTCCGTGGATTTCCAGCTGGTTTTCGAGAAAACTTTTCAAGGTTTTTCGTAGACTCTACAACTGGTCTGGACGACAACTTCCTGACCTAAATCAAGAAGCGCATTTCTTTTTCGGAAGACTTTACTTCCTTTTAATGATGAAATTGATTCATCGTGTAGATCCATCTTTCTTTCAAATATCTTACAATTTACCGGGTAAAACGGTTAATTTTGTCCAAAACAAAAGTATGTTCAATTATTTGTACAAAAACATGTGATATATGTTTTTAAATAACTTGGTAAATTTTTCCCACACTTGGCTTTTATTTTCCTTTTTATTGTCCTCTATTCCATTTTAAATGAATTCTAACATTTTGGTTTGTTTCTCAATTTATGTCCTTTCTGAGGTAACAATAATTTCGGTGTTGACACCTAGTTTTATCGTTCATAAATATGTATAAACATGATTTTGAATTCATTTAATTGAAAATTTTGAAAAATTTTACTAGAATTGGGTAGTCAGTATATAAGACTAGGGCTGTTCTTTATTATCAGAGAGCACTAGATTCTAATACAACTACTGCGTTACTAGTATTATTTTTTTTAATGGTAACTAAGTGTTTAAATTAAAAATTTTTAAAATCCGAAAGAATTTAACCTCTTCCCACACTTAAAATCTTGCAATGCCCTCATTTGCAAGAAATCAGTAACAATTTAAATTATTGAGGGTGATTAGCGTAGAAAAATGATTAAATTTTACTAAAGTTTCCAAATATATTGGCGTTTGTTTGCTGAATGATAAATGGTGCACATCATTTGTTCATTCCGTCTTTGTTGTTACATCACATTTGTTTTTCGCTTTGTCGTCAAAATCAGTAGCTTTTGCTGAACTTAATGCCAGTCTTTGAAAATGCGCTGTTTTAAAAGTAAAGTTTTTTGGGTTTTTTTAATGTTTTTGGCTTACTTTAATTCAATAAGATTAAAAATAATGAAAATAAAAGTTCTCGTCGCTCCCTTGAATAGAGCAGTTTCGATTCAACGACCTAGTTTTCAACTCGCGACGAATTTTAAAAATCATATTTTTAACTTAACGAAATAAAGTAAATTTTTGTTTTTAAATTCACACCAAACTTAAATTTAAAATGCATAAAATAAAAAATTCATTTTAAAATTAAAAATTCACACCAAATTCATATTATATTTTTATTTTTATACATACAAACTTATATTAAAGATATTAATTTTTCAAATATTTACAAACTTAAATATATTGATTTTAAAAGTTTACAATAATAATTTAATATTTAATATTAATTTTAAAAACAAAGTAAAAATAAAAATTAAAAATCTTTTTGGTCTTTTATCCCACTTTAATCAATCAAATATTATCAAAAATATACGCCCCTCTTTTCGGTAAAGTAATTTCAGCTATATTACCTAGTTTTACTCCTGACGAATTTTTGAAATATTTTGGGTTGATTGATTAAAGATATTTATACCTTAAGAATAAACGGTAAATTTCGCAGTGATGTAATAAATTTTTGTATGATATCAATAATTTCGGTCGCAAAACCTAATTTTATTGAGTATCAATTTAATACTTTATAGCGAACAATTTAGCGTTTATTATCAAAAGGTTAAAAGCAATAAAATAAAATAAAAACTGTACATACTTACCTGTGAGATAGAATTCTCAGTGACCTGCTTTAGCCCACTCATAAGATAGTCGGACTAATTGGTTTTCCATAGCTACATAGGCATAACCTCGAGCATTCAACGATTTTTCTTCGAAACATATGAACGGTCCTTCTCTACATAAAGTAACGAACTCGGTATTGGAATATGTCTGATTCGTCGAGCATTTTCCTTCGTGTGACCATTTTCGGCATTTGTGACATCTTTCAAGATGTCATGCTCTTCTTTTCGCTGCGGATTTTGATTTTCCTTTACCAAAAAGTAACTTATTATGATCGTTCCTGAGTTCTTTTCTTACTCCGTCCAATTTGGCTCTTATTACTGATACCAGGTCACTCGGGAGTGTGTCATTATTACGTTTAGTGATTAAAGCGTGTAGCATTAGACCATGGTTTAGATCAAAGGAATTCATCATCTCGTAAAACCTAAAAAAAATAAAAATTCAGAATGGGGGGAGAAGACTAGTTCTTTAGGGTCTGCTAGGGAAAGACCATTCGGATTCCATTCTCGAGAACTACACGAAAACAGAATATCTAACTCTAACATAAATACATATTACCCTTTAAAGACTCGAATTTTCCCACACTTAGTTAGCTGTGGTATCGAAATTGTGATTAACTTCCTCTTCAATTTCCATTGGATTATCTATGTAATGTTTAACTCTGTGACCATTAACTTTAAATTCAATCCCATTTGAATTTATTAATTCTACTGTTCCGTACGGGAAAACTCTTTTGACTATGAATGGTCCAGACCATCTTGATTTCAATTTTCCAGGAAATAGCTTGAATCGTGAATTGAAAATAAGAACTATGTCTCCTTCTTTAAATTCTTTTGAACTTCTGATTCTTTTATCATGCCATTTCTTCGTTCTTTCCTTATAGATTAACGAATTTTCATATGCTTCATGTCTCAATTCTTCTAATTCGTTTAGCTGACTTAATCGTAGACGTCCAGCTTCATGTAAATCAAGATTACATGTCTTCAAAGCCCAAAATGCTTTGTGTTCAATTTCTACTGGAAGATGACATGCTTTTCCGTAAACGAGTTTAAAAGGTGTGGTTCCAATTGGAGTTTTGTAGGCTGTTCTAAAAGCCCAGAGTGCATCCTCCAATTTCATGGACCATTCCTTCGGATTTGATCCTACGGTTTTCTCTAGAATACATTTTAAAGCTCGGTTGGCTCCAATTTCATGGACCATTCCTTCGGATTTGATCCTACGGTTTTCTCTAGAATACATTTTAAAGCTCGGTTGGTATTTTCAACTTGTCCACTTGTTTGTGGATGATAAGCAGTGGAGATTTTATGAGTTACTCCATATCTTTTAAGAACTTTCTCAAGTTGATTATTACAGAAATGAGTACCCCGATCACTTATTAAAGCTTTCGGTGTTCCGAACCTTGCAAAAAGACGTTTTAAAAAGTTGACTACAACTCGTGCATCATTAGTCGGGAGAGCTTGTGCTTCCGCCCATTTAGATACATAATCAATAGCAACGAGAATGTAGAGATTATTATGAGATTTTGGAAATAGACCCATAAAGTCAATACCCCAAACGTCAAATACTTCACATACTTGAATGACATTTTGTGGCATTTCATCACGTTGACTTATTTTTCCGGCCCTTTGACAAGCATCACAGGATTTGCAAAGAAGGTGTGCGTCTTTGAAAATTGTAGGCCAATAGAATCCAGCATCGTAAACTTTTCTTGCTGTAAGCTGAGGCCCATAATGCCCTCCTGTTGGTCCTGTGTGACAATGGTTTAAGATTTGACTGGCTTCATCTCCGAATACACATCGGCGTATTATTCCATCGGGACAACTTTTAAACAAATGTGGATCATCCCAGAAATAGTGTTTTAAATCACTAAAGAATTTCTTTCGTTTTTGGTACGACAATCCTTTTTCAAGGAATCCACATACTAAGTAGTTTGCATAGTCTGCAAACCATGGAATTTCATTATAATCTATCTTCAATAGATATTCATCAGGAAAGTTGTCTTGTATGGCCGATTCATTTAGAACTTCTAATTTGGGATTTTCAAGACGAGAAAGATGATCAGCTGCGAGATTTTCTGCTCCCTTTTTATCTCAGATTTCAATATCGAACTCTTGTAAGAGTAAGATCCAACGGATTAATCGTGGTTTAGCATTTTGTTTTGAAAATAGGTATCTAAGAGCAGAATGGTCAGTATAGACCACCGTTTTTGCTAGAACGAGATATGAATGAAATTTGTCAAAAGCAAAAACAATAGCAAGGAGTTCTTTTTCAGTAGTTGTATAATTCGTTTGTGCTCCTTGTAACGTCTTACTAGCATAATAAATAGGTTGAAATCGTTTTTCAATTCTTTGTCCTAAAACGGCTCCTATTGCAAAATCACTTGCATCGCACATAAGTTCAAATGGTAGATTCCAATTTGGAGTTATCATGATCGGCGCATTAGTGAGTTTTTCTTTAAGAATATTAAAAGATTTGATGCATTCATCTGAAAAGATGAATGGAGCATCCTTTTCTAGGAGTTTATTCATAGGAGTGGCAATTTTAGAAAAATCTTTTATGAAACGTCGGTAAAAACCGGCATGCCCTAGAAAACTCCTAACTCCTCTAACATTGGTGGGATGTGGAAGTTTAGCAATTACATCTACTTTAGCTCTATCCACTTCAATTCCTTCCTTTGAAATTTTATGACCAAGAACGATGCCTTCTTTAACCATGAAATGACATTTCTCCCAATTAAATACTAGATTTGATTGTTCGCATCTAATAAGCATTCGTTCAAGATTAACTAGACATGATTCAAATGTATCACCGAAGACTGAAAAGTCATCCATGAAAACTTCCATGCATTCTTCTATCATGTCGTGAAAAATCGCCATCATGCACCTTTGAAAGGTTGCAGGGGCGTTGCAAAGTCTAAATGGCATGCGTTTGTAAGCAAAAGTACCATAAGGGCACGTGAATGTGGTTTTCTCTTGGTCCTCGGGTGCTATTGGAATTTGAAAATATCCGGAAAAACCATCAAGAAAATAATAGTAACTATTTCCGGCTAATCTTTCCAACATTTGATCAATGAAAGGTAAGGGAAAGTGATCTTTTCTGGTGGCGTCATTTAATTTTCTATAATCAATACAAACATGCCATCATGTTACAGTCCTAGTAGGAATAAGCTCATTTTTCTCATTTGTGATGACAGTCATGCCACCCTTCTTAGGTACGCATTGAACTGGGCTTACCCATGGACTATCAGAGATTGGATAAATTAAACCTGCATCTACCAGTTTAATAATTTCTTTCTTAACAACATCTTGCATATTAGGATTTAGTCTTCGTTGGCGTTGCACATACGTTTTATGACCTTCTTCCATAAGGATTTTATGTGTGCAATATGAAGGACTTATTCCTTTAATATCATGAATTTTCTATGCAATAGCTGGTTTATGAGCTTTTAGCACAGAAATGAGTTGAGATTTTTCATTTTCAGTAAGAGAAGACGATATGATTACAGGTAATTCAGATTCACCATGTAAATAAGCGTATTCCAAATGGTTTGGAAGTGGCTTTAACTCTAATGTCGGTGGTTCTTCTATCGATGATTTATATCGATATCTGTCTTCTTCTTTTAGCATTTGAATTTCTTCTGTTGTTGGTTCATATCCATTAGCCATAAGTGTAGCTAATATTTCAGTTTCATCAATTGGTTCAGTTCCTTCTCCTAAAGAACATTCTCCTGTTCCTTGTAATTATGGAAATTCTTCTAACAATTTTGCATGTGAATCTATAGTTTGAATATAATAACATGTATCATCTGTAAATTGCGATTGTTGCATAGCTCTATCAACTGAAAAGGTAACACTTTCGTCCTCTATACTTAGGGTCAATTTCTTACCAAACACGTCTATTATTGCTTTAGCCGTGTTTAAGAATGGTCTTCCTAATATGAGAGGAACTCGAGAATCTTCTTCCATGTCCAGAATAACAAAATCTACTGGAAATACTAAAGTACCAACTTTAACTAGCATGTTCTCCATTATCCCTCTAGGATATTTTACTAATCGATCGGCTAGTTGTATGCTTATTCGTTAGGGGTGTTCATCGGTTCGGTTTTCGGTTTGTTCGGTTTATTCGGTTCGGTGTATTCGGTTTTGAAATTTTTTTGCGCAAAACCGAAAACCGAACCGAAAATCGAATTCAAAGTTAAAACCGAACCGAACCGAAAACCGAATTCAAATTCGGATTCGGTTCGATTTTCGGTTAAAACCGAATATTATGAAAAAATTGAGAACGATGGTAGTTTAATTGTGACGTTACTGATGTCTTAGTTATTTGTATCCTAAAACAATGACGTACTATTAAATTATCAAGAATTCGATGATTTATTATTATTTACAGCTTAATTATGATGTTTACCACTTCTGTAAGAAGAAGAACATAATAATTTGATTAACTTAATTATAATGTGAGTTAACAAATCGTTATATGGGTGAGAACATATTTTATTGATTGGGTTCCAAATTATAATGACATTAAAACATAAATATACAAATTAAATATATAAAAATTTTGAATTCGGTTTTCGGTTAAACCGAATTCAGAATTTTCAAAACCGAACCGAAAATCGAATTTAAATTCGGTTTCGGTTTGACTCGATCCGAAAACCGTTTTTCAAATTCGGTTTGGTTTTTTTCCGGTTTGGTTTCTGTTTGGTTTTCGGGTTCCACGATTTCAAACCAAATACTGACCACCCCCATTATTCGTGTTGGTTTCAATTCTCCAAGGTCTAGTTTAGCGTATAGCGAATACGGCATTAAATTTATACTAGCACCTAAGTCTGCCAATGCTTCTATTGAACTAAGACTACCCAGAAAATATGGAATTGTGAAACTTCCTGGATCTGATAGTTTTTCTGGTATCTTATTCAACAGAACTGCAGAACAATTAGCATTCATAGTAACAGCCGAGAGTTCTTCCATTTTCTTTCTATTCGTGATTAGATCTTTCAGAAATTTAGCATATCTAGGCATTCCTGAAATCACATCAATGAAAGGAAGATTGACATTTATTTATTTAAACATATCCAAGAATTTGGATTGCTCGGCTTCAAGTCTCTCTTTTCTCATTTTACTCGGGTAAAGAAGTGGTGGTTGGTATGGTTTAACATAAGGTTTAACCTTAACTGTGTTATCTTCATTAACCTTTTCAACTACCGGTTCTTTTTCCTTATCTTGTTCAGATTGTGGTTCTTGTGGAGTAGGAATAACTTCATCTGAAATTACAGGCATTTCAGGTGGTTTAAGTGTAATACCACTTCTTGAGGTAATGGCTTTAGCTGTTTCATTCCGGGGATTAGCATTTGTATCGCTAGGTAGAAATTTCGGTTTTCTTTCACCTATTAACCTTGCTAGGTTGCTCACTTCTTGTTCTAGATTTTGAATAGAAGCTTGTTGATTTCTAAATGCTTGAGCATTTTGTTCATTGGTTTGTTTCTGAGATGTGAAAAACTGAGTTTGAGATTCAACTAGCTTCGACATCATGTCTTCTAAATTTGGCTTTTTATCATCTGTTTGTGGTGGTTTGTTTTGAAAAATAGGTCTTTGCTGATTATAAGTATTATTTGATACTTGTTGATTACTAGGACCTTGTTGGTTGTTGTATGGAACATTTCGGTTATAATTCTGATTTTGATTGTAGATTGGCCTTGGCGGTTGATAATTATTCTGATAATTATTTCCAGGCCTTTGGTTTATGTATGAAACATTCTCTCTTTGTTCCATTGTTAGTTCAATACTGAGACAATCTTTTGTCAAATGTGGTCCTCCACACTGCTCACAACTAATTCGTATTGAGTGGATATCTTTAGTCATCTTTTCCATTCGTCTCTCGACAGCATCTATCTTTGCAGAAATGGAATCGAAGTCATGGCTAGAATCGGCTCTAGCTGCTTTAGATGATCTAACGATATCTTTTTCTTGGTGCCACTCATGTGAGTGGGAAGCAGTGTTATCAATAATTTTGTAAGCATCAGTTGCGGTTTTCTTCATAATGGAACCACCAGCTGCTATATCGATATCTTTTCTTGTAGTGATGTCGCATCCTTGGTAGAATATTTGTACTATTTGACAAGTGTCTAAACCATGTTGCGGACATCCTCTTAATAACTTTCCAAATCTTGTCCACGCTTCATATAGAGTTTCGTTTGGCTTTTGTGTGAACGTAACAATTTCTCCTTGAAGTCTTACGGCTTTAGATGCCGGAAAGAATTGTTTAAGAAATTTTTCAACTAAAACGTCCCATGTATCAATCGCCCCTTCAGGTAATGATTCTAACCAATCTTTGGCTTCTCCCTTTAAAGTCCGGGGAAATAACATGAGATATATCTGTTCATCCTCAACTTCTCGGATTTTAAATAGTGTACAGATCCTATTAAAGGTACGAAGATGTTCGTTTGGATCTTCCTTCGGCGCACCACTAAATTGGCATTGATTAGTTACCATGTGTAGGATTTGCCCTTTGATTTCATAATCTGGCGCATTAATGTCAGGTTGAGTAATTGCGTGACCTTGGCCAGTGCGTTTAGCTCTCATTCGGTCTTCCATACTTAGAGGTTCCAGATTTTCCATGATTGAATTTGTTGAATCTAAATCACTATAGGATTCTGATTTAATGGGTTGTTCCTCGACAATCTCCGTTTGAATGATTGGTGGTTCCGGAGGAAAGATTAGTGGTTCAGGATCTCTGAATTGTCCCTGAATATCCTCCGGGTTCTCAATTGTGAGGTCAGGTTCAAAAAATGGATTATCGAAAATTTGAATTGGAGTACTTGGTTGACTGGATGAAGATTCTAAAGAAAAATCAACAGCGACAATATTTGCTAGATGTCTTGATCGAGTTACAGGTGGTGAACGTTTTGCTCGGTGCATTCACTGAATATCCTATTAATTATAAAAGATAAAAATTATTAGAGTTATCAAATTAACAGACTTTTCTGCTTTTGCCCACGTTTCGAATAGCCAAAAGATGTAGCAGGGAGCCAGAACCCTTTAAATCGGAAGCTCACAACTCAGCCACTAACAAATCCAACTATTACTACGAAGCAGAAAATTTGAATGTCTATCAATTTAACCACTTAAAATAATTTTTCGTTGAAATTTAAAGAAATTTTAGAGAAGAAATAGAAAAAAACTAGAGCGGCGAAAAATAAGAAAGAAAAAGAGCGCGTCGAAAAACGTCGAAAAATAAATAGTCGAAAAATAATAAAAAGAACGTAGCGCGTTGAAACTTAAAAGTCTAAAAACTAAAAATTAAAAGTTGCGTCTAAAAATATTAAAGCTTAAAAGAAATACTATATCTCAAATGGCAATAACTTAAAAAGGTACTAAAATATTAAAAATGGCGTCGCAAAATTCTAAAGCACCTAAATCTTAGTCTAAAGAAAAAACACTTAAGTGATTTTACGGCGAAGCCTAAAAATCTAGAAATAAAAATAACTATGGCAAAAACTATGACTTAAAAGTAAATATGAGCGAAAAATACAAATATTACGTTAAAACGAATAAAAAGATACAAAATATAAAAATAAACTTAAAGTTGTAAAAAGTACAATTTTTATAAAAATATTATTTTTATATTATTATTTGTAAAAGTATTAATTTTGTAATTTATTAAAACTAATTAAACTTAATAATACAAATAATAAATAAACTAAACTAATTAATATTAATAAAAAAATATAACCCTAATTAGGGTTTATAGTAATAATAATAAATAATACTCCGTAATTAATGCAGATTTAGGTCAAATGTAGCGTGTCAGACAGGGCCATGCGATCGCATGGTCCTCACGTTAAAAATCCATGCGATCGCATGGATAAGGGTTTCGGGCCAGGTTCTGGGCTGCTACAGTGTAGTGGCCCGAATGTTTTTTTTTACTTTTTTTTCTGTTTTAATTTTCTGTTTTAAAATTTATAAAAAGTATTTTTATAAATTAAATAAAACTTATATTTTTACAAACTAAAAATAGAAATAGAAATATTTTATAATTTTATATGTTTTTGAACAACTCTTAAATATATATATATATATATATATATATATATATATATATATATATATATATATATATATATATATATATATATATATATATTTTGTTTTTCTTTTTATATTTTTGTATTTTTTTTTTTTAAAACGTATATTTTTAATAAAAACTTAATAAAACTCTAATAAAATCTTCTTCTTTTTTATAGCGTTGCGCTTCCGGCGTTTAAGCAAGAAGTTCCCCGGCAGCGGCGCCAAAAATACTTGATGTTAAAGCGAAGGGGTATGTATAAAATATTATTAATTTTTACAAGAAAATACTATTAAATACGATACAATTTTACACAAGTGATTTATTTATTTATAGAATGGATATACCTAAACCTTGCTACAACACTTATAGGCAGTGTACCTAATCGTACAGTAGTGTAGTTTTTAGTAAGTCCGGTTCGTCCACAGAGAACTCTAGCCAAGTTTAACGCTATATTTTTTTACTTATAATTGTAAAAATACAAAAATATATATAAGTAGTATTATTATTATAAAAGGGGGTTTTACCGTTTAATGACCGGTTTGTCGATTTTTAGAACTTTAGTCGCAGTTAAAACCTGATGTAAAATATTAAAAATAAATATAACTTAATTTAAAGCGTAAAGTAAATAACGATAAAAGTGCGATAAAATAAAATTGCGATAATTAAAGAGTACGATAATTAAAAATGAAATTAAATAAAATGACAATAAATAAAAGTGCGATAATTAAAAGTGCAATTAAATATGAAATAAAGAAATTATGCTTATTTAAACTTCCGTAATCATGATGTTTGACATGTTGATTTTAGTTTATTACCATGGGTTAATTGTTCTTTGTCCTGGATTATTCAATATGTCCATACGGATTTGTCCATAATAGTCCATCAGTCATAATCATAAAATGCGGAGGTCTTCGTCAAATTATTCTTATACCTGAAGTCAAATATTCCAACTAATTGGGGATTCGAATTGTAACAAGGTCTTAATACTTTGTTTAATGAATACACCAGGTTATCGACTGCGTGTAATCCAAGGTTTTACTACTTTGTTAACAATTACACCAATTACCCTTGAATGTAATCCACCCCTGTTTCAACAAGTCTATTAAATATTAATCCAGTTCCGTATCCGGTAAAATGAACAATTATTGGTATTTATAGATATCCCGCCCACCGTGCCCAGTCAAGCGTATGTGGTTATACATAAAAACGTCAAATTATAAGTCTATATATCAAATTAACGAGGTATCATTTAGTTAATATAAAGCCCATTAATAGCCCATAGTCTAATTTCTACAACTGTCGTTCTTTTATCCAAACCCCAATTATGGTACAAAGCCCAATTACCCAATTTTAATATTTAGCCCAACATCACGATTACTTCGGCATTAAATAAGCATAATAATAACTTAGCTACGAGACATTAAATTAAAAAGGTTGAACATAACTTACAATGATTAAAAATAGCGTAGCGTTACACGGACAGAATTTCGACTTACACCCTTACAACATTCGCTAACATACCCTTATTATTAGAATTTAAAATTAAAATTATAATTATAATATATATATATATATATATATATATATATATATATATATATATATATATATATATATATATATATATATATATATATATATATATATATATATATATATATATATATATATATATATTACGAGTGAGAGATAGATAGATGGTAAGGATATTGTAAAGGTTGCTCAAAACTGCGAAATTTATAGGCATGTGGCCTGCTACCTATTGTCATGCGATCGCATGGAATTATAGCCTTCAGGCCATGCGATCGCATGGCCCCTTTTTCGAGCTCACAAGAGTTTGTTTCCAAGCTTGCCGACGGATTAATAAATAAATATAATATATAAATAATTTTAAGAATTATTTAAATATTATATTATATTTATGTGCATAGTTGACTTGTAATTTTTAGTCCGTTGCGTCAAGCGTTGAGAGTTGACTCTGGTCCCGGTTCCAGATTTTCGAACGTCCTTGCGTACAATTTAATATCTTGTATTTTGCGTTTTGCGTCTTGTACTCTTGTAATTTTGAGACGTTTTTCATCAATAATTTGAACTACTTTGATTGTACTTTGTACTTTTGAGCTTTTTGGTCGTTCGCGTCTTAAATTCGTCGAATCTGTCTTTTGTCTTCACCTTTTATTATTTAAACGAATATCACTTGTAAATAGAACAATTGCAACTAAAAGCTTGTCTTTCTTGAGAGATAATGCTATGAAATATATGTTCGTTTTTAATATTATTAAAAGCCTAAACATGGCCAAAACGTCAACCAACCCAAAACCCGCCAAGTGACAAGAATAACTAGTCACCATAAACCCACTTCATCATCTCAAAAGGTTTTACAACTAAACAAGTTCAAACCCTAACTTGAATATCAAATCTAACAATTGAAATTCGGAGTTTGAACTTACCAATACCACCACAACGTAGCTAGGAGCGAGATGAACAATTTTAGAACCCGAGCTTTAGCGAGAATCCGACTCCTTCCTCTCCAAATCAAGCTCGCTCTCTCTAAACTCTTACTCGCTCACTAGATATGGATGAGAGTGTTTGTGTTGGTGAAGATAAGGTTGAATGAGCTCAACCTTGCCCATTTGTGGCTTAAAACCGGCCACCAAGTGAAATTACCATTTTACCCCTTTTTAAAACAAAACTAACAGCTGGCCCGTCAGCACATTTGGACGGCGTCCAGATGGTGGGACGGCGTCCAGCACAAAAGGACCGGACGGCGTCCAGTAATTGGGACGGCGTCCCATTGAGCGGAAACAGGAAACAGGGTCTTACAACTCTCCCCCACTTAAAATCGATCACGCCCTCGTGATCTCCATCACTTAACCAACCGGACCAACACTCAATGGTCCTCCAACATGTGTTCCAATCCGACTTCCACCACATGTATCATAAACTCGAGGATTATTCCATTTACCAAACATACACACGTGCACGCACTTCGAGACATGCAATGCACACAACATCCAAAATCTATATCAATCACTTAGGATACACGGAACCACCATGTATCCTTCTAACTCCTATAAGCAACTCTTTTCCCTGAATCGCCCTTACCACAAAATCGTCATCCGCGATTTATCAAATTAACAAATCCGAGCACAAGAACTTGCTCAATCCCTCGCAATGGGAAATCTCAACCAATCTCGCACCGAAATATCAACTCCCAGCGTACCCATACCAAGTACATTGCTAGTAACAACCAAGTCTCAACCTAAGGTCAAGAATCCGAACGATGAAGATCGAACAAACGAATCCTTACGGATAACACTTAACACTAAACATCTCTTGTAGTGCGCAATACGACCAATACGCAGCTATAGTAACATCATAAGCCAACGGCTAAACCGCTAGTGCCCCAAACGACTATGGCAACACAAATCCCAAGGTGTACAAAAACGACTATTGTCACACCCGTATCAACAATCATGTGAGCAAAACACGGCTATCGCATCACTAATCACACAACATGGTCCTTACAACCCCACCATCGGCGTATAAAACAACCAATAGTTCACACAACATGGTCCTTACGACCCCACCATTGGCGTATAAAACAACCAATAGTTCACACAACATGAAGGCTGGCCGAAAACTACACGCACCTTAGTGAATCCACACCACACGCAACTCAAGTACCTCCACCGTTTCGTATGCTTGGTCTCTTAATTCGACGAGCTCGTTCATTTACATTTTCCGATGTTTTGCGGTAACTGAGGGATCGAGGTTGCAGGTCTTCAGCGCCCAGAGAGCTTTATATTCAACTTCCAGCGGAAGGTGACAGGCTTTTCCATAGATCATGCGGTAGGGTGTAGTTCCTAGAGGATTCTTGTAAGCAGTCTGGAATGCCCACATAGCATCATCTAGTTTTTCGGCCCATTTATTTCCATGATGGCCGACAGTTCGTTCTAAGATTCTTTTGAGTGCTATGCTCGTGACCACTGCTTGTCCGTTGATTTGTGAATGATAGGCAGTGGACATTTTGTAGGTAACTCCGTATTGTTGCATCATCTTCATAAATTGAGTATTACAGAAGTGTGTGCCTCTATCACTTATTATAGCACGGGGAGCTCCAAATCTGCAGAAGAGTCTCTTCAGGAAGTTGGTGACGACTTTGGCATCATTAGTCGGAAATGCTTGGGCTTCGACCCATCTGGAGACGTAATATACTGCTACGAGGACATATTCTTTCCCATTAGACTTTGGGAATGGGCCCATGAAGTCTAATCCCCATATATCGAAGATCTCGCAAGCTTGGATATTAGTCCGAGGCATCTCATTCTTCATAGAGATAATACCTTGCCTTTGGCATGTGTCGCAATGCTTTACAAGCTCTTGTGCATCTCGGAATATAGACGGCCAATAGAATCCTGATTCGTAGACTTTTCTTGTTGTTAAATTTGCTCCATGTTGACCTCCAGTTGGTCCATGGTGACATTGGTGAAGAATCCCTACTACTTGTTTTTCGTCTACGCACCTCCTGATTATCTGATCAGGGCAAATTCTAAACAGGTAAGGATCTTCCCAGTAGTAGTACTTAGCATCCCTGAAGAACTTCCTTCTTCGGGAGGTGCTCATTCTCTTCTGTACTACTCCGGCAACTAGGTAGTTGGCCATGTCGGCATACCAAGGAGTGTCAGTAAATTGTGATCCTATGTGAGTTTATCCTAAACTCATAAGCTGTTCTTCCGGAAATTTATCTCTGATATCTCGTTCAGCAAGTTGTTCCATCGATGGGTTCTCCAAACGACTAAGATGGTCTGCTGCGACATTCTCTGCTCCTTTCTTATCTTTAATCTTAATATCGAATTCCTGAAGGAGTAAGATCCATCGTAGGAGTCTTGGTTTCACGTCTTGCTTAGTGAATAGATATTTGAGGGCTGAATGATCTGTATAGACTGTAGTTTTGGACAGGATGAGATAGGAACGGAATTTGTCGAAGGCGAATACTACGGCTAGCAGTTCCTTTTCCGTGGTAGTGTAATTCTCTTGAGCTCCGGTTAAGGTTTTGCTCGCGTAATAGATTGGATGAAAGTGCTTATCTACCCGTTGTCCAAGCACAGATCCAACTGCGAAGTCACTCGCATCACACATGATTTCAAATGGTAGACTCCAATCAGGAGCTATCATGATGGGCGCATGTGTTAGCTGTTCTTTCAGATAGTTGAATGCTTTTCGACATTCTTTATCGAAGACAAACGGGACTTCCTTTCCTAGGAGATGAGTGAGAGGTCGTGTGACCTTTGAAAAATCCTTAATGAAACGTCGGTAGAAACCGGCGTGTCCTAGGAAACTCCTTACCGCTCTTACTGTGGTAGGTTCTGGAAGCTTAGTAATGGACTCAATATTAGCCTTATCAACTTCTATTCCTGCTTTTGAAATCTTATGTCCTAAAACTATCCCTTCTTTAACCATGAAGTGACATTTTTCCCAATTCAGAACTAAATTTGACTCTTCACACCGGGTGAACATCTTGTCAAGGTTTGATAGGCACGAATTAACGGTACTACCAAAGACTGAGAAGTCGTCCATGAAGACTTCCATACAACGTTCAATCATGTCGTGGAATATTGCCACCATGCATCGCTGGAATGTAGCTGGTGCATTGCATAACCCAAAGGGCATGCGTCGATAAGCAAATGTTCCATAAGGACAGGTAAAGGTTGTTTTCTCTTGGTCCTTTGGATCGAGGGGAATTTGAAAGCAGCCGGAAAAACCGTCAAGCAAACAGTAGTATTCATTTCCTGATAGACGTTCCAACATTTGATCGATGAAAGGTAATGGAAAATGATCCTTTCGGGTTGCATCATTTAGTTTACGATAATCTATTCAAACCCTCCAACCGGTGACTTCCCGAGTTGGAATAAGTTCATTATTATCATTTTGAATTACGGTTGTCCCTCCCTTTTTGGGTACCACTTGAACAGGACTAACCCATGGTGAATCAGAGATAGGATAGATCAGACCGGCGTCCAGAAGTTTGATTACTTCTTTCTTGACGACTTCTTGAATCATTGGGTTGACCCTTCTTTGCCTCTGAACTGAAGGTTTGAAATCATCTTCCATGAAGATCTTATGGGTGCAATAGTTGGGGATGATCCCTTTGATGTCGGAGATCTTCCAAGCAATTGCCTTCTTATGTGATTTTAATACTTGAATCAATTTCGCCTTCTCTTGTGGCGTGAGGTCTTTCGAGATGATTACAGGGAGTCGTGATTCTCCTTCTAAGAAAGCATACTCCAGATTGTCGGGTAACTTCTTTAACTCCAATTCTGGAGGTTCCTCGATAGATGGCTTCATCCAAGCTATTTCCTTTCGGTCTAACGAGTCATACTTCTCCTGGAATTCTGATTCTTCAGTAGCGGTCACTGATGATATCTGTTCTTCATTTCTGGAAATTGTCCTTCTTAACGCTTCCTCTTTAGAAACTTCTTCTTTAGTTTCGAAGGTAGGATCGGGAAACTCCTCACAGTCCTCCTTTGACTGGGGTCCCTGATGTACCGGAATGAAATCTGTTTCTTCATTCGGTCTTCTCCTTAGTAGAGGTAAAGGAATGCCTTGTCCTAGCGGTGCTGTTTGAATAGTTTTGCCAAGAAAGTTATTTTCAGAGAGGGGAGATATGTGTTGACAAAAGTTTATGGCTGAATGGTTGTCGAGATTTCCTTCAGGAGGTGTAAAGAACGGATCCTTAGAAATTTGATCTTGACTACATATAGCCATGGTCTCTTCCAGGTATTCGTTGACGAATTCTTGAAAAGAATCAGAGAGATTCACATCTTCTTCCTTAGGATGGTTCATGAGGTGATCAACATTGAATGTGATTTCTTCTCTTCCAACCCTTAACTTCAATGATTTCTCGTGAACGTCAATTACGGCCTTGGCAGTATTTATGAATGGTCTTCCAAGAATGAGTGGGACATTCGTGTCTTCCTCAATATCCATAATGACGAAATCAACGGGAAACGCAAACTTATCCACTCTAACTAGGATATCCTCAGCTATTCCCCGAGAAATCTTAACTGATCTGTCCGCGAGTTGGATAGTCATTCTGGTAGGCCTTAAGTCATTTTAATCTTAGCTTTTTGAATAACAAATAGGGCATTAGGTTTACACTGGCTCCTAAGTCTGCTAACGCATTGCTAATTTGGACATCATGCAGGTAGCAAGGTCCCGTAAATCTTCATGTATCTCCTAACTTAGGGGGAATTCCATGTTGTAACACTAACGAGCATTCTTCACTTAAGGGCAGGCTAACTATCTCTCTTAATCTTTCTTTGTTTGAAAGCAGTTCTTTGAAAAATTTAGCGCAGTTTGGCATTTCTACTAAAGCATCTACTAGTCGTACATTCAAATGCAAATTCTTGATAATATCCCAATACTTAGCGAATTGCGCTTCTTATTTTTCCTTCCTAAGCCTACCTGGGAGAGGTATGCGGGCGCGCGGAATAATTTTCGGGGCCTTAGGAGAGATAGGTTCCGGTAGGTTGACCACTGGGTCAATTAGCACAGATTCCTTATCGAAAAAATCTTGTATGGGTATATTGACAGTTGTTTCCTTCCCTCCTCTAGTAATTACTAGGGCATCAAACTCACTGCACTCTATTTCAACTTTAGTGGTTAATCGTTTAAGCGTAAGCTGAAACTTCAAAAGTCTTTATCAAAGTGTCGAACTTATTTTGACATTCTATGACTTGAAGGTTTATCGCGTATTGCGTTTTTATAAATTCAACTAAAATTTCCCTAGAGTGGAGAGTAGGTTTGTGCAACGGGAAGATTATATTATGATCCGAGCTATTTTGCTGTTTATGTGCCCATCTAGGGTAAGGATACCTTTGATTGGTTCTAGTAGCATCGGAGTTTATAGGAATTGGTAAATTTTGAAGAGTGAGGGTGAGATCTTGTAACCTGGTTTCCAGCATTTTTACCGTATGAGCGAAGACGTCATCCTTCTCAGCAGCTTCATTATTCCAATCTTCCTGTTGTGCAGCTATTGTGTCCAAGAGATTCCATGCTTCGTCTGCTGTTCGGGACATGAAATTGCCTTGCGAGGCCATGTCTAGGAGAGACTTATCATCCTTGGTCAAACCATTGTAAAACGTACAGATTATGTCTGCCCGGCTTAACGAATGATTCGGACATCTTTTAAGCAACATCTTTATTCTATTCCATGCTAGACACAATGACTCGTTTTCTTTTTGAGAAAAGTTTGTGATGTCATTTCTTAAACAGGTTTGCAGGGAGGGTGGATAAAATTTGTTTAGAAATTTAGTGGCTAAATCCTCCCATGTATGGATTGAATTCGGGTTAAGTTCGTCAAACCATGTTAAAGCGTGTGCAGAAAGTGAATATTGAAAAAGATGAAGTTTTAAAATGTTTTTCTCGTTTTCTTCCTTCTTAAAAGAGTCAACCAGACTGATAAATTTGTTTAAATGAAAGTTTGGATCGTCAGTCGGTAATCCTTGAAATTTACAAATCATACTGACTAGTTTAATCATGTGTGAACTGATTCAGGAATTCCTTCGGTTCCTAAGGTGATTGGTCCTCCTCTTTCCTCTAAGCATGACTTATGCATAGAAACAAGGGTGTCTTATTGTTCCATTTTTTTCTGTTTAAAAAGACTTAAAAGTAACTTTTAGAAAATATTAATTTATTAAAAGGATCGATAATTTAATAAAAACAATTATTCTTGAAATTCGGTCGCTAACCAGATCGGATATCTTTACTGATAGGATTTTATATGTACGGTGTCGTTAGGTATCAGGATGTCCGATTCGGTAGCACACAGTGTCTTCGTTTATTTATATTTTGCGGGGCCTAAATTTACTTTTACTTTCTAAAGTGTAGAAGGTGTAAGTTAACCTAGTGTCGTATTTTTTTGTTGATTAACGAATTGAAGATCAAGTGGATAATTGTCTTTTAGTTAAATTACCTGGATAAAAGATAGTAGTTGATTTTAGCTAAAAGTCCTAAGTGCGGAAAAGTAAATAAAGTGGAAGGATATCCGGAGTATGCAGATCAGAGAAATATTGACCAAGATATTAGTATTGGGTTAGGGGAAGGTAATTATGCTTATGTTAAGACTATGCTTGAAATGATGTAGATCTGGTTGGATGAGCCAATTACACAGACCTACTTATCTCTGAACTCTCGGAGTTCTCTTTGAGCAGTGAGAAGTATGTCATTTGGTCGTATAATTGAAAGGTAACAATACCTCGGAGGTTATCCTCAGTAAAGCACTAGGTTTATTAGTGAGTTAAGCTCTAATCCTAACCCTCGTTATCAGTTCAGGTAACTGAATAACAACGTGTCGTGTTGATTGAACACTGATCACAAACGGAAGGAATCAGTCGGTTTAAGTTGGCAAAACCTTAAATGAAAACTAACAACCATTCCATCATACTAATGAGATCATATCAATTCAAACATTATACAGCATCACAGTCAATATACTGATAGTAAAGCATATAGAAACCTAATGAATACCTAAACAGTTGATATGACTAAGACCTAAGGCAACAATCAAACAAGAACATGCAATAGGCTTGGGTCACACAGTGAAGGCACTAACTAGATCTTAACAGCTCCTAAGAGGTCTCTTCGGAACAGTCAATAGGCATACTAGGTCATTCATGTCTCAATTCCTAAGTTGTGTCCTAAAAGCGCATTAAATGCCTCTCGGGAACTCCGGCCATACCGAGTTCATAGAATCTTCAGATACAGTATAACCAGGGGTCTTAATCCTATGAAGTAGCTAATTTCATATAGGTGGACAAGTCCTGATCACAATCTACGTTGGTCAATAGATGCTAGCATACAAATCTATCAGACTTCCTAGTTCAGTATTATAACAGTAATCGTACTAAATTAACATAATTACGCTAACCCAAACTTCTATCATGGAAACATACAGATTAATTAAACTATCATGGTAATATCGGAACGCATTATTAAACATAAAAAGTAAGAACACATGTTTAATACAAAAGACAAGCGTTTCGGATAAAAACCTGAAAAGGCCGAAGAAATCTGCCCGAGATCGCAGGGACTCGCCGGGATATCCTCCGGAAAATAAAAGCTAACCTAACTACTACTAAAGACTAACTAAAAGCTTGAAAATATGAAATGAATTACAAATTGAGTGTGTGTTGGAATGGATGGAGAGAGTCCTTTAAATAGACTTGATTTTTGCCTGCAAACGGCTGGCAGGCCGTTTGGCAGGCCGTTTTTGGAGGCCGTTTGCTAAGGCAAGCCGTTTATTCGAGCCCGTTTGCTCTGACCATTTGGCGGGCCGTTTGCCATACTGGCAGGCCGTTTGCTGGCCTAGTCAGCCTGATTTCAATGGATCGTAACTTGATTTCTTGTCTTTCACCGTTTTCGCTCTAGAATCTTCGTTTTAGCTCCGTTTTACTTTATTCTTTTTGCATTGCCTTCGTAATTACTTAATCTACAAAATCAACCGAAAAATGATAATTTTACCAACAAAGTTTAAATCTTTATTGTTCTAGGGCTTAATATTGGGGATAAAAATGTGACTTTTTGCCCGATATCAAGTAACTAAGTACTTAATGGCACGTTGTATGATATTAACGAAAGTAATTAATCATGAAATGAGATCCTGGATTATAAACCAATACAGTACGCACAAATACGCAGTTTCGCAGAAACTAACAAGCATAAAAGTAAGTCGAAAAAGTCGGGTCGTTACATGATACTCTGCGAATTCACACAAGCTTTATATCCTAGGATCGAGTAAAGCAAGATTTGGTCATTGAGATTGAGCTTGGGTTGAAATCACTTAAAACCCCCAACTATCGAAATCACTTAAGATAATCGGCATTACTATGTTGACTAGAGGCCAATTGAAAACCAACCTAGATCAAGAACACAATCACTTGCAATTCCTAAGCTAGTTGTCTAGATCACCTAAGGTGTTGAAGCACATATTGATTCACTTCTCAAATCACTAAGAGAGATACACAACATATGTAATCAAAGTCAAGCCAAAAACAAACTCATAGCAATGGATCTTTAGCTAACTCAACAACACATGATCATGTAATTCATTCAAACAACAATAATCAATTGATTTGGGGCAAACACTAGCATTAGAGATTCATAGATAAGCAAATACAAGAGATTTAGCCAATCATAACTAAAATTAAACTAATAATATGCATAGAAATGTAAATCATCATCATCTTCAAGTTATTACAAGTAATCAATGCAAAATATGAAAAGTAAAGTGAAGATTATAATTCAAAATGTAAAGAAGATGAAGATCTAAGCTAAATAATGATGAATATTGAGCTAGCTTCCTTGAATCCACCCTTAAACACCAATGGATGATGAAATTAGGGTTTTGTATGTGAAATTCGGACCTTAAGCAGCTGCTCCCTAAGATGCATATGAAAAATGACCTAATCTCGTTCCTTTTATAGTGCTGAAAATCTAGGCTGAAACAGCGATAGGAGTGCCGCTTTTGGTCAGGAGCGGCGCTTTTGGCTTTAATGAGGAGCGGCGCTTTTGATCAGGAACGCCGCTTTTAGCTCTAAACGGGGAGGACGCTTTTGTTGAGGAGCGACGCTTTTGGCTGAATAGGAGCGACGCTTTTCACAGTAGGAACGGCGCTTTTGCTCACTGGAGGAAAATTGAGCTGAAATTTGCATGAGAACGTCGCTTTTTCAGTTGGTGCGACGCTTTTGGCTCACAGGCAAGGCGCTCTTGAATGAGGAGCGGCGCTTTTGATGCTGATTCTGCACTTTCCATTTCCTTAGCCAATTTTGCCCAATATTTGGTCAATTTTACACCAAATCAACTCCTTAGCCCTTAATTTACCATTTAGCTCAATAGCACACAAAATAGGCTCCAAGATAGTCATAACCCGAGCAAAGTGAGGTAGATATCGCGAAATAAAACATATATAAATGGAGCGATATCACTATACTATTATTATCATATTACTCACATTATTTTTATCGAACGTGAATCGAATTACCTCGAAAGAGTGTCATGCGGAAACTTCCCATCGAAACACTACAACCAAAAAACCAGGTTTAATGACTCTCCGGGAATAAATTTAGTAAGAAAGCAACGGGTGCATGAGCTATTCCTACCTTAGGAACCGATCATCATGATCTCTGCAAAATCAATTAAAATAATCAAAATCATAAACTAAAACAACCCTACTATTACAAAACAATTCATACCCAATAAAGTTTGAATTTTTACACGATTTAAACCTAAAACAGTTACAAAACCATCCTAAGTTTATTAAAATTAGGAACTTGACACAGTCAAAACCCAAAACACATTTATAGAAGTTAATTCTTATTTGGTCCTAAATTGAAAGCAAATAGAAAGATAATGATCTGATGAACCCTAGCCCAATACTACTATCTCTAAATTAATATTCATATTATTATCCTTTGGAAGGTAAAAAAAAAAACTTATTGAATTACTAAAAAAGGTTTTAAGTGATCTGCTTTAGCACAAAGAAATGCAATTGAACTACTTAGAATGCAGAGTTGATATTCACCATCGATGGCGCAAGTTGCAATTGGTAGGACAAAGTCAAGACTTCCCATAGAGTCTACACTTTCAGCAACTGTAGTAAACCAAAGTGACAAAAGAGATATATTCAATATAATCCGAAGTATGCAATTTCTTTTTTTTTTTGAAAGGCAAAAGATTTCATTAAAGAAAACAGGAAAGTTACAAGACATACATTATGCATGGAGAGCATGCTAACACTATAAGCAGAACATACAAGGGACAAAATAGAAAGAAAGAAAAAAAAACTGAAAGAACCAGGAAGATACAAAACCCTCCATGAGAGGAAGGGTGCCTAAAGGTCACGAAGTATGCAATTTCTAACTTTGATAAAAAACATGCTAACATATACAACTCACTAAGGTCTGCATAATAATAATAATAATTAAGAAATACATTAAGTAAAAAGAAAACATGTTATCTAATTTCATATTCCAATCGGTGAGTCAGAGTAGAGTTCTTCAAACCCTATAAATACATAAAAGGAATTTAACATAATCAATGCACAATAAATTAACGTATTTAATAAAAAAAATCATATATAAACCTATTTAATATAAAGCTATTAAGTTAGTGTAAAGGAATTTAAGATTGGGTTTTCAAGCCTTTTCCCAATTTGAAGAACGACTGACTTCGATACAAAGCAGGTGTTCATCACAAATTGAAAATCGATTTCACATGCAATACCCTCAAATATAAGTCAAGCCTTAACTCATATATAAAGTACATGGAAATTAGATAACAAAAATGTTTGATTAGATGAGATTGAGAGAAATCTACACCTTGAAATAAGTATTTGGAAATTGCCTTCCTGTTCTTATCTGGTATAATCTGAAAAGTAACAAAATTGATGAGTTATTTTGCATTATATTGTAAGGATTTAAAAAATTGTAAAGAATGAAGATGAATTACCATGATTGCTACTCTGAAATGGAAGAACGGCAGGAATTAGGGCTAGGGTTTGCGGATTTGGGGTAGGAAATATTTAGAACACTCGTTTGATTTTTGTGAAGATGGAAAACAGAGAGAGTAAATTGAGCTGTTTTTTTTTTATTTTGTAGATCTGACCATTTCATACGGAGAGAGAATTATGAATTCATTTCAAATTTTAAATTTTAAAAACCTAGTCACATATATTTAAAAGATGCTCTTTGATCACATGGTGTGTCATAAAAAGTAAGTATTGATACCTTCCCTATTCACTTAGACAATTTAAATAATTAATTAAAAAATAAATTAAAGCGTGGTGTATCTATTATATGTATAAGTTTAGTGTGAGATAAAAAAAAATAGCAACAAATAGTGTATATGTATAGGTTTTTTGTGAGACAAATTTCTCTCCTACATGGCCCTTAAATGAAGGGCTGAATGACATTTGGACTTTTTTTTGTGTAGATTGACTTTTTTTTGTGTAGATTTTTTTTTGTAGCTTTTTTTTTTGCAGATTGACTTTTTTTCTGTGCAGATTGACTTTTTTGTGTGCAGATTGAGTCAATCTGCGTTTTTTTTTCAGTTTTTTTTTTTGCAGATCGACTTTTTTCGGTGCAGATTGACTTTTTTTTGTGCAGATTGACGTTTTTTTGCAGTTTTTTTTGCAGACTGGCTTTTTTCTGTGCAGATTGACTGTTTTTTTTCAGATTTTTTTTTTCATAGATTGAAGCTCAATCACCACATAGATTGAAGTTCAATCTATGAGTTCTATGAGTTCTCTACATACTCTAGTTCTCTAGGGATCCTTTCACTATATATATATACATATATATATATATATATATATACATATATATATATATATATATATATATATATATATATATATATATATATATAAGTAACCAATCGGAGGGAAGCGGAGGGAAGCAAAAAAAATTTTCGTTTTTTGAAAAAACTTTGTTCACGAACATTATAGATTGGATGAAAATAAGAACATTTAGAAAAGACACTTCGTGATGAATGTTATTATTTTGGCGGGAAAACGATCGACAAAAATAACATTCAAGATAATATTGTTAATGAATAATGTTAACGTTTTTTTTTCATGTTTTGTGAAGTAAAATTTAGCCCGACTTAGAGTTTAGGGTTTAGGGTTTGGTGTTTTGTGAAATGTCCCGTTCTTATTGATTAAAAACGTTCCATATTAATTGATTTCGTTGCGAGGTTTTGACCTCTATATGAGACGTTTTTCAAAGACTGCATTCATTTTAAAACAAACCATAACCTTTATTTCATCAATAAAGGTTTAAAAAGCTTTACGTAGATTATCAAATAATGATAATCTAAAATATCCTGTTTACACACGACCATTACATAATGGTTTACAATACAAATATGTTACAACAAAATAAGTTTCTTGAATGCAGTTTTTACACAATATCATACAAACATGGAATCCAAATCTCGTCCTTATTTAAGTATGCGACAGCGGAAGCTCTTAATAATCACCTGAGAATAAACATGCTTAAAATGTCAACAAAAATATTGGTGAGTTATAGGTTTAACCTATATATATCAAATCATAATAATAGACCACAAGATTTCATATTTCAATACACATCCCATACATAGAGATAAAAGTCATTCATATGGTGAACACCTGGTAACCGACATTAACAAGATGCATATATAAGAATATCCCCATCATTCCGGGACACCCTTCGGATATGATATAAATTTCGAAGTACTAAAGCATCCGGTACTTTGGATGGGGTTTGTTAGGCCCAATAGATCTATCTTTAGGATTCGCGTCAATTAGGGTGTCTGTTCCCTAATTCTTAGATTACCAGACTTTAATAAAAAGGGGCATATTCGATTTCGATAATTCAACCATAGAATGTAGTTTCACGTACTTGTGTCTATTTTGTAAATCATTTATAAAACCTGCATGTATTCTCATCCCAAAAATATTAGATTTTAAAAGTGGGACTATAACTCACTTTCACAGATTTTTACTTCGTCGGGAAGTAAGACTTGGCCACTGGTTAATTCACGAACCTATAACAATATATACATATATATCAAAGTATGTTCACAATATATTTACAACAATTTTAATATATTTTGATGTTTTAAGTTTATTAAGTCAGCTGTCCTCGTTAGTAACCTACAACTAGTTGTCCACAATTAGATGTACAGAAATAAATCGATAAATATTATCTTGAATCAATCCACGACCCAGTGTATATGTATCTCAGTATTGATCACAACTCAAACTATATATATTTTGGAATCAACCTCAACCCTGTATAGCTAACTCCAACATTCACATATAGAGTGTCTATAGTTGTTCCGAAATATATATATATGTGTCGACATGATAGGTCGAAACATTGTATACGTGTCTATGGTATCTCAAGATTACATAATATACAATACAAGTTGATTAAGTTATGGTTGGAATAGATTTGTTACCAATTTTCACGTAGCTAAAATGAGAAAAATTTTCCAATCTTGTTTTACCCATAACTTCTTCATTTTAAATCCGTTTTGAGTGAATCAAATTGCTATGGTTTCATATTGAACTCTATTTTATGAATCTAAACAGAAAAAGTATAGGTTTATAGTCGGAAAAATAAGTTACAAGTCGTTTTTGTAAAGGTAGTCATTTCAGTCGAAAGAACGACGTCTAGATGACCATTTTAGAAAACATACTTCCACTTTGAGTTTAACCATAATTTTTGGATATAGTTTCATGTTCATAATAAAAATCATTTTCCCAGAATAACAACTTTTAAATCAAAGTTTATCATAGTTTTTAATTAACTAACCCAAAACAGCCCGCGGTGTTACTACGACGGCGTAAATCCGGTTTTACGGTGTTTTTCGTGTTTCCAGGCTTTAAATCATTAAGTTAGCATATCATATAGATATAGAACATGTGTTTAGTTGATTTTAAAAGTCAAGTTAGAAGGATTAACTTTTATTTGCGAACAAGTTTAGAATTAACTAAACTATGTTCTAGTGATTACAAGTTTAAACCTTCGAATAAGATAGCTTTATATGTATGAATCGAATGATGTTATGAACATCATTACTACCTTAAGTTCCTTGGATAAACCTACTGGAAAAGAGAAAAGTGGATCTAGCTTCAATGGATCCTTGGATGGCTCGAAGTTCTTGAAGCAGAATCATGACACGAAAACAAGTTCAAGTAAGATCATCACTTGAAATAAGATTAATAGAAATTGAACCAAAGTTTGAATATGATTATTACCTTGTATTAGAATGATAACCTACTATAAGAAACAAAGATTTCTTGAGGTTGGATGATCACCTTACAAGATTGGAAGTGAGCTAGCAAACTTGAAAGTATTCTTGATTTTTTTAAACTAGAACTTTTGGAATTTATGAAGAACACTTAGAACTTGAAGATAGAACTTGAGAGAGATTAATTAGATGAAGAAAATTGAAGAATGAAAGTGTTTGTAGGTGTTTTTGGTCGTTGGTGTATGGATTAGATATAAAGGATATGTAATTTTGTTTTCATGTAAATAAGTCATGAATGATTACTCATATTTTTGTAATTTTATGAGATATTTCATGCTAGTTGCCAAATGATGGTTCCCACATGTGTTAGGTGACTCACATGGGCTGCTAAGAGCTGATCATTGGAGTGTATATACCAATAGTACATACATCTAAAAGCTGTGTATTGTACGAGTACGAATACGGGTGCATACGAGTAGAATTGTTGATGAAACTGAACGAGGATGTAATTGTAAGCATTTTTGTTAAGTAGAAGTATTTTGATAAGTGTATTTAAGTCTTTCAAAAGTGTATAAATACATATTAAAACACTACATGTATATACATTTTAACTGAGTCGTTAAGTCATCGTTAGTCGTTACATGTAAGTGTTGTTTTGAAACCTTTAGGTTAACGATCTTGTTAAATGTTGTTAACCCAATGTTTATAATATCAAATGAGATTTTAAATTATTATATTATCATGATATTATCATGTATGAATATCTCTTAATATGATATATATACATTAAATGTCTTTACAACGATAATCGTTACATATATGTCTCGTTTAAAAATCATTAAGTTAGTAGTCTTGTTTTTACATATGTAGTTTATTGTTAATATACTTAATGATATGTTTACTTATCATAGTATCATGTTAACTATATATATATCCATATATATGTCATCATATAGTTTTTACAAGTTTTAACGTTCGTGAATCACCGGTCAACTTGGGTGGTCAATTGTCTATATGAAACATATTTCAATTAATCAAGTCTTAACAAGTTTGATTGCTTAACATGTTGGAAACATTTAATCATGTAAATATAAATCTCAATTAATATATATAAACATGGAAAAGTTCGGGTCACTACAGTACCTACCCGTTAAATAAATTTCGTCCCGAAATTTTAAGCTGTTGAAGGTGTTGACGAATCTTCTGGAAATAGATGCGGGTATTTCTTCTTCATCTGATCTTCACGCTCCCAGGTGAACTCGGGTCCTCTACGAGCATTCCATCGAACCTTAACAATTGGTATCTTGTTTTGCTGAAGTCTTTTAACCTCACGATCCATTATTTCGACGGGTTCTTCGATGAATTGGAGTTTTTCGTTGATTTGGATTTCATCTAACGGAATAGTGAGATCTTCTTTAGCAAAACATTTCTTTAAATTCGAGACGTGGAAAGTGTTATGTACAGCCGCGAGTTGTTGAGGTAACTCAAGTCGGTAAGCTACTGGTCCGACACGATCAATAATCTTAAATGGTCCAATATACCTTGGATTTAATTTCCCTCGTTTACCAAATCGAACAACGCCTTTCCAAGGTGCAACTTTAAGCATGACCATCTCTCCAATTTCAAATTCTATATCTTTTCTTTTAATGTCAGCGTAGCTCTTTTGTCGACTTTGGGCGGTTTTCAACCGTTGTTGAATTTGGATGATCTTCTCGGTAGTTTCTTGTATAATCTCCGGACCCGTAATTTGTCTATCCCCTACTTCACTCCAACAAATCGGAGACCTGCACTTTCTACCATAAAGTGCTTCAAACGGCGCCATCTCAATGCTTGAATGGTAGCTGTTTTTGTAGGAAAATTCTGCTAACGGTAGATGTCGATCCCAACTGTTTCCGAAATCAATAACACATGCTCGTAGCATGTCTTCAAGCGTTTGTATCGTCCTTTCACTCTGCCCATCAGTTTGTGGATTATAGGCAGTACTCATATCTAGACGAGTTCCTAATGCTTGCTGTAATGTCTGCCAGAATCTTGAAATAAATCTGCCATCCCTATCAGAGATAATAGAGATTGGTATTCCATGTCTAGAGACGACTTCCTTCAAATACAGTCGTTCTAACTTCTCCATCTTGTCATCTTCTCTTATTGGCAGGAAGTGTGCTGATTTGGTGAGACGATCAATTATTACCCAAATAGTATCAAAACCACTTGCAGTCCTTGGCAATTTAGTGATGAAATCCATGGTAATGTTTTCCCATTTCCATTCTGGGATTTCGGGTTGTTGAAGTAGACCTGATGGTTTCTGATGCTCAGCTTTGACCTTAGAACACGTCAAACATTCTCCTACGCATTTAGCAACATCGGCTTTCATACCCGACCACCAAAAATGTTTCTTGAGATCCTTGTACATCTTCCCCGTTCCAGGATGTATTGAGTATCTGGTTTTATGAGCTTCTCTAAGTACCATTTCTCTCATATTTCCAAATTTTGGTACCCAAATCCTTTCAGCCCTATACCGGGTTCCGTCTTCCTGAATATTAAGATGCTTCTCCGATCCTTTGGGTATTTCATCCTTTAAATTTCCCTCTTTTAAAACTCCTTGTTGCGCCTCCTTTATTTGAGTAGTAAGGTTATTATGAATCATTATATTCATAGATTTTACTCGAATGGGTTCTCTGTCCTTCCTGTTCAAGGCATCGGCTACCACATTTGCCTTCCCCGGGTGGTAACGAATCTCAAAGTCGTAATCATTCAACAATTCAATCCACCTACGCTGCCTCATATTCAGTTGTTTCTGATTAAATATGTGTTGAAGACTTTTGTGGTCGGTATATATAATACTTTTGACCCCATATAAGTAGTGCCTCCAAGTCTTTAATGCAAAAACAACCGCTCCTAATTCCAAATCATGCGTCGTATAATTTTGTTCGTGAATCTTCAATTGTCTAGACGCATAAGCAATCACCTTCGTTCGTTGCATTAATACACAACCGAGACCTTGCTTTGATGCGTCACAATAAATCACAAAATCATCATTCCCTTCAGGCAATGACAATATAGGTGCCGTAGTTAGCTTTTTCTTCAATAACTGAAACGCTTTCTCTTGTTCATCATTCCATTCAAATTTCTTCCCTTTATGCGTTAATGCAGTCAAGGGTTTTGCTATTCTGGAAAAATCTTGGATGAACCTTCTGTAGTAACCAGCTAGTCCTAAAAACTGGCGTATGTGTTTCGGAGTTTTTGGGGTTTCCCACTTTTCAACAGTTTCTATCTTTGCCGGATCCACCTTAATACCTTCTTTGTTCACTATGTGACCGAGGAATTGAACTTCTTCCAACCAAAATGCACACTTTGAAAACTTAGCGTACAATTCTTCCTTCCTCAATACTTCTAACACCTTTCTCAAATGTTCACCGTGTTCTTGGTCATTCTTTGAGTAAATAAGTATGTCATCAATGAAAACAATGACAAACTTGTCAAGGTATGGTCCACACACTCGGTTCATAAGGTCCATGAACACAGCTGGTGCATTAGTTAAACCAAACGGCATGACCATAAACTCGTAATGACCGTAACGTGTTCTGAAAGCAGTCTTTGGAATATCATCTTCTTTCACCCGCATTTGATGATACCCGGAACGTAAGTCAATCTTTGAATAAACAGATGAGCCTTGTAGTTGATCAAATAAGTCGTCGATTCTCGGTAGTGGGTAGCGGTTCTTGATGGTAAGTTTGTTCAACTCTCGGTAGTCGATACACAACCTGAATGTACCATCTTTCTTCTTGACAAACAAAACAGGACCTCCCCACGGTGATTGCTTGGTCGAATGAAACCACGCTCAAAAATTTCTTGTAATTGGCTTTGCAGTTCTTTCATCTCGCTGGGTGCGAGTCTGTAAGGAGCACGAGCTATTGGTGCAGCTCCTGATACAAGATCTATTTGAAATTCAACAGATCGATGTGGGGGTAATCCCGGTAATTCTTTCGGAAATACATCGGGAAATTCTTTTGCAATGGGAACATCATTGATGCTCTTTTCTTCAGTTTGTACTTTCTCGACGTGTGCTAGAACAGCATAGCAACCTTTTCTTATTAGTTTTTGTGCCTTCAAATTACTAATAAGATTTAGCTTTGTGTTGCCCTTTTCTCCGTACACCATTAAGGGTTTTCCTTTTTCTCGTATAATGCGAATTGCATTTTTGTAACAAACGATCTCTGCTTTCACTTCTTTCAACCAGTCCATACCGATTATCACATAAAAACTCCCTAACTCTACTGGTATCAAATCAATCTTAAATGTTTCGCTAACCAGTTTAATTTCTCGATTCTGACATATATTATCTGCTGAAATTAATTTACATTTGCTAATTCGAGTAAAAATTTACTATCCAAAGGCGTCAATGGACAACTTAATTTAGCACAAAAATCTCTACTCATATAGCTTCTATCCGCACCCGAATCAAATAAAACGTAAGCAGATTTATTGTCAATAAGAAACGTACCCGTAACAAGCTCCGGGTCTTCCTGTGCCTCTGCCGCATTAATATTGAAAACTCTTCCGCGGCCTTGTCCATTCGTGTTCTCCTGGTTCGGGAAATTTCTAATAATGTGGCCCGGTTTTCCACATTTATAACAAACTACATTGGCATAACTTGCTCCGACACTACTTGCTCCGCCATTACTCATTCTGACACCATTTGTTCCTTTCGTTCTATTAACCCCTGGTCCGTAGACCTCACACTTCGCCGCGCTATGACCATTTCTTTTACACTTGTTGCAAAATTTGGTGCAGAACCCCGAGTGATACTTTTCACACCTTTGGCATAGCTGCTTCTGATTGTTGTTGTTATTGCGGTTATTATTGTTGTTGGGATGATTGTTGTAGTTGTTGTTGTTGTTGTTGTTGGGCCGTTTGTTGTAGTTGCGATTGATGTTGCGATTGTTGGGATAATTGTTACGATTATTGTTGTAATTGCTGTTGTTGTTGTATTGGTGATTCTTATTACCATTTTCCTCCCACTTTCTTTTGACTTGCTTCACATTGGCCTCTTCAGCAGTCTGTTCTTTAATTCTTTCTTCAATCTGGTTCACTAGTTTGTGAGCCATTCTACATGCCTGTTGTATGGAGGCGGGCTCGTGTGAACTTATATCTTCTTGGATTCTTTCCGGTAATCCTTTAACAAACGCGTCGATCTTCTCTTCCTCATCTTCGAACGCTCCCGGACACAATAGGCACAATTCTGTGAATCGTCTTTCGTACGTGGTAATATCAAATCCTTGGGTTCGTAACCCTCTAAGTTCTGTCTTGAGCTTATTGACCTCGGTTCTGGGACGGTACTTCTCGTTCATCAAGTGCTTGAATCCTGACTACGGTAGTGCGTACGCATCGTCTTGTCCCACTTGCTCTAGATAGGTATTCCACCATGTTAACGCAGAACCTGTGAAGGTATGCGTAGCGTACTTCACTTTGTCCTCTTCAGTACACTTACTTATGGCAAACACCTATTCGACCTTCTCGGTCCACCGTTTCAATCCGATCGGTCCTTCGGTTCCATCAAATTCCAAAGGTTTGCAGGCAGTGAATTCTTTGTAGGTGCATCCTACACGATTTCCTGTACTGCTAGATCCAAGGTTATTGTTGGTATGTAGCGTAGCCTGTACTGCGGCTATGTTTGAAGCTAGAAAAGTACGGAATTCCTCTTCATTCACATTCACGGTGTGTCGAGTAGTCGGTGCCATTTCCTTCAAAATAGTCAAATGGAACAAGTTAATCATACAGAATATTAAGAGTAGTTAATAGTATTTCTTAGCATAATATGAACTCATTTATAAAAGCTTTTTCTTCATATTAGCGTTTTATAAGTTTAAATTCGGGTAGTACCTACCCGTTAAGTTCATACTTAGTAGCTAATATACAATTCAACTACTACAATTCTATATGAAAAACTGATTATAATAATATTTCGCGTTCAAACTTTTATACAATATTTTACAAACTTACAATACCGCTTATTTTACATAAAGCATGAAATATAGCACACAATAACTTTGATACAAGATAGTTGTGAAGATAATTCTAGCTAGTACACAAGTCGTTCAGCAAAGGCAATAAAGACACGTAATTCATACGTCCAGAAACAAGTCATGCATTCTGGTTTTACTAGGATTACTTCCCATCCTTGGTCTTGTGGAATATAACCGTTATGGCCGTTGATAAGACAGCGTGTTGTAACGTCGTCAAAGGGACGAGGGTTACGTAATGTCCAACAGTCCCGTAACAATCTAAAAACCTCATTTCTTACCCCAATTACCGACTCCGTCACTTGTGGAAACGTTTTGTTTAATAGTTGTAGCCCGATGTTCTTGTTCTCACTTTGGTGAGAAGCGAACATTACTAATCCGTAAGCATAACATGCTTCTTTATGTTGCATGTTAGCCGCTTTTTCTAAATCATGAAGTCCAATATTCGGATATATTGAGTCAAAATAATTTCTTAACCCGTTGCGTAAAATAGCATTTGGGTTCCCCGCAATATATGCGTCAAAGTAAACACATCGTAACTTATGGGTTTCCCAATGTGATATCCCCCATCTTTCAAAAGAAAGTCTCTTATAAACCAAGACATTCTTGGAACGTTCTTCGAATGTCTTACAAACTGATCTCGCCTTAAATAGTTGTGCCGAGGAATTCTGACCGACTCTAGACAAGATTTCATCAATCATGTCTCCGGGTAGGTCTCTTAAAATATTGGGTTGTCTATCCATTTTGTGTTTTTAAACTGTAAAATAGACAAGAGTTAGATTCATAACAAATACTTATTAATACAAGCAATTTTTACATATATCATAAAGCATAAGCACACTATATTACATATATTACACCACACGAATACAACTATCTTATTCCGACTCGCTTGTTTCTTCTTCTTCGGTTTTGGTTCGTTTTGCCAAGTTTCTAGGGATATATGATGTTCCCCTAATACGAGCCGTCGTTATCCACATTGGTTTAGAAAAACCTGGTGGTTTAGAGGTTCCCGGGTCTTTATTACAACTAAAGGACTTCGGGGGTTGACGATACATATAAAGTTCATCGGGGTTGGAATTAGATTTCTCTATTTTTATGCCCTTTCCCTTATTATTTTCTTTTGCCTTTTTAAATTCAGTTGGGGTAATTTCTATAACATCATCGGAATTCTCGTCGGAATCCGATTCATCGGAGAATTGGTAATCCTCCCAATATTTTGCTTCTTTGGCGGAAACACCATTGACCATAATTAACCTTGGTCGGTTGGTTGGGGATTTTCTTTTACTTAACCGTTTTATTATTTCCCCCACCGGTTCTATTTCTTCATCCGGTTCCGATTCTTCTTTCGGTTCCGATTCTTCTTCCGGTTCCGACTCTTCTTCCGGTTCCTCTTCGGGAACTTGTGAATCAGTCCACGAATCATTCCAATTTACATTTGACTCTTCATTATTATTAGGTGAGTCAATGGGACTTGTTCTAGAGGTAGACATCTATCACATAATATCAAACGCGTTAAGAGATTAATATATCACATAATATTCACATGTTAAAAATATATAGTTTCCAACAAAATTTGTTAAGCAATCATTTTTCAAGTAAACACGGTCGAAGTCCAGACTCACTAATGCATCCTAACAAACTCGATAAGACACACTAATGCAAAATTCTGGTTCTCTAAGACCAACGCTCGGATACCAACTGAAATGTCCCGTTTTTATTGATTAAAAACGTTCCATATTAATTGATTTCGTTGCGAGGTTTTGACCTCTATATGAGACGTTTTTCAAAGACTGCATTCATTTTAAAACAAACCATAACCTTTATTTCATCAATAAAGGTTTAAAAAGCTTTACGTAGATTATCAAATAATGATAATCTAAAATATCCTGTTTACACACGACCATTACATAATGGTTTACAATACAAATATGTTACAACAAAATAAGTTTCTTGAATGCAGTTTTTACACAATATCATACAAACATGGACTCCAAATCTCGTCCTTATTTAAGTATGCGACAGCGGAAGCTCTTAATAATCACCTGAGATAAACATGCTTAAAATGTCAACAAAAATGTTGGTGAGTTATAGGTTTAACCTATATATATCAAATCATAATAATAGACCACAAGATTTCATATTTCAATACACATCCCATACATAGAGATAAAAGTCATTCATATGGTGAACACCTGGTAACCGACATTAACAAGATGCATATATAAGAATATCCCCATCATTCCGGGACACCCTTCGGATATGATATAAATTTCGAAGTACTAAAGCATCCGGTACTTTGGATGGGGTTTGTTAGGCCCAATAGATCTATCTTTAGGATTCGCGTCAATTAGGGTGTCTGTTCCCTAATTCTTAGATTACCAGACTTTAATAAAAAGGGGCATATTCGATTTCGATAATTCAACCATAGAATGTAGTTTCACATACTTGTGTCTATTTTGTAAATCATTTATAAAACCTGCATGTATTCTCATCCCAAAAATATTAGATTTTAAAAGTGGGACTATAACTCACTTTCACAGATTTTTACTTCGTCGGGAAGTAAGACTTGGCCACTGGTTGATTCACGAACCTATAATAATATATACATATATATCAAAGTATGTTCACAATATATTTACAACACTTTTAATATATTTTGATGTTTTAAGTTTATTAAGTCAGCTGTCCTCGTTAGTAACCTACAACTAGTTGTCCACAATTAGATGTACAGAAATAAATCGATAAATATTATCTTGAATCAATCCACGACCCAGTGTATACGTATCTCAGTATTGATCACAACTCAAACTATATATATTTTGGAATCAACCTCAACCCTGTATAGCTAACTCCAACATTCACATATAGAGTGTCTATAGTTGTTCTGAAATATATATAGATGTGTCGACATGATAGGTCGAAACATTGTATACGTGTCTATGGTATCTCAAGATTACATAATATACAATACAAGTTGATTAAGTTATGGTTGGAATAGATTTGTTACCAATTTTCACGTAGCTAAAATGAGAAAAATTTTCCAATCTTGTTTTACCCATAACTTCTTCATTTTAAATCCGTTTTGAGTGAATCAAATTGCTATGGTTTCATATTGAACTCTATTTTATGAATCTAAACAGAAAAAGTATAGGTTTATAGTCGCAAAAATAAGTTACAAGTCGTTTTTGTAAAGGTAGTCATTTCAGTCGAAAGAACGACGTCTAGATGACCATTTTAGAAAATATACTTCCACTTTGAGTTTAACCATAATTTTTGGATATAGTTTCATGTTCATAATAAAAATCATTTTCCCAGAATAACAACTTTTAAATCAAAGTTTATCATAGTTTTTAATTAACTAACCCAAAACAGCCCGCGGTGTTACTACGACGGCGTAAATCCGGTTTTACGGTGTTTTTCGTGTTTCCAGGCTTTAAATCATTAAGTTAGCATATCATATAGATATAGAACATGTGTTTAGTTGATTTTAAAAGTCAAGTTAGAAGGATTAACTTTTATTTGCGAACAAGTTTAGAATTAACTAAACTATGTTCTAGTGATTACAAGTTTAAACCTTCGAATAAGATAGCTTTATATGTATGAATCAAATGATGTTATGAACATCATTACTACCTTAAGTTCCTTGGATAAACCTACTGGAAAAGATAAAAGTGGATCTAGCTTCAATGGATCCTTGGATGGCTCGAAGTTCTTGAAGCAGAATCATGACACGAAAACAAGTTCAAGTAAGATCATCACTTGAAATAAGATTAATAGAAATTGAACCAAAGTTTGAATATGATTATTACCTTGTATTAGAATGATAACCTACTGTAAGAAACAAAGATTTCTTGAGGTTGGATGATCACCTTACAAGATTGGAAGTGAGCTAGCAAACTTGAAAGTATTCTTGATTTTTTTGAAACTAGAACTTTTGGAATTTATGAAGAATACTTAGAACTTGAAGATATAACTTGAGAGAGATTAATTAGATGAAGAAAATTGAAGAATGAAAGTGTTTGTATGTATTTTTGGTCGTTGGTGTATGGATTAGATATAAAGGATATGTAATTTTGTTTTCATGTAAATAAGTCATGAATGATTACTCATATTTTTGTAATTTTATGAGATATTTCATGCTAGTTGCCAAATGATGGTTCCCACATGTGTTAGGTGACTCACATGGGCTGCTAAGAGCTGATCATTGGAGTGTATATACCAATAGTACATACATCTAAAAGCTGTGTATTGTACGAGTACGAATACGGGTGCATACGAGTAGAATTGTTGATGAAACTGAACGAGGATGTAATTGTAAGCATTTTTGTTAAGTAGAAGTATTTTGATAAGTGTATTGAAGTCTTTCAAAAGTGTATAAATACATATTAAAACACTACATGTATATACATTTTAACTGAGTCGTTAAGTCATCGTTAGTCGTTACATGTAAGTGTTGTTTTGAAACCTTTAGGTTAACGATCTTGTTAAATGTTGTTAACCCAATGTTTATAATATCAAATGAGATTTTAAATTATTATATTATCATGATATTATCATGTATGAATATCTCTTAATATGATATATATACATTAAATGTCTTTACAACGATAATCGTTACATATATGTCTCGTTTAAAAATCATTAAGTTAGTAGTCTTGTTTTTACATATGTAGTTTATTGTTAATATACTTAATGATATGTTTACTTATCATAGTATCATGTTAACTATATATATATCCATATATATGTCATCATATAGTTTTTACAAGTTTTAACGTTCGTGAATCACCGGTCAACTTGGGTGGTCAATTGTCTATATGAAACATATTTCAATTAATCAAGTCTTAACAAGTTTGATTGCTTAACATGTTGGAAACATTTAATCATGTAAATATCAATCTCAATTAATATATATAAACATGGAAAAGTTCGGGTCACTACATTTTGAGTTTATTCCATAAACCCAAAACACCAAACCCTAAACCCTAAACTCTAAACCGTTCGTGTTAAAAACTCAATCTAAATCCTAAATCTAAACCCTATATCTAAACCCTAAACCCTAAATTTCTAAACCCTAATATCTAAACCCTATAAACCCTAATATCTAAACCCTAATATCTAAACTCTAATATCTAAAACCTCAACATACGCTCGAAAAACACGATAATTGTTATATATTACTTCTTCGAGCGTTTTCCCGCCAAAATAATAACATTCATCACGAAGTGTCTTTTCTAAATGTTCTTATTTTCATCCAATCTATAATGTTCGTGAACAAAGTTTTTTCAAAACACGAAGAAAAAAAAATTTGCTTCCCCCTGCTTCCCCCCGATTGGTTACTTCCCTCTTGATCCTACCACTATATATATATATATATATATATATATATATATATATATATATATATATATATATATATATATATATATATATAAATGGATAGTCAATTATTGATACACAAAAGTAATATTATTGTATTACCTAAACTTGTGATATTTTTGCTATAAATAGCCATGAATGCAAGCATTAAACTTGCACCATTTCTCACACTTACAAAGTGTTTCTTTCTTTCTCTCCATTATCATCTTTGTTCTTACACTTCATTATTAGTATTCTTAATCAAGAATCAAATCACTAAAGGTAGTTATAAGCCTACTGAATTATAACATCAAGAATCAAACCACTAAAGGTAGTTATAAGCCTACTGAATTATAACACGTTATCAGCACGATAATCTTAATACTAATTATGGTTGGCTCTGCCACCTAAATGATATATGGTCGGTTATACCACCTGAATAATATATGGTCGACACTGTCGTCTAATTATCATTTATGTTACTAACATTTATATTTCAATTATCTAACATTTATATGGCCGACACTGTCGCCTAATTATCATTTATGTTACTAACATTTATATTTCTATTATCTAACATTTATATGGCCGACATTGTCGCCTAATTATCATTTATGTTTACTAATATTTATATTTATGTTATATAACATTTATTAATGATTGCTTACATATGGTCGACACTGTCACCTACTTATCATTTATGTTATATTAAATTTATGTTTAATGTTTATATACTTATGAATATAAAGTGACTATAATTTATCATGTTGTTTGTTTTAATAGAAAATGTCGAATCTGGAAAAGCTTAAATTTACTCCTTTAGAATCAACTGGAAACAACTACATGCCATGGGTTATAAAAGTAAAAATGCATCTTAAATCAATGGGCATTCTTGAAGCCATAAATGAAAACAACACTTGTTCTGAAAAAGAACAAGCAACGGCATGTTGCTTTATTCATCAACATATTGATGAATGCTTACAAAATAATTATGTGACTGTAGAAGATCCCCATGTTTTATGGGAAGGTCTCAAAAGCAGATTCAATAATCAAAGAGAAATTTTACTTCCAGCTGCTATGGAACAATGGAGAACATTAAGGTTCCAAGACTTTAAGAAAGTAAATGAATATAGCTCAGCTCTGTATTATACATGTTCACAACTTAAATTCTGTGGACATGAAATAAGTGATGCAGACATGATGGAGAAAACTTTCTCCACAATGAATGCTGCAAACATCACAGTGCAAAGAAATTTGAGAATGCTAAAGTTCAAAACATATCCTGAACTTAATTCATATCTCTTAGTTGCAGAGCAAAATGATGAGCTATTAATGAAAAATCAGCAATCCCGTCCTACTGGTACACTTGCAATCCCTGAAGCAAATACTGCAAATAATTATAAACAGGGACAAGGACGCGGGCAAGGTCGTGGTTATAATAACCATCACCATCATCATGCCAAAAGCCATAACTATGGTAGAAACCATCCTTATGGTAATGGTAATGGGCAAGGACGTGGTCGTGGTCGTGGCCGTGGTGGTCAAAGAAATAATAATCCAATAAAATATAAATATCAACCACAAAACAAGCCCACTAAACAAGATGTTGAAGAAAATTCTTCTAAAAATTCTGAAGAATCTTGCTACAGATATGGTAGAATGGACCACTGAGCTAATACTTGCCGAACATCTAAACATCTTGTTAAGATGTATCAGGATTCGCTGAAAGATAAAGAAAAGGAAGTAAACTTTGTGGATAACGTCGATCCAACAGTCACTGAGAAACCATCTGATTTATATGAAGATTTCTTGAATGTTTAAGTTGTGTGTCTTTCGAAAAATAAACGATTTAATATCTTCTGTCTTTGTCATTATGTTTGCTAAATGTTTCAGTACTATCTATTTGCGTGTAAAATATTGTGTAATATTAATGTACTCACTATTTATTTCTTATATATGAAGTTCAATATGAATTTTGCTGGAATACAACATCAATCAAGTGGTGGAGATCTCTGTATAGCAGACAGTGGAACTACACACACTATACTTAAATTCGAGAAATATTTTATTGATATAAAACCAACGGAATGAACTATACATACAATATCAGGACCTGCTAACTTGATAAAAGGGATAGGAAAGGCAAATTTCATACTACCAAATGGTACAAAATTTTTAATAAATGATGCCTTATTTTCTCCCAAGTCAAGCAGAAATTTATTGAGTTTCTCCGACATATACCTTAACGGGTATGATTATCAGTCAGTGACAACAGAAAATGAGAAATATTTAAGTATCACTGACAAGAGTCATGTGGTTGAAAAACTGCCAAGACTTAGTTCTGGATTACATTATACACATATAAATGTACCAGAAATACATATGGTAGTTAACGAAAAATATATTGATCCTGGTGTATTCAGTTTATGGCATAACAGATTAGGCCATCCAGGATCAACAATGATGAAAAGGATTATTGAATGTACTCATGGACATCCACTAAAGGATAGAAAAATCCATCATGATACAATGGTTCCATGTACATCTTGCTCTCTTGGAAAATTGATAACTAGACCCTCACTGTGATGACCCGGAAATTTCCGATCAAATTTAAACTTTAATCTTTATATATATCCGACACGATAAGCAAAATCTGTAATGTTGAGTCTCGAAAGTTTTGAAACTATATTTCTGTAATCAAATATCCTTTGACCATGCCAAATGATTCACGAACAATTATGTGTAAATAAATATATATGCATATACATGTGTACTCAATAAATTGAGATATATTACTAAAACATTAAACGGAATAGTTAATATGGTTATAAGCTATAAAGGTATTGAATGAATAATATGTTACACAAACATATTTGTTCGATGTAAGTTTATCGATGAGATTAAAAGATAATATCAAATGATTGAATTATCAGATACATTGAACTATGATTATGAGTCTCTGTTATGAGGTCCACTTTGAATTAGGAAACCCTTACTTTTTTAACGATATTCGGAATAAATGGTAAAGTGATTTACAAGTAAGAACAAAGTATCACTTATTGGGAATTAGACAAAAGTTAGTGGAGAATCGAATTTCATAATACTCGATTTATCATATAGAAGGAATAATTGGGATAAGATTCGTTGACTAGATAAACCCATTTGATATGTTATATTAAGATATATTATTTAGAAAGTTAAGAAAATTAAACTAAACATTTACGCATAAAAGAATGAAATCAAAAATTAAGTTTTAAAGCACAAACGTCATAGGATTTTCGATTATGTAAATGAACTTAAATTATATAATTAGTTTTGAAAGGATAACTAGTATGTTATTAGATAAATATTTCAAAAATATGTATAAGATTATAAATTTTAATTTAAATTAGTCATAAAACATTTTGATTTTAAACTAATATTAATAAATAGGCTGTGATAAATAACAAGATTATGAATTATAAAAGGAAATGATCAAAACACTCAAAAGATTAAGTTACACTTTGAGTGGGTTAGTTTTTAATTAATTTAAGTCTAGTTATTAATAAAGGTACGTGTCACAAAATGTTTAATTTAAAATAAAATATTTTGACAAACAACGAGACTTTAATTTATAGAAGGAAATGACCACAACGCTCAATTTTATAAGTTATATTTTTATAAAGGTAATTTATTGTTGAGTAAGTCTAATTTTTGTAAAAGGTACACGTCACGTAACGTAAAAGGCTAGTTTTCTAAACGTACGAAAGTGCGCCCGAAAAACCGAAAGTGGTACATGAGTCGTGAGACCACGACCGTGTCATTTTTGTAAAAATTATATTTTTACCATGAGTGTAAATATAATATAATATTTAATTAATTCTAAAGATTAAATATTAAATAATATATATATAATTATAATATGAATGTGTCGATTGTAAAATGGATCCATGAGGGGTAGGTGAGATTCAATGCTTATAAATTGAGAGAAATTGGTTTTAATGATTCATTTTTTCTCCTCTGCACTACGCATAAATATATATATATATATATATATTATTATTATTATTATTATTATTAATATAAAGATTATTAATAATAAACTTATTAGTATTAGTATTATTTAGTAGTATTATTATTAGTAGTATTACATAAAATACTACGACGATGTCATGAACGAGTAATTTCAAAACTGGGTTCGAGTAGGATAGGGCTAAGGAAATTATGGGTTATAGCTATGGAGGTGATGGGTATGGTTCATGGATATGCTCATGAGGTCAATTTAGTGTTTATCATCTCCGTTGCGTCTACGTACCTTCCTGCAATATTGAATCTCAATATTGATATGTGAGTACTCATAATTTTATTTTTACATACTAATAGTGTATCCCTGACTAGTGCTCGAGAAATTAGGATTATGCATATTTGTACATTTGATATTGCCCTTAGATAGGTTATGTTGAATCTTAAAGGTTGTTATACTAGGGATGAAATAAGATATAAGATATGCATGTCATTGGAAAGCTAGCGAAAAATTAAGAACTTTTCATTTAGATATCGAATGGATTCGATGAACGGTTAGAAAGTTATGAATTAAACAATTAATTTCGTAATTAAAATTGCTGATAATAATTAGTGAATTAATTTTCTGGGTAATAAAAAGTGGTTATTTGGATTCTACTCGTCGAGTAGATGAATTTTCATATAAAGCACGTCTCGTTTCGTTGAACGGTTGTCAAGTTATGGATAAAAGAAGTTTTGTAAATTTTGATGAAACGTCGATACGGAAACTGAAATTCTCGCTTATCTGCGTTGTTTCAGATTAAAACAAAAATACCACTGAATTCTTTGCTGTAAGGTCTAACAAACCACTCTAGCCAATTGTCAATTCGAGTCTCGACGATTTTTCTAAAAATCGTCAAAGTTGACTGTTGGGTCACATTTTAAAATTCTAAAAAGAGCTGAAACTTTTTTGTTAAAAATGTCAGTTTTGTATCAGTTGTCATGGTCGACCTGATGTGTGTTTACTTTTGCCAAAAATCATGTTATATCTTTGTGGTAACGAGAATTTGAAGGCTTTGACCGTTTGTCAATCCGAGTTTCGAGGAATTTTCTAAAATCTCCAAAGTAGGCTACTCGGTCACTTTTGTAAATTTATTAAAGATGAAAAATTAACTTTGAAACGCCGAAACCGCGTTGGCAACTACGAGTTGTCTAGGTTTAGTTTACTTCTGTAAAATGTATACTTAATCTTTTTGGTAATGTATAACTTTTATCTTTGGCCGTTTATCAATCGGAGTTCCGATAATTTTTCTAAAAATCGTTGAAGGGGCCGTTTAGTCATGTTTGACCGAAAAATCATTTTGTTGTACAAGTTATTGTATTTTTGCATGCGACCTCGTTTTTACTTTAACCTTTGACTTTTGCACATTAGTCTCGAGCATTGGGATTGTGGTACACTATGACTTGGCCTAGTTTATTAGACAAATATTGACAAATACATAAATATATATAATTAATATAGGTTCGTGAATCCAAGGCCAACCTTACACTTGTTCAATGATGTTATATGTATTTTTACTACAAAATACAGTATGGTGAGTTTCATTTGCCTTTTTACCCTTTATATTTTTGGGCTGAGAATACATGCGCAATTTTTATAAATGTTTTACGAAATAGACACAAGTAATCGAAACTACATTATATGGTTGAATTATCGAAATCGAATATGCCCCTTTTTATTAAGTCTGGTAATCTAAGAATTAGGGAACAGACACCCTAATTGACGCGAATCCTAAAGATAGATCTATCGGGCCCAACAAGCCCCATCCAAAGTACCGAATGTTTTAGTACTTCGAAATTTATATCATGTCCGAAGGAGGATCCCGGAATGATGGGGATATTCTTATATATGCATATTGTTAATGTCGGTTACCAGGTGTTCAATCCATATGAATGATATTTTTGTCTCTATGCATGGGACGTATGTTTATGAGAAATGGAAATCTGAAATCTTGTGGTCTATTAAAATGATGGAAACGATTGTTTAAGTTAAACTAATGAACTCACCAACCTTTTGGTTGACACTTGAAAGCATGTTTATTCTCAGGTTTGAAAGAGATCTTCCGCTGTGTATTAGCTCATTTTAAAGATATTACTTGGAGTCATTCATGACATATTTCAAAAGACGTTGCATTCGAGTCGTTGAAGTTCATTAAAGATTATTATTAAGTAAATGACAGATTAGGTCATTTATAGTTTGGATATTATGAAATGGTATGCATACATGTCAACTTTCGATGTAATGAAAGATTGTCTTTTAAAAATGAATGCAATGTTTGTAAAATGTATCATTTAGAGGTCAAGTACCTAGCGATGTAATCATATGTTATTGTATTCGTCCCTATGGATTGGGTCGGGTCGTCTCATGTGGGTCGGGTCGTCCCTATACTGTAGTGACCCGAACTTTTCCATGTTTATATATATTAATTGAGATTGATGTTTACATGATTAAATGTTTCCAACATGTTAAGCAATCAAACTTGTTAATACTTGATTAATTGAAATAGGTTTCATATAGACAATTGACCACCCAAGTTGACCGGTGATTCACGAACGTTAAAACTTGTAAAAAAAAAAACTATATGATGACATATATATGATTATATATATAGTTAACATGATATTATGATAAGTAAACATATCATTAATTATATTAACAATGAACTACATATGTAAAAACAAGACTACTAACTTAATGATTTTGAAACGAGACATATATGTAACGTTTATCGTTGTAACGACATTTAATGTATATATATCATATTAAGAGATATTCGTACATCATAATATCATGATAATATAATAATTTAAAATCTATTTTGATATTATAAACATTGGGTTAACAACATTTAACAAGATCGTTAACCTAAAGGTTTCAAAACAACACTTACATGTAACGACTAACGATGACTTAACGACTCAGTTAAAATGTATATACATGTAGTGTTTTAATATGTATTTATACACTTTTGAAAGACTTCAATACACTTATCAAAATACTTCTACTTAACAAAAATGCTTACAATTACATTCTCGTTCAGTTTCATCAACAATTCTACTCGTATGCACCCGTATTCGTACTCGTACAATACACAGCTTTTAGATGTATGTACTATTGGTATATACACTCCAATGATCAGCTCTTAGCAGCCCATGTGAGTCACCTAACACATGTGGGAACCATCATTTGGCAACTAGCATGAAATATCTCATAAGATTACAAAAATATGAGTAATCATTCATGACTTATTTACATGAAAACAAAATTACATATCCTTTATATCTAATCCATACACCAACGACCAAAAACACCTACAAACACTTTCATTCTTCAATTTTCTTCATCTAATTGAACTCTCTCAAGTTCTATCTTCAAGTTCTAAGTGTTCTTCATAAATTCCAAAAGTTCTAGTTTCATAAAATCAAGAATACTTTCAAGTTTGCTAGCTCACTTCCAATCTTGTAAGGTGATCATCCAACCTCAAGAAATCTTTGTTTCTTACAGTAGGTTATCATTCTAATACAAGGTAATAATCATATTCAAACTTTGGTTCAATTTCTATAACTATAACAATCTTATTTCAAGTGATGATCTTACTTGAACTTGTTTTCGTGTCATGATTTTGCTTCAAGAACTTTGAGCCATCCAAGGATCCATTGAAGCTAGATCCATTTTTCTCTTTTCCAGTAGGTTCATACAAGGAACTTAAGGTAGTAATGATGTTCATAACATCATTCGATTCATACATATAAAGCTATCTTATTCGAAGGTTTAAACTTGTAATCACTAGAACATAGTTTAGTTAATTCTAAACTTGTTCGCAAACAAAAGTTAATCCTTCTAACTTGACTTTTAAAATCAACTAAACACATGTTCTATATCTATATGATATGCTAACTTAATGATTTAAAACCTGGAAACACGAAAAACACCGTAAAACCGGATTTACGCCGTCGTAGTAACACCGCGGGCTGTTTTGGGTTAGTTAATTAAAAACTATGATAAACTTTGATTTAAAAGTTGTTATTCTGAGAAAATGATTTTTATTATGAACATGAAACTATATCCAAAAATTATGGTTAAACTCAAAGTGGAAGTATGTTTTCTAAAATGGTCATCTAGACGTCGTTCTTTCGACTGAAATGACTACCTTTACAAAAACGACTTGTAACTTATTTTTTCCGACTAGAAACCTATAATTTTTTTGTTTAGATTCATAAAATAGAGTTCAATATGAAACCATAGCAATTTGATTCACTCAAAACAGATTTAAAATGAATAAGTTATGGGTAAAACAAGATTGGATAATTTTTCTCATTTTAGCTACGTGAAAATTGGTAACAAATCTATTCCAACCATAACTTAATCAACTTGTATTATATATTATGTAATCTTGAGATACCATAGACACGTATACAATGTTTCGACCTATCATGTCGACACATCTATATATATTTCGGAACAACCATAGACACTCTATATGTGAATGTTGGAGTTAGCTATACAGGGTTGAGGTTGATTCCAAAATATATATAGTTTGAGTTGTGATCAATACTGAGATACGTATACACTGGGTCGTGGATTGATTCAAGATAATATTTATCGATTTATTTCTGTACATCTAACTGTGGACAACTAGTTGTAGGTTACTAACGAGGACAGCTGACTTAATAAACTTAAAACATCAAAATATATTAAAAGTGTTGTAAATATATTTTGAACATACTTTGATATATATGTATATATTGTTATAGGTTTGTGAATCAACCAGTGGCCAAGTCTTACTTCCCGACGAAGTAAAAATCTGTGAAAGTGAGTTATAGTCCCACTTTTAAAATCTAATATTTTTGGGATGAGAATACATGCAGGTTTTATAAATGATTTACAAAATAGACACAAGTACGTGAAACTACATTCTATGGTTGAATTATCGAAATCGAATATGCCCCTTTTTATTAAGTCTGGTAATCTAAGAATTAGGGAACAGACACCCTAATTGACGCGAATCCTAAAGATAGATCTATTGGGCCTAACAAACCCCATCCAAAGTACCGGATGCTTTAGTACTTCGAAATTTATATCATATCCGAAGGGTGTCCCGGAATGATGGGGATATTCTTATATATGCATCTTGTTATTGTCGGTTACCAGGTGTTCACCATATGAATGATTTTTATCTCTATGTATGGGATGTGTATTGAAATATGAAATCTTGTGGTCTATTGTTACGATTTGATATATATAGGTTAAACCTATAACTCACCAACATTTTTGTTGACGTTTTAAGCATGTTTATTCTCAGGTGATTATTAAGAGCTTCCGCTGTCGCATACTTAAATAAGGACAAGATTTGGAGTCCATGCTTGTATGATATTGTGTAAAAACTGCATTCAAGAAACTTATTTTGTTGTAACATATTTGTATTGTAAACCATTATGTAATGGTCGTGTGAAAACAGGATATTTTAGATTATCATTATTTGATAATCTACGTAAAGCTTTTTAAACCTTTATTGATGAAATAAAGGTTATGGTTTGTTTAAAAATGAATGCAGTCTTTGAAAAACGTCTCATATAGAGGTCAAAACCTCGCAACGAAATCAATTAATATGGAACGTTTTTAATCAATAAGAACGGGACATTTCAGTTGGTATCAGAGCGTTGGTCTTAGAGAACCAGAAAATTTGCATTAGTGTGTCTTATCGAGTTTGTTAGGATGCATTAGCGAGTCTGGACTTCGACCGTGTTTTCTTTAAAAATGATTGCTTAACATTTTTGTTGGAAACTATATATTTTTAACATATGAATATTATGTGATATATTAATCTCTTAACGTGTTTGATATTATGTGATAGATGTCTACCTCTAGAACAAGTCCCATTGACTCACCTAATAATAATGAAGAGTCAAATGTAAATTGGAATGATTTGTGGACTGATTCACAAGTTCCCGAAGAGGAACCGGAAGAAGAGTCGGAACCGGAAGAAGAATCGGAACCGGAAGAAGAATCGGAACCGGATGAAGAAATAGAACCGGTGGGGGAAATAATAAAACGATTAAGTAAAAGAAAATCCTCAACCAACCGACCAAAGTTAATTATGGTCAATGGTGTTTCCGCCAAGGAAGCAAAATATTGGGAGGATTACCAATTCTCCGATGAATCGGATTCCGACGAGAATTCCGATGATGTTATAGAAATTACCCCAACTGAATTTAAAAAGGCAAAAGAAAATAATAAGGGAAAGGGCATAAAAATAGAGAAATCTAATTCCAACCCCGATGAACTTTATATGTATCGTCAACCCCCGAAGTCCTTAAGTTGTAACAATGACCCGGGAACCTCTAAACCACCAGGTTTTTCTAAACCAATGTGGACAACGACGGCTCGTATTAGGGGAACATCATATATCCCTAGAAACTTGGCAAAACGAACCAAAACCGAAGAAGAAGAAACGAGCGAGTCGGAATAAGATAGTTGTATTCGTGTGGTGTAATATATGGAATATAGTGTTCTTATGCTTTATGATATATGTAAAAATTGCTTGTATTAATAAGTATTTTTTTTTATGAATCTAACTCTTGTCTATTTTACAGTTTAAAAACACAAAATGGATAGACAACCCAATATTTTAAGAGACCTACCCGGAGACATGATTGATGAAATCTTGTCTAGAGTCGGCCAGAATTCTTCGGCACAACTATTTAAGGCGAGATCAGTTTGTAAGACATTCGAAGAACGTTCCAAGAATGTCTTGGTTTATAAGAGACTTTCGTTTGAAAGATGGGGGATATCACATTGGGAAACCCATAAGTTACGATGTGTTTACTTTGACGCATATATTGCGGGGAACCCAAATGCTATTTTACGCAACGGGTTAAGAAATTATTTTGACTCAATATATCCGAATATTGGACTTTGTGATTTAGAAAAAGCGGCTAACATGCAACATAAAGAAGCATGTTATGCTTACGGATTAGTAATGTTCGCTTCTCACCAAAGTGAGAACAAGAACATCGGGCTACAACTATTAAACAAAACGTTTCCACAAGTGACGGAGTCGGTAATTGGGGTAAGAAATGAGGTTTTTAGATTATTACGGGACTGTTGGACATTACGTAACCCTCGTCCCTTTGATGACGTTACAACACGCTGTCTTATCAACGGCCATAACGGTTATGTTGCACAAGACCAAGGATGGGAAGTAGTCCTAGTAAAACCAGAATGCATGACTTGTTTCTGGACGTATGAATTACGTGTCTTTATTGCCTTTGCTGAACGACTTGTGTACTAGCTAGAATTGTCTTCACAACTATCTTGTATCAAAGTTATTGTGTGCTATATTTCATGCTTTATGTAAAATAAGCGGTATTGTAAGTTTGTAAAATATTGTATAAAAGTTTGAACGCGAAATATTATTATAATCAGTTTTTCATATAGAATTGTAGTAGTTGAATTGTATATTAGCTACTAAGTATGAACTTAACGGGTAGGTACTACCCGAATTTAAACTTATAAAACGCTAATATGAAGAAAAAGCTTTTATAAATGAGTTCATATTATGCTACGAGATACTATTAACTACTCTTAATATTCTGTATGATTAACTTGTTCCATTTAACTATTTTGAAGGAAATGGCACCGACTACTCGACACACCGTGAATATGAATGAAGAGGAATTCCGTACTTTTCTAGCTTCAAACATAGCCGCAGTACAGGCTGCGCTACATACCAACAATAACCTTGGATCTAGCAGTACAGGAAATCGTGTAGGATGCACCTACAAAGAATTCACTGCCTGCAAACCTTTGGAATTTGATGGAACCGAAGGACCGATCGGATTGAAACGGTGGACCGAGAAGGTTGAATCGGTGTTTGCCATAAGTAAGTGTACTGAAGAGGACAAAGTGAAGTACGCTACGCATACCTTCACAGGTTCTGCGTTAACATGGTGGAATACCTATCTAGAGCAAGTGGGACAAGATGATGCGTACGCACTACCGTGGTCAGCATTCAAGCACTTGATGAACGAGAAGTACCGTCCCAGAACCGAGGTCAATAAGCTCAAGACAGAACTTAGAGGGTTACGAACCCAAGGATTTGATATTACCACGTACGAAAGACGATTCACAGAATTGTGCCTATTGTGTCCGGGAGCATTCGAAGATGAGGAAGAGAAGATCGACGCGTTTGTGAAAGGATTACCGGAAAGAATCCAAGAAGATATAAGTTCACACGAGCCCGCCTCCATACAACAGGCATGTAGAATGGCTCACAAACTAGTGAACCAGATTGAAGAAAGAATTAAAGAACAGACTGCTGAAGAGGCCAATGTGAAGCAAGTCAAAAGAAAGTGGGAGGAAAACGGTGATAAGAATCACCAATACAACAACAACAGCAATTACAACAATAATCGCAACAATTATCCCAACAATCGCAACATCAATCGCAACTACAACAAACGGCCCAACAACAACAACAACAACAACAACAGCAACTACAACAATCATCCCAACAACAATAATAACCGCAACAACAACAACAATCAGAAGCAACTATGCCAAAGGTGTGAAAAGAATCACTCGGGGTTCTGCACCAAATTTTGCAACAAGTGTAAAAGAAATGGTCATAGCGCGGCGAAGTGTGAGGTCTACGGACCAGGGGTTAATAGAACGAAAGGAACAAATGGTGTCGGAACGAGTAATGGCGGAGCAAGTAGTGTCGGAGCAAGTTATGCCAATGTAGTTTGTTATAAATGTGGAAAACCAGGCCACATTATTAGAAATTGCCCGAACCAGGAGAACACGAATGGACAAGGCCGTGGAAGAGTTTTCAATATTAATGCGGTAGAGGCACAGGAAGACCTGGAGCTTGTTACGGGTACGTTTCTTATTGACAATAAATCTGCTTACGTTTTATTTGATTCGGGTGCGGATAGAAGCTATATGAGTAGAGATTTTTGTGCTAAATTAAGTTGTCCATTGACGCCTTTGGATAGTAAATTTTTACTCGAATTAGCAAATGGTAAATTAATTTCAGCAGATAATATATGTCGGAATCGAGAAATTAAACTGGTTAGCGAAACATTTAAGATTGATTTGATACCAGTAGAGTTAGGGAGTTTTGATGTGATAATCGGTATGGACTGGTTGAAAGAAGTGAAAGCGGAGATCGTTTGTTACAAAAATGCAATTCGCATTATACGAGAAAAAGGAAAACCCTTAATGGTGTACGGAGAAAAGGGCAACACGAAGCTACATCTTATTAGTAATTTGAAGGCACAAAAACTAATAAGAAAAGGTTGCTATGCTGTTCTAGCACACGTTGAGAAAGTACAAACTGAAGAAAAGAGCATCAATGATGTTCCCATTGCAAAAGAATTTCCCGATGTATTTCCGAAAGAATTACCGGGATTACCCCCACATCGATCCGTTGAATTTCAAATAGATCTTGTACCAGGAGCTGCACCAATAGCTCGTGCTCCTTACAGACTCGCACCCAGCGAGATGAAAGAACTGCAAAGCCAATTACAAGAACTTTTAGAGCGTGGTTTCATTCGACCAAGCACATCACCGTGGGGAGCTCCTGTTTTGTTTGTCAAGAAGAAAGATGGTACATTCAGGTTGTGTATCGACTATCGAGAGTTGAACAAACTTACCATCAAGAACCGCTACCCACTACCGAGAATCGACGACTTATTTGATCAATTACAAGGCTCGTCTGTTTATTCAAAGATTGACTTACGTTCCGGGTATCATCAAATGCGGGTGAAAGAAGATGATATTCCAAAGACTGCTTTCAGAACACGTTACGGTCATTACGAGTTTATGGTCATGCCGTTTGGTTTAACTAATGCACCAGCTGTGTTCATGGACCTTATGAACCGAGTGTGTGGACCATACCTTGACAAGTTTGTCATTGTTTTCATTGATGACATACTTATTTACTCAAAGAATGACCAAGAACACGGTGAACATTTGAGAAAGGTGTTAGAAGTATTGAGGAAGGAAGAATTGTACGCTAAGTTTTCAAAGTGTGCATTTTGGTTGGAAGAAGTTCAATTCCTCGGTCACATAGTGAACAAAGAAGGTATTAAGGTGGATCCGGCAAAGATAGAAACTGTTGAAAAGTGGGAAACCCCGAAAACTCCGAAACACATACGCCAGTTTTTAGGACTAGCTGGTTACTACAGAAGGTTCATCCAAGACTTTTCCAGAATAGCAAAACCCTTGACTGCATTAACACATAAAGGGAAGAAATTTGAATGGAATGATGAACAAGAGAAAGCGTTTCAGTTATTGAAGAAAAAGCTAACTACGGCACCTATATTGTCATTGCCTGAAGGGAATGATGATTTTGTGATTTATTGTGACGCATCAAAGCAAGGTCTCGGTTGTGTATTAATGCAACGAACGAAGGTGATTGCTTATGCGTCTAGACAATTGAAGATTCACGAACAAAATTATACGACGCATGATTTGGAATTAGGCGCGGTTGTTTTTGCATTAAAGACTTGGAGGCACTACTTATATGGGGTCAAAAGTATTATATATACCGACCACAAAAGTCTTCAACACATATTTAATCAGAAACAACTGAATATGAGGCAGCGTAGGTGGATTGAATTATTGAATGATTACGATTTTGAGATTCGTTACCACCCGGGGAAGGCAAATGTGGTAGCCGATGCCTTGAGCAGGAAGGATAGAGAACCCATTCGAGTAAAATCTATGAATATAATGATTCATAATAACATTACTACTCAAATAAAGGAGGAGCAACAAGGAGTTTTAAAAGAGGGAAATTTAAAGGATGAAATACCCAAAGGATCGGAGAAGCATCTTAATATTCGGGAAGACGGAACCCGGTATAGGGCTGAAAGGATTTGGGTACCAAAATTTGGAGATATGAGAGAAATGGTACTTAGAGAAGCTCATAAAACCAGATACTCAATACATCCTGGAACGGGGAAGATGTACAAGGATCTCAAGAAACATTTTTGGTGGCCGGGTATGAAAGCCGATGTTGCTAAATACGTAGGAGAATGTTTGACGTGTTCTAAGGTCAAAGCTGAGCATCAGAAACCATCAGGTCTACTTCAACAACCCGAAATCCCGGAATGGAAATGGGAAAACATTACCATGGATTTCATCACTAAATTGCCAAGGACTGCAAGTGGTTTTGATACTATTTGGGTAATAGTTGATCGTCTCACCAAATCAGCACACTTCCTACCAATAAGAGAAGATGACAAGATGGAGAAGTTAGCACGACTGTATTTGAAGGAAGTCGTCTCCAGACATGGAATACCAATCTCTATTATCTCTGATAGGGATGGCAGATTTATTTCAAGATTCTGGCAGACATTACAGCAAGCATTAGGAACTCGTCTAGACATGAGTACTGCCTATCATCCACAAACTGATGGGCAGAGCGAAAGGACGATACAAACGCTTGAAGACATGCTACGAGCATGTGTTATTGATTTCGGAAACAGTTGGGATCGACATCTACCGTTAGCAGAATTTTCCTACAACAACAGCTACCATTCAAGCATTGAGATGGCGCCGTTTGAAGCACTTTATGGTAGAAAGTGCAGGTCTCCGATTTGTTGGAGTGAGGTGGGGGATAGACAGATTACGGGTCCGGAGATTATACAAGAAACTACCGAGAAGATCATCCAAATTCAACAACGGTTGAAAACCGCCCAAAGTCGACAAAAGAGCTACGCTGACATTAAAAGAAAAGATATAGAATTTGAAATTGGAGAGATGGTCATGCTTAAAGTTTCACCTTGGAAAGGCGTTGTTCGATTTGGTAAACGAGGGAAATTAAATCCAAGGTATATTGGACCATTCAAGATTATTGATCGTGTCGGACCAGTAGCTTACCGACTTGAGTTACCTCAACAACTCGCGGCTGTACATAACACTTTCCACGTCTCGAATTTGAAGAAATGTTTTGCTAAAGAAGATCTCACTATTCCGTTAGATGAAATCCAAATCAACGAAAAACTCCAATTCATCGAAGAACCCGTCGAAATAATGGATCGTGAGGTTAAAAGACTTAAGCAAAACAAGATACCAATTGTTAAGGTTCGATGGAATGCTCGTAGAGGACCCGAGTTCACCTGGGAGCGTGAAGATCAGATGAAGAAGAAATACCCGCATCTATTTCCAGAAGATTCGTCAACACCTTCAACAGCTTAAAATTTCGGGACGAAATTTATTTAACGGGTAGGTACTGTAGTGACCCGAACTTTTCCATGTTTATATATATTAATTGAGATTGATGTTTACATGATTAAATGTTTCCAACATGTTAAGCAATCAAACTTGTTAATACTTGATTAATTGAAATAGGTTTCATATAGACAATTGACCACCCAAGTTGACCGGTGATTCACGAACGTTAAAACTTGTAAAAAAAAAAACTATATGATGACATATATATGATTATATATATAGTTAACATGATATTATGATAAGTAAACATATCATTAATTATATTAACAATGAACTACATATGTAAAAACAAGACTACTAACTTAATGATTTTGAAACGAGACATATATGTAACGTTTATCGTTGTAACGACATTTAATGTATATATATCATATTAAGAGATATTCGTACATCATAATATCATGATAATATAATAATTTAAAATCTATTTTGATATTATAAACATTGGGTTAACAACATTTAACAAGATCGTTAACCTAAAGGTTTCAAAACAACACTTACATGTAACGACTAACGATGACTTAACGACTCAGTTAAAATGTATATACATGTAGTGTTTTAATATGTATTTATACACTTTTGAAAGACTTCAATACACTTATCAAAATACTTCTACTTAACAAAAATGCTTACAATTACATTCTCGTTCAGTTTCATCAACAATTCTACTCGTATGCACCCGTATTCGTACTCGTACAATACACAGCTTTTAGATGTATGTACTATTGGTATATACACTCCAATGATCAGCTCTTAGCAGCCCATGTGAGTCACCTAACACATGTGGGAACCATCATTTGGCAACTAGCATGAAATATCTCATAAGATTACAAAAATATGAGTAATCATTCATGACTTATTTACATGAAAACAAAATTACATATCCTTTATATCTAATCCATACACCAACGACCAAAAACACCTACAAACACTTTCATTCTTCAATTTTCTTCATCTAATTGAACTCTCTCAAGTTCTATCTTCAAGTTCTAAGTGTTCTTCATAAATTCCAAAAGTTCTAGTTTCATAAAATCAAGAATACTTTCAAGTTTGCTAGCTCACTTCCAATCTTGTAAGGTGATCATCCAACCTCAAGAAATCTTTGTTTCTTACAGTAGGTTATCATTCTAATACAAGGTAATAATCATATTCAAACTTTGGTTCAATTTCTATAACTATAACAATCTTATTTCAAGTGATGATCTTACTTGAACTTGTTTTCGTGTCATGATTTTGCTTCAAGAACTTTGAGCCATCCAAGGATCCATTGAAGCTAGATCCATTTTTCTCTTTTCCAGTAGGTTCATACAAGGAACTTAAGGTAGTAATGATGTTCATAACATCATTCGATTCATACATATAAAGCTATCTTATTCGAAGGTTTAAACTTGTAATCACTAGAACATAGTTTAGTTAATTCTAAACTTGTTCGCAAACAAAAGTTAATCCTTCTAACTTGACTTTTAAAATCAACTAAACACATGTTCTATATCTATATGATATGCTAACTTAATGATTTAAAACCTGGAAACACGAAAAACACCGTAAAACCGGATTTACGCCGTCGTAGTAACACCGCGGGCTGTTTTGGGTTAGTTAATTAAAAACTATGATAAACTTTGATTTAAAAGTTGTTATTCTGAGAAAATGATTTTTATTATGAACATGAAACTATATCCAAAAATTATGGTTAAACTCAAAGTGGAAGTATGTTTTCTAAAATGGTCATCTAGACGTCGTTCTTTCGACTGAAATGACTACCTTTACAAAAACGACTTGTAACTTATTTTTTCCGACTAGAAACCTATAATTTTTTTGTTTAGATTCATAAAATAGAGTTCAATATGAAACCATAGCAATTTGATTCACTCAAAACAGATTTAAAATGAATAAGTTATGGGTAAAACAAGATTGGATAATTTTTCTCATTTTAGCTACGTGAAAATTGGTAACAAATCTATTCCAACCATAACTTAATCAACTTGTATTATATATTATGTAATCTTGAGATACCATAGACACGTATACAATGTTTCGACCTATCATGTCGACACATCTATATATATTTCGGAACAACCATAGACACTCTATATGTGAATGTTGGAGTTAGCTATACAGGGTTGAGGTTGATTCCAAAATATATATAGTTTGAGTTGTGATCAATACTGAGATACGTATACACTGGGTCGTGGATTGATTCAAGATAATATTTATCGATTTATTTCTGTACATCTAACTGTGGACAACTAGTTGTAGGTTACTAACGAGGACAGCTGACTTAATAAACTTAAAACATCAAAATATATTAAAAGTGTTGTAAATATATTTTGAACATACTTTGATATATATGTATATATTGTTATAGGTTTGTGAATCAACCAGTGGCCAAGTCTTACTTCCCGACGAAGTAAAAATCTGTGAAAGTGAGTTATAGTCCCACTTTTAAAATCTAATATTTTTGGGATGAGAATACATGCAGGTTTTATAAATGATTTACAAAATAGACACAAGTACGTGAAACTACATTCTATGGTTGAATTATCGAAATCGAATATGCCCCTTTTTATTAAGTCTGGTAATCTAAGAATTAGGGAACAGACACCCTAATTGACGCGAATCCTAAAGATAGATCTATTGGGCCTAACAAACCCCATCCAAAGTACCGGATGCTTTAGTACTTCGAAATTTATATCATATCCGAAGGGTGTCCCGGAATGATGGGGATATTCTTATATATGCATCTTGTTATTGTCGGTTACCAGGTGTTCACCATATGAATGATTTTTATCTCTATGTATGGGATGTGTATTGAAATATGAAATCTTGTGGTCTATTGTTACGATTTGATATATATAGGTTAAACCTATAACTCACCAACATTTTTGTTGACGTTTTAAGCATGTTTATTCTCAGGTGATTATTAAGAGCTTCCGCTGTCGCATACTTAAATAAGGACAAGATTTGGAGTCCATGCTTGTATGATATTGTGTAAAAACTGCATTCAAGAAACTTATTTTGTTGTAACATATTTGTATTGTAAACCATTATGTAATGGTCGTGTGAAAACAGGATATTTTAGATTATCATTATTTGATAATCTACGTAAAGCTTTTTAAACCTTTATTGATGAAATAAAGGTTATGGTTTGTTTAAAAATGAATGCAGTCTTTGAAAAACGTCTCATATAGAGGTCAAAACCTCGCAACGAAATCAATTAATATGGAACGTTTTTAATCAATAAGAACGGGACATTTCAGTTGGTATCAGAGCGTTGGTCTTAGAGAACCAGAAAATTTGCATTAGTGTGTCTTATCGAGTTTGTTAGGATGCATTAGCGAGTCTGGACTTCGACCGTGTTTTCTTTAAAAATGATTGCTTAACATTTTTGTTGGAAACTATATATTTTTAACATATGAATATTATGTGATATATTAATCTCTTAACGTGTTTGATATTATGTGATAGATGTCTACCTCTAGAACAAGTCCCATTGACTCACCTAATAATAATGAAGAGTCAAATGTAAATTGGAATGATTTGTGGACTGATTCACAAGTTCCCGAAGAGGAACCGGAAGAAGAGTCGGAACCGGAAGAAGAATCGGAACCGGAAGAAGAATCGGAACCGGATGAAGAAATAGAACCGGTGGGGGAAATAATAAAACGATTAAGTAAAAGAAAATCCTCAACCAACCGACCAAAGTTAATTATGGTCAATGGTGTTTCCGCCAAGGAAGCAAAATATTGGGAGGATTACCAATTCTCCGATGAATCGGATTCCGACGAGAATTCCGATGATGTTATAGAAATTACCCCAACTGAATTTAAAAAGGCAAAAGAAAATAATAAGGGAAAGGGCATAAAAATAGAGAAATCTAATTCCAACCCCGATGAACTTTATATGTATCGTCAACCCCCGAAGTCCTTAAGTTGTAACAATGACCCGGGAACCTCTAAACCACCAGGTTTTTCTAAACCAATGTGGACAACGACGGCTCGTATTAGGGGAACATCATATATCCCTAGAAACTTGGCAAAACGAACCAAAACCGAAGAAGAAGAAATGAGCGAGTCGGAATAAGATAGTTGTATTCGTGTGGTGTAATATATGGAATATAGTGTTCTTATGCTTTATGATATATGTAAAAATTGCTTGTATTAATAAGTATTTTTTTTTATGAATCTAACTCTTGTCTATTTTACAGTTTAAAAACACAAAATGGATAGACAACCCAATATTTTAAGAGACCTACCCGGAGACATGATTGATGAAATCTTGTCTAGAGTCGGCCAGAATTCTTCGGCACAACTATTTAAGGCGAGATCAGTTTGTAAGACATTCGAAGAACGTTCCAAGAATGTCTTGGTTTATAAGAGACTTTCGTTTGAAAGATGGGGGATATCACATTGGGAAACCCATAAGTTACGATGTGTTTACTTTGACGCATATATTGCGGGGAACCCAAATGCTATTTTACGCAACGGGTTAAGAAATTATTTTGACTCAATATATCCGAATATTGGACTTTGTGATTTAGAAAAAGCGGCTAACATGCAACATAAAGAAGCATGTTATGCTTACGGATTAGTAATGTTCGCTTCTCACCAAAGTGAGAACAAGAACATCGGGCTACAACTATTAAACAAAACGTTTCCACAAGTGACGGAGTCGGTAATTGGGGTAAGAAATGAGGTTTTTAGATTATTACGGGACTGTTGGACATTACGTAACCCTCGTCCCTTTGATGACGTTACAACACGCTGTCTTATCAACGGCCATAACGGTTATGTTGCACAAGACCAAGGATGGGAAGTAGTCCTAGTAAAACCAGAATGCATGACTTGTTTCTGGACGTATGAATTACGTGTCTTTATTGCCTTTGCTGAACGACTTGTGTACTAGCTAGAATTGTCTTCACAACTATCTTGTATCAAAGTTATTGTGTGCTATATTTCATGCTTTATGTAAAATAAGCGGTATTGTAAGTTTGTAAAATATTGTATAAAAGTTTGAACGCGAAATATTATTATAATCAGTTTTTCATATAGAATTGTAGTAGTTGAATTGTATATTAGCTACTAAGTATGAACTTAACGGGTAGGTACTACCCGAATTTAAACTTATAAAACGCTAATATGAAGAAAAAGCTTTTATAAATGAGTTCATATTATGCTACGAGATACTATTAACTACTCTTAATATTCTGTATGATTAACTTGTTCCATTTAACTATTTTGAAGGAAATGGCACCGACTACTCGACACACCGTGAATATGAATGAAGAGGAATTCCGTACTTTTCTAGCTTCAAACATAGCCGCAGTACAGGCTGCGCTACATACCAACAATAACCTTGGATCTAGCAGTACAGGAAATCGTGTAGGATGCACCTACAAAGAATTCACTGCCTGCAAACCTTTGGAATTTGATGGAACCGAAGGACCGATCGGATTGAAACGGTGGACCGAGAAGGTTGAATCGGTGTTTGCCATAAGTAAGTGTACTGAAGAGGACAAAGTGAAGTACGCTACGCATACCTTCACAGGTTCTGCGTTAACATGGTGGAATACCTATCTAGAGCAAGTGGGACAAGATGATGCGTACGCACTACCGTGGTCAGCATTCAAGCACTTGATGAACGAGAAGTACCGTCCCAGAACCGAGGTCAATAAGCTCAAGACAGAACTTAGAGGGTTACGAACCCAAGGATTTGATATTACCACGTACGAAAGACGATTCACAGAATTGTGCCTATTGTGTCCGGGAGCATTCGAAGATGAGGAAGAGAAGATCGACGCGTTTGTGAAAGGATTACCAGAAAGAATCCAAGAAGATATAAGTTCACACGAGCCCGCCTCCATACAACAGGCATGTAGAATGGCTCACAAACTAGTGAACCAGATTGAAGAAAGAATTAAAGAACAGACTGCTGAAGAGGCCAATGTGAAGCAAGTCAAAAGAAAGTGGGAGGAAAACGGTGATAAGAATCACCAATACAACAACAACAGCAATTACAACAATAATCGCAACAATTATCCCAACAATCGCAACATCAATCGCAACTACAACAAACGGCCCAACAACAACAACAACAACAACAACAGCAACTACAACAATCATCCCAACAACAATAATAACCGCAACAACAACAACAATCAGAAGCAACTATGCCAAAGGTGTGAAAAGAATCACTCGGGGTTCTGCACCAAATTTTGCAACAAGTGTAAAAGAAATGGTCATAGCGCGGCGAAGTGTGAGGTCTACGGACCAGGGGTTAATAGAACGAAAGGAACAAATGGTGTCGGAACGAGTAATGGCGGAGCAAGTAGTGTCGGAGCAAGTTATGCCAATGTAGTTTGTTATAAATGTGGAAAACCAGGCCACATTATTAGAAATTGCCCGAACCAGGAGAACACGAATGGACAAGGCCGTGGAAGAGTTTTCAATATTAATGCGGTAGAGGCACAGGAAGACCCGGAGCTTGTTACGGGTACGTTTCTTATTGACAATAAATCTGCTTACGTTTTATTTGATTCGGGTGCGGATAGAAGCTATATGAGTAGAGATTTTTGTGCTAAATTAAGTTGTCCATTGACGCCTTTGGATAGTAAATTTTTACTCGAATTAGCAAATGGTAAATTAATTTCAGCAGATAATATATGTCGGAATCGTGAAATTAAACTGGTTAGCGAAACATTTAAGATTGATTTGATACCAGTAGAGTTAGGGAGTTTTGATGTGATAATCGGTATGGACTGGTTGAAAGAAGTGAAAGCGGAGATCGTTTGTTACAAAAATGCAATTCGCATTATACGAGAAAAAGGAAAACCCTTAATGGTGTACGGAGAAAAGGGCAACACGAAGCTACATCTTATTAGTAATTTGAAGGCACAAAAACTAATAAGAAAAGGTTGTTATGCTGTTCTAGCACACGTTGAGAAAGTACAAACTGAAGAAAAGAGCATCAATGATGTTCCCATTGCAAAATAATTTCCCGATGTATTTCCGAAAGAATTACCGGGATTACCCCCACATCGATCCGTTGAATTTCAAATAGATCTTGTACCAGGAGCTGCACCAATAGCTCGTGCTCCTTACAGACTCGCACCCAGCGAGATGAAAGAACTGCAAAGCCAATTACAAGAACTTTTAGAGCGTGGTTTCATTCGACCAAGCACATCACCGTGGGGAGCTCCTGTTTTGTTTGTCAAGAAGAAAGATGGTACATTCAGGTTGTGTATCGACTATCGAGAGTTGAACAAACTTACCATCAAGAACCGCTACCCACTACCGAGAATCGACGACTTATTTGATCAATTACAAGGCTCGTCTGTTTATTCAAAGATTGACTTACGTTCCGGGTATCATCAAATGCGGGTGAAAGAAGATGATATTCCAAAGACTGCTTTCAGAACACGTTACGGTCATTACGAGTTTATGGTCATGCCGTTTGGTTTAACTAATGCACCAGCTGTGTTCATGGACCTTATGAACCGAGTGTGTGGACCATACCTTGACAAGTTTGTCATTGTTTTCATTGATGACATACTTATTTACTCAAAGAATGACCAAGAACACGGTGAACATTTGAGAAAGGTGTTAGAAGTATTGAGGAAGGAAGAATTGTACGCTAAGTTTTCAAAGTGTGCATTTTGGTTGGAAGAAGTTCAATTCCTCGGTCACATAGTGAACAAAGAAGGTATTAAGGTGGATCCGGCAAAGATAGAAACTGTTGAAAAGTGGGAAACCCCGAAAACTCCGAAACACATACGCCAGTTTTTAGGACTAGCTGGTTACTACAGAAGGTTCATCCAAGACTTTTCCAGAATAGCAAAACCCTTGACTGCATTAACACATAAAGGGAAGAAATTTGAATGGAATGATGAACAAGAGAAAGCGTTTCAGTTATTGAAGAAAAAGCTAACTACGGCACCTATATTGTCATTGCCTGAAGGGAATGATGATTTTGTGATTTATTGTGACGCATCAAAGCAAGGTCTCGGTTGTGTATTAATGCAACGAACGAAGGTGATTGCTTATGCGTCTAGACAATTGAAGATTCACGAACAAAATTATACGACGCATGATTTGGAATTAGGCGCGGTTGTTTTTGCATTAAAGACTTGGAGGCACTACTTATATGGGGTCAAAAGTATTATATATACCGACCACAAAAGTCTTCAACACATATTTAATCAGAAACAACTGAATATGAGGCAGCGTAGGTGGATTGAATTATTGAATGATTACGATTTTGAGATTCGTTACCACCCGGGGAAGGCAAATGTGGTAGCCGATGCCTTGAGCAGGAAGGATAGAGAACCCATTCGAGTAAAATCTATGAATATAATGATTCATAATAACATTACTACTCAAATAAAGGAGGCGCAACAAGGAGTTTTAAAAGAGGGAAATTTAAAGGATGAAATACCCAAAGGATCGGAGAAGCATCTTAATATTCGGGAAGACGGAACCCGGTATAGGGCTGAAAGGATTTGGGTACCAAAATTTGGAGATATGAGAGAAATGGTACTTAGAGAAGCTCATAAAACCAGATACTCAATACATCCTGGAACGGGGAAGATGTACAAGGATCTCAAGAAACATTTTTGGTGGCCTGGTATGAAAGCCGATGTTGCTAAATACGTAGGAGAATGTTTGACGTGTTCTAAGGTCAAAGCTGAGCATCAGAAACCATCAGGTCTACTTCAACAACCCGAAATCCCGGAATGGAAATGGGAAAACATTACCATGGATTTCATCACTAAATTGCCAAGGACTGCAAGTGGTTTTGATACTATTTGGGTAATAGTTGATCGTCTCACCAAATCAGCACACTTCCTACCAATAAGAGAAGATGACAAGATGGAGAAGTTAGCACGACTGTATTTGAAGGAAGTCGTCTCCAGACATGGAATACCAATCTCTATTATCTCTGATAGGGATGGCAGATTTATTTCAAGATTCTGGCAGACATTACAGCAAGCATTAGGAACTCGTCTAGACATGAGTACTGCCTATCATCCACAAACTGATGGGCAGAGCGAAAGGACGATACAAACGCTTGAAGACATGCTACGAGCATGTGTTATTGATTTCGGAAACAGTTGGGATCGACATCTACCGTTAGCAGAATTTTCCTACAACAACAGCTACCATTCAAGCATTGAGATGGCGCCGTTTGAAGCACTTTATGGTAGAAAGTGCAGGTCTCCGATTTGTTGGAGTGAGGTGGGGGATAGACAGATTACGGGTCCGGAGATTATACAAGAAACTACCGAGAAGATCATCCAAATTCAACAACGGTTGAAAACCGCCCAAAGTCGACAAAAGAGCTACGCTGACATTAAAAGAAAAGATATAGAATTTGAAATTGGAGAGATGGTCATGCTTAAAGTTTCACCTTGGAAAGGCGTTGTTCGATTTGGTAAACGAGGGAAATTAAATCCAAGGTATATTGGACCATTCAAGATTATTGATCGTGTCGGACCAGTAGCTTACCGACTTGAGTTACCTCAACAACTCGCGGCTGTACATAACACTTTCCACGTCTCGAATTTGAAGAAATGTTTTGCTAAAGAAGATCTCACTATTCCGTTAGATGAAATCCAAATCAACGAAAAACTCCAATTCATCGAAGAACCCGTCGAAATAATGGATCGTGAGGTTAAAAGACTTAAGCAAAACAAGATACCAATTGTTAAGGTTCGATGGAATGCTCGTAGAGGACCCGAGTTCACCTGGGAGCGTGAAGATCAGATGAAGAAGAAATACCCGCATCTATTTCCAGAAGATTCGTCAACACCTTCAACAGCTTAAAATTTCGGGACGAAATTTATTTAACGGGTAGGTACTGTAGTGACCCGAACTTTTCCATGTTTATATATATTAATTGAGATTGATGTTTACATGATTAAATGTTTCCAACATGTTAAGCAATCAAACTTGTTAATACTTGATTAATTGAAATAGGTTTCATATAGACAATTGACCACCCAAGTTGACCGGTGATTCACGAACGTTAAAACTTGTAAAAAAAAAAAACTATATGATGACATATATATGATTATATATATAGTTAACATGATATTATGATAAGTAAACATATCATTAATTATATTAACAATGAACTACATATGTAAAAACAAGACTACTAACTTAATGATTTTGAAACGAGACATATATGTAACGTTTATCGTTGTAACGACATTTAATGTATATATATCATATTAAGAGATATTCGTACATCATAATATCATGATAATATAATAATTTAAAATCTATTTTGATATTATAAACATTGGGTTAACAACATTTAACAAGATCGTTAACCTAAAGGTTTCAAAACAACACTTACATGTAACGACTAACGATGACTTAACGACTCAGTTAAAATGTATATACATGTAGTGTTTTAATATGTATTTATACACTTTTGAAAGACTTCAATACACTTATCAAAATACTTCTACTTAACAAAAATGCTTACAATTACATTCTCGTTCAGTTTCATCAACAATTCTACTCGTATGCACCCGTATTCGTACTCGTACAATACACAGCTTTTAGATGTATGTACTATTGGTATATACACTCCAATGATCAGCTCTTAGCAGCCCATGTGAGTCACCTAACACATGTGGGAACCATCATTTGGCAACTAGCATGAAATATCTCATAAGATTACAAAAATATGAGTAATCATTCATGACTTATTTACATGAAAACAAAATTACATATCCTTTATATCTAATCCATACACCAACGACCAAAAACACCTACAAACACTTTCATTCTTCAATTTTCTTCATCTAATTGAACTCTCTCAAGTTCTATCTTCAAGTTCTAAGTGTTCTTCATAAATTCCAAAAGTTCTAGTTTCATAAAATCAAGAATACTTTCAAGTTTGCTAGCTCACTTCCAATCTTGTAAGGTGATCATCCAACCTCAAGAAATCTTTGTTTCTTACAGTAGGTTATCATTCTAATACAAGGTAATAATCATATTCAAACTTTGGTTCAATTTCTATAACTATAACAATCTTATTTCAAGTGATGATCTTACTTGAACTTGTTTTCGTGTCATGATTTTGCTTCAAGAACTTTGAGCCATCCAAGGATCCATTGAAGCTAGATCCATTTTTCTCTTTTCCAGTAGGTTCATACAAGGAACTTAAGGTAGTAATGATGTTCATAACATCATTCGATTCATACATATAAAGCTATCTTATTCGAAGGTTTAAACTTGTAATCACTAGAACATAGTTTAGTTAATTCTAAACTTGTTCGCAAACAAAAGTTAATCCTTCTAACTTGACTTTTAAAATCAACTAAACACATGTTCTATATCTATATGATATGCTAACTTAATGATTTAAAACCTGGAAACACGAAAAACACCGTAAAACCGGATTTACGCCGTCGTAGTAACACCGCGGGCTGTTTTGGGTTAGTTAATTAAAAACTATGATAAACTTTGATTTAAAAGTTGTTATTCTGAGAAAATGATTTTTATTATGAACATGAAACTATATCCAAAAATTATGGTTAAACTCAAAGTGGAAGTATGTTTTCTAAAATGGTCATCTAGACGTCGTTCTTTCGACTGAAATGACTACCTTTACAAAAACGACTTGTAACTTATTTTTTCCGACTAGAAACCTATAATTTTTTTGTTTAGATTCATAAAATAGAGTTCAATATGAAACCATAGCAATTTGATTCACTCAAAACAGATTTAAAATGAATAAGTTATGGGTAAAACAAGATTGGATAATTTTTCTCATTTTAGCTACGTGAAAATTGGTAACAAATCTATTCCAACCATAACTTAATCAACTTGTATTATATATTATGTAATCTTGAGATACCATAGACACGTATACAATGTTTCGACCTATCATGTCGACACATCTATATATATTTCGGAACAACCATAGACACTCTATATGTGAATGTTGGAGTTAGCTATACAGGGTTGAGGTTGATTCCAAAATATATATAGTTTGAGTTGTGATCAATACTGAGATACGTATACACTGGGTCGTGGATTGATTCAAGATAATATTTATCGATTTATTTCTGTACATCTAACTGTGGACAACTAGTTGTAGGTTACTAACGAGGACAGCTGACTTAATAAACTTAAAACATCAAAATATATTAAAAGTGTTGTAAATATATTTTGAACATACTTTGATATATATGTATATATTGTTATAGGTTTGTGAATCAACCAGTGGCCAAGTCTTACTTCCCGACGAAGTAAAAATCTGTGAAAGTGAGTTATAGTCCCACTTTTAAAATCTAATATTTTTGGGATGAGAATACATGCAGGTTTTATAAATGATTTACAAAATAGACACAAGTACGTGAAACTACATTCTATGGTTGAATTATCGAAATCGAATATGCCCCTTTTTATTAAGTCTGGTAATCTAAGAATTAGGGAACAGACACCCTAATTGACGCGAATCCTAAAGATAGATCTATTGGGCCTAACAAACCCCATCCAAAGTACCGGATGCTTTAGTACTTCGAAATTTATATCATATCCGAAGGGTGTCCCGGAATGATGGGGATATTCTTATATATGCATCTTGTTATTGTCGGTTACCAGGTGTTCACCATATGAATGATTTTTATCTCTATGTATGGGATGTGTATTGAAATATGAAATCTTGTGGTCTATTGTTACGATTTGATATATATAGGTTAAACCTATAACTCACCAACATTTTTGTTGACGTTTTAAGCATGTTTATTCTCAGGTGATTATTAAGAGCTTCCGCTGTCGCATACTTAAATAAGGACAAGATTTGGAGTCCATGCTTGTATGATATTGTGTAAAAACTGCATTCAAGAAACTTATTTTGTTGTAACATATTTGTATTGTAAACCATTATGTAATGGTCGTGTGAAAACAGGATATTTTAGATTATCATTATTTGATAATCTACGTAAAGCTTTTTAAACCTTTATTGATGAAATAAAGGTTATGGTTTGTTTAAAAATGAATGCAGTCTTTGAAAAACGTCTCATATAGAGGTCAAAACCTCGCAACGAAATCAATTAATATGGAACGTTTTTAATCAATAAGAACGGGAGAGTCAAATCTTATTAAGAAGATTTTCTTCAAATCCCTTGAAATCTGGGAATCAATCATATCTACATTAGTGTGTCTAACTGATAGTCGTTAGGATGCATTAGTGAGTCTGGACTTCGACCGTGTCTGCATTTCAAAAGTTTTGCTCATCATTTTTGTCGGAAATTACCTGCTTATCATTCTTAGTCTAGACACATCTTATTGCATTGATTGCATGAATAGTGTATAGACAAAATTCATATCTTAGCGTATCTGCTAACTCATATCTTAGCGTATCTGTTACAGTAAACTTTGCCTGACATATTCCGTAAATTCCTCCGTAATCTATGAAACCTTTTGCTCTATATAATTAGAATACCACCCGATAGCCGGAAAATCATTTCATATCGAAAAATTCTTTATCCAATCGTACGAAATGGAATTCGTCATTAGTTCAAGTCCCTCGGATTCCGAAATGGAATCCCACTCAAGTTCCGAAAGCAGTGTGACCGGAATGGATCAACCAATTAGTCATCATCTATTCTGGATGAATTGGGGATGGGTTCGTAGCCTCCTTAATCATTGGAGACAAGAAGAAGGTGATCCCTTCCATCCACCACATTGCCCTCTTGGCGAAGAACCTGAAGCACTTACCGGCGAACCTATCCGAAACACCATTTTCTCTCTTATTTCTAGAGTATCTCGTCACGATTACATACTACACCAAATTCTAGATTTTATTTATCCGCTCGTCCGAACCGACAATCACCCCGGTGTAATAGAAGAAGTCAACGAGCTTCGCGCTCGGGTAGTGGCTTTGGAGAATATGGTGCAAAGGTTACAAACACCAGCAGCAGCACCAACAGCATAAACAGTACCACCATCGGCAACACCAACAGTACCATCACCACCACCAACAACAACATCCACATCCCACACCGCAACATCATAATATGTATCTCAAACATCAACGTCATACGCCCTGTAAATATCCAGGAATATCAACAACAACAAACGATGAAGTATTAATTCATAAACTTCATTGAAGAGATATCTCTGCGGCAGTTATGTAATCTCCAAAATCTTAGAGATTATTTAATTCTGACCGTAAATCGGATGAGTGAACGAAGATGGTAGAGTAGAAACTTTGATCGAAAATGGTGTACGATTTACAAGCTAGAATTGTTTTACCAACAGCATCAACAGGACCGTAGCATCATCAACACAGTCAGTGCCGTCAGTATTGTCAGAATCAACATCACCTGTAACATCACAAACTCTGTCAGTTCAAGAATCATTGTGGACATCATTACGAATCAACAACAAATATATTGTATCAACGAGTTATGAAGTATTAACTCATTTTCAATCGAAAGATTTATATGTATAAATTTTTAAACCATAATAAATCTTCCCGTACTAAGCTATTATGTGTGAATCTTAACTACTCAGTTAATTCATATTACAAATATGCAATGATGTACGTCCTTCGTCCGCAACTTAACCATCGTTAATTACAATCTCTGTCTCAATTCAATAAAAAAATCCAATTTATAATAAATCAAGTGTATTATTCAAATATATGTTTGATTTTACGCTTTCATCATCGATGTACTCGAAACTTTTCAAATAACATCATTCGTACCTTGCGAAGTTCACAAGAATTTCACGAAAACCAACAAATAACAAAGTAATGATTCATAATTTCAATATTATTGAAGAAATACTTATGCAATTTATAAAGTTTTAGGGATTACTCAATTCTAGTTCCAACCATAAAACAAATGAGTTTAATTTAATAGTAACTCATTAAATCTATATTACATCTAAAGAAAATATACACATATATTTTCATAAAGACTGTAATAAACTTCTTTTGTACAAAATATTAATTGTGAAAATTTTTTTAACGGGTAGGTAATACCCGAGAGATATATAAATTCACAATTAATATATTACATTTTTCGAAACTGATTCAGCAATCATCAACTATACTCCCTACTTTCACAACAATATCCATTCTTTCATATAAATCAAAACAACCATACTCATTCAAAATTTAATTACATATTCTGATTTTGAAATCTCAAAATTCAACTTGAGATATGACCAAAATCATCACTCTTAGATCCTTACATCTTTCACAAGCTATATTTTGACTTCAAAACTGTGTTAGAACATCAAATGTATGTTAACGATTACAATCTGTGTTTAAACCCTTCGAAATTCCTGAAGACACTTCAACTAAGGAACAATCGAGATGATGATCCAACCACATGTTACCCACATTTATACACCTGAAAAACTCTCAAAACCCAAGTCATAGTTCGACACGTATCCGTGTTAGACCCTTTGGCATTTACTAGCTAAAATAACTTTTCAATTCCGTTTCAAAATAGACAGTTTTGTCACAGCTCCAGCAAGTCACCTTCGACTTCTCAATCAAAACAGTCTTATTATAACCTCGATAGATACGTTGCCCTTTCGCCAACGTTATCGGGGAATCGTTTATATTCACCACATTAGCAATAAACTTACCAACAACTTCATTGATCTTTGACTTTCCAAAAAAAAAAAAAATCATTATAATTATCGAAACCCTATCATATACTCATTCGTACCTTATAACAAGAATTGCCATACCAATTATTGAGAATCAGTAATCAGTATTTTGAAACCTCGCAGCATGTCTACATCAACAATTACATATACACACAACGTCTACCTCCAAGACTTACATTCTTTGAATGAGAAATTTCTGAAAAACACCCTAAACTGCGAACCAATTCTCAAAATTTTGAAAAATGCTGATGAAGCAGGAAAAACTGTAAACGACCTTAACAGTAAAAAGTTGGATGATAAACGATAGTATATTGGCAAACCTCAGAAAAAGAGAAGCTTTGGAACTGGAAAACGGATTGAGCAAAGTATGAATGAGGCTGTGGACAAATCACAAAGGCTGAACCTGCCTTCAAAGAATCCAAATGATTCAGTACTTGCTGAAGTCATTAACGAATACCTTGCTCCTAACTCTAAACCCTTGCGAACAATATCCTTCATCATCCTCTGATATTAGACATTCTAAGATATCATCGTATCTTTCATTATAAATATCATCCATACTTCTGAAGATATTTTTATAATTATTCTTATCTGAAATCATTTACCTCTTCGCGCTATCTGTATTATATCATAAAAGAAACTATTTTAGTTTCTAAATTCTGAAACATTCGAGTTTAAAATAGGAATATTCTTGAAGAAGTGTTGGGAGCTGAAGCATGAGTTAGTATAATATAATGACACTTGATCAACGTGATTATATTACAGTAATTCATGCTGAGTTTCTAAATGAAACATGATGATTCACAGATCATAACGTCATCACGTGCTATGTTACACGACTCTTGTATTCTCTTTGATCTCTAAATATCAAGAAAATATTTCTTGATGGTTCGGCCTTTTCTGAGGTATTCTGGTAATTTGACAAGTGAAGATCGTGTCATTACAATTTCCTTCCTAGAACATTAACAATGTTCATTCCGAAATTTATATCTGCGAATTCTGGACCATTACAAGCGGTGCTTAATCGCAAGAAGAAGAAACGGAAGGACAAAGCTCCGAACTAGAAATGGGAGTATAAATCATAGCAAATAGAAGAGAGCATTAACTGTGGATGACAATGATTATAGAAGAAGCAAGGACTTTGAAATATAAGGGAAGATATAAAACCCAACAACAACCCAGAAATCACAAACCGTATATATCAATGCATATAGCAATATAAAGACACGGGAGAACTAAAAACACTATAAAACCAAGAGTATAGTAGAAGTAAATAGATTCTTCCGGCGGTAGATGAAAAAGAAGAATGACCGATATGAAAGTTAGAAGTATATCGAGAATCAGAACTGGATGGAGCATATTGATGAATACTTTAAAATATGAGTTGAGGGGGAAAGAATAGAAGGTGATGAAACATGACTAGGAACTTAGAAATCAACAGATTTAACTCACACAATGGCGGAATAAGTGAATCAAACCCTCTAGTGAATTGGTTAAGTTTTTTTTGATTAATTTAGTCAAACCACAACTAAATCAAGTGTGATTAGATCAACACCTAGAGCTATTATTCACCACCTGGGTGATTTGGACTGAGAGAGAATCGGAGGAGCTCACTAGATCTGAGTGTGTGTAACAAATGAGAGGCTTAACCTAAAATGAAGAACATAAGACTTTATATACCCCTGCTGTTGACTCACCTATACGATTCATTCATCATACGTACGAGTTGGCTTCATCAGTCGTACGGGTGATCACTCACTCGTGTCTTCTCATTTAGGTTGTAATTGTGACTTAGCTCAGCATCAACCGTGCGTATGAGCCTGTCAGCTGTACTAGTGAGGCTTCACTCGTACGTCTGACTAAGTCTAACATAGTTAAACATCTAAATCTCGTTCCTGCAGTTCCTGTAACCACATACAAACACGGATAGGATAATAAAGAGCAATCATGGTGGCCTGTAAACTGTTATACCTGCAATGGACGCGGGTAGATGTCTAGAAACTTGCATAAAATGCATCAACAGAAGGTGTGAGTTGTAAGGAAACGAAGGAGGTGAATTTATAAGAAAATCTCCTACAGAACAATTAAAATGGACGATCGCATTTAAAGCGGATCCTGATTCCCTTGATTACCGGAGAGTCAAATCTTATTAAGAAGATTTTCTTCAAATCCCTTGAAATCTGGGAATCAATCATATCTACGTCAAATGATAAGATGAATCTACACTTACTCATTTCACTCTTCTATGTTAGCTTCATTCGTACTCTTCATATAAATGGATTGTTTATCCAAATTATTCGCGGATGAATAACTCTAATTTTCAGCCCGTATGCATCATGAAAACATACTTATTATCATTCACGACCTTTCCACTCAAATTTCGGGACGAAATTTCTTTAACGGGTAGGTACTGTGACAACCCGGAAATTTCCAACCAAATTTAAACTTTAATCTTTATATGTTTCCGACACGATAAGCAATATTTGTTAAGTTAAATTGCAAGAATTTTAAACTATGTTCATACATTCATTCAACCTCGACCATGTTCCAACGATTCACGAACCATTAAACGAATATGATTATATATGTATATGTGTATATATATTATAACTTGAAACGTAAACAAAATATTAGATTAAATACTTTATATGATTGTATCTGTTTCAAAATATTTATCAATGGAATTAGAAGATAAGATCAAATGATTGAATTATCAGATATATTGAATTATGATTACAAGTCTCTGTTGAAAGGCCCACGTTGATTTGAGAAATCTTTCCGTTTTAACAATATTTGGAAAATGGTAAAGTGATTTATAAATAAGAACAAATTGTCAATCATTGAGAACTAGACAAAGGATAGTGGAAGATTGAATCTCATAAAGACTCGATTAATCTATTTAGTTTCAAACGTACAAAAACGTTTTCAGTTTAAAAAGAACTTTATTATTAAAACGTATATAACTTTTATAAATATCTAGAACCACTTTTGACAACTCATTACTTAACTAGTATGATAAAGATAACGATATTTATATTTTATTTTATTAAATATATATAACAATTTAAATTAATATTATATATATTTATACGCGTATTATACGTACATAGTTTTATACTTTTACTATACTTAAACTTTACCTTTACTTTATTTTTACTTTACTTTAACTTTAATAATTCACTTTAATAATTCATACTTTAATAATTCACTTTAATAATTCATACTTTAATAATTTACTTTAATAATTCATACTTTAATAATTCACTTTAATAATTCATACTTTAATAATTCACTTTAATAATTCATACTTTAATAATTCACTTTAATAATTCAAAAATCTATTATAAATAGAATTCAATAGGTTTCATTATTTCATAGAAACTTGAAAATATTTTTCTCTAAACTCTCTCAATCGATTTACATATATATATTTACTCCATATTATTTCAAGATATTATTAGTATACATAAAATATTACGACGGAGTGCTGTCCGAGTGATTTCGAAATTGTTTTTTGAGTAGGATAGGATTAAGGAAATTATGGGTTATAGCTATGGAGGTGATTGAGTATGGTTCATGGGTATGCTCGTGAGGTCAATATAGTGTTTATCATTTCCGTTGCGTCTACGTACCTTTCTTGCAATATTGAATCTCAATATTGATACGTGAGTACTCATAATTTAACTTTTACATACTAATAGTGTATTCCTGACTAGTGCTCGAGTATTTAGGATTATGCATGCTTGTACTTTTGATATTGCCCTTAGACAGGTTAGATTGAATATTGAATTAGTTACACTTGCGGTTGAGATAAGGTATAAGATATGCATGTCCTTGGAAAGCTAGCGAAAAATTAAGGACTTTTCCTTTAGATATCGAATGGTTTCGATGAACGGATTAAAAGTTATAATCAATTGAATTTTCTATATTTTTATTAAAAATGATTATTATTATCGTCGTTTTTATCGTCGTTCTAGTTTTATCTTATTATTATCATTATTATTATCTTTATCAATAAAATGGATTTATCATTAAAAATTGTTATTTTTTTTATTATTACTATCGTTATTATTGTTAAAGTTATAATTAGTATTATTATTATTATTATCCAATTATTATTATTATTATTATTATTATTATTATTATTATTATTATTATTATTATTATTATTATTATCATTATTAATATATATATCAATATTTAAAAATGGATATTGTCATTGTTATTATTATTATTACTATATTATCATTAAGATAATTATTAGTATTATCGTTAAAAATGTTATAGTAACTATCATTATTAATATTAGTGTAATTAAAATAAATATTTGTAACACCTAATTATTTTGATTACTATTATTATCATTATTATGAACACGATATAAAAGACGATTAAAAGCTATTAAACGAAACGATTAGGAAATAATTAGTAAGAGTATCATGATGAAATTAAAATATTATAAGATATTGATTTAGATAAAATTATCATTCTTATTATTTTTATCATTACTATTATTATTAAAAATATCGTTAGTATTAAAACTATCATTTTAACAAAAATTATCATTTTAATAGAAATGTCATTGTTACTATAAAATATCATTATTATTATTATTTTAAATAGAATTATTATTTTAAAGATAATATTAAAAATTATCGTAAATATTAAAGTTATCATAATTAGAATTATCGTTTTATCATAATGTCATCTTAGTAATTATAAATATTGATATTTTTATAATAATTATTATTATTACAAAATAATACAACTTTTACTTACTATCATTATAGATATTATTTTATCAAATAAATATGTGATACAAACATATTTTACTACGTGTAATAACTTACTTTAATAATACCTATCATATTATCTTTATGATATTAAATGAACCCTATAAATTTTATTACTTAATATATATAAAAGTATATTATATTATATAAATTTAATATAAAATTTTATTTATTAATAAATAAATTATATTATTTACTCTAATAAATCTTTTAAAAATATAAAACGACGATATTTAAACTATATATTAATCATGTATAGATTTTTGGAAATTATTTTGAGTCAAATTTACTTTTATTGACTTTTGCATATTAGTCTCGAGCATTAGGATTGTGGTACACTATGACTTGGCCTAATTTGTTAGACAAATATTGACCAACACATAATTATATATAATTAATTTAGGTTCGTGAATCCGAGGCCAACCTTGCACTTGTTCAATGACGTTATATGTATTTTTACTACGAAATACAGTATGGTGAGTTTATTTGCCCCTTTTACTCTTTACATTTTTGGGCTGAGAATACATGCAAATGCTTTATTAACTGTTTTACAATATTTATATGCGTGAGTTCATTTACTCCCTTTTTACTCTTTACATTTTTGGGCTGAGAATACATGCAAATGCTTTATTAACTGTTATACAATATTTATACGCGTGAGTTTCATTAATCCCTTTTTAAATGCTTTTGCAATATATATTTTTGGGACTGAGAATACATGCGCTGTTTTTATAACTGTTTTACGAAATAGACACAAGTAATTGAAATTACATTATATGGTTGAATGATCGAAATCGAATATGCCCCTTTTTATTAAAGTCTGGTAATCTAAGAATTAGGGAACAGACACCCTAATTGACGCGAATCCTAAAGATAGATCTATTGGGCCTAACAAACCCCATCCAAAGTACCGGATGCTTTAGTACTTCGAAATTTATATCATGTCCGAAGGAGGATCCCGGAATGATAGGGGATATTCTTATATGTATCTAGTTAATGTCGGTTACCAGGTGTTCACCATATGAATGATTATTTTTGTCTCTATGCATGGGACGTATATTTATGAGAACTGGAAATGAAATTCTTGTGGTCTATTAAAATGATGGAAATAAATGATTATGATAAACTAATGAACTCACCAACCTTTTGGTTGACACTTTAAAGCATGTTTATTCTCAGGTGTTAAAGAAATCTTCCGCTGTGCATTTGCTCATTTTAAAGATATTACTTGGAGTCTTTCATAGCATATTTCGAAGAACGTTGCATTCGAGTCATTGAGTTCATCAAAGATTATTATTAAATCAATTTATAGTTGGATAGTGGATATTATGAAATGGTATGCATGCCTGTCAATTTTCGATGTAAAGAAATTTTGTCTTTTAAAAACGAATGCAATGTTTGTAAAATGTATCATATAGAGGTCAAATACCTCGCAATGTAATCAACTATTGTGAATCGTTTATAATGTATATGAACGGGTCATTTCAGTTGTGACAACCCGGAAATTTCCAACCAAATTTAAACTTTAATCTTTATATGTTTCCGACACGATAAGCAATATTTGTTAAGTTAAATTGCAAGAATTTTAAACTATGTTCATACATTCATTCAACCTCGACCATGTTCCAACGATTCACGAACCATTAAACGAATATGATTATATATGTATATGTGTATATATATTATAACTTGAAACGTAAACAAAATATTAGATTAAATACTTTATATGATTGTATCTGTTTCAAAATATTTATCAATGGAATTAGAAGATAAGATCAAATGATTGAATTATCAGATATATTGAATTATGATTACAAGTCTCTGTTGAAAGGCCCACGTTGATTTGAGAAATCTTTCCGTTTTAACAATATTTGGAAAATGGTAAAGTGATTTATAAATAAGAACAAATTGTCAATCATTGAGAACTAGACAAAGGATAGTGGAAGATTGAATCTCATAAAGACTCGATTAATCTATTTAGTTTCAAACGTACAAAAACGTTTTCAGTTTAAAAAGAACTTTATTATTAAAACGTATATAACTTTTATAAATATCTAGAACCACTTTTGACAACTCATTACTTAACTAGTATGATAAAGATAACGATATTTATATTTTATTTTATTAAATATATATAACAATTTAAATTAATATTATATATATTTATACGCGTATTATACGTACATAGTTTTATACTTTTACTATACTTAAACTTTACCTTTACTTTATTTTTACTTTACTTTAACTTTAATAATTCACTTTAATAATTCATACTTTAATAATTCACTTTAATAATTCATACTTTAATAATTTACTTTAATAATTCATACTTTAATAATTCACTTTAATAATTCATACTTTAATAATTCACTTTAATAATTCATACTTTAATAATTCACTTTAATAATTCAAAAATCTATTATAAATAGAATTCAATAGGTTTCATTATTTCATAGAAACTTGAAAATATTTTTCTCTAAACTCTCTCAATCGATTTACATATATATATTTACTCCATATTATTTCAAGATATTATTAGTATACATAAAATATTACGACGGAGTGCTGTCCGAGTGATTTCGAAATTGTTTTTCGAGTAGGATAGGATTAAGGAAATTATGGGTTATAGCTATGGAGGTGATTGAGTATGGTTCATGGGTATGCTCGTGAGGTCAATATAGTGTTTATCATTTCCGTTGCGTCTACGTACCTTTCTTGCAATATTGAATCTCAATATTGATACGTGAGTACTCATAATTTAACTTTTACATACTAATAGTGTATTCCTGACTAGTGCTCGAGTATTTAGGATTATGCATGCTTGTACTTTTGATATTGCCCTTAGACAGGTTAGATTGAATATTGAATTAGTTACACTTGCGGTTGAGATAAGGTATAAGATATGCATGTCCTTGGAAAGCTAGCGAAAAATTAAGGACTTTTCCTTTAGATATCGAATGGTTTCGATGAACGGATTAAAAGTTATAATCAATTGAATTTTCTATATTTTTATTAAAAATGATTATTATTATCGTCGTTTTTATCGTCGTTCTAGTTTTATCTTATTATTATCATTATTATTATCTTTATCAATAAAATGGATTTATCATTAAAAATTGTTATTTTTTTTATTATTACTATCGTTATTATTGTTAAAGTTATAATTAGTATTATTATTATTATTATCCAATTATTATTATTATTATTATTATTATTATTATTATTATTATTATTATTATTATTATTATTATTATCATTATTAATATATATATCATTATTTAAAAATGGATATTGTCATTGTTATTATTATTATTACTATATTATCATTAAGATAATTATTAGTATTATCGTTAAAAATGTTATAGTAACTATCATTATTAATATTAGTGTAATTAAAATAAATATTTGTAACACCTAATTATTTTGATTACTATTATTATCATTATTATGAACACGATATAAAAGACGATTAAAAGCTATTAAACGAAACGATTAGGAAATAATTAGTAAGAGTATCATGATGAAATTAAAATATTATAAGATATTGATTTAGATAAAATTATCATTCTTATTATTTTTATCATTACTATTATTATTAAAAATATCGTTAGTATTAAAACTATCATTTTAACAAAAATTATCATTTTAATAGAAATGTCATTGTTACTATAAAATATCATTATTATTATTATTTTAAATAGAATTATTATTTTAAAGATAATATTAAAAATTATCGTAAATATTAAAGTTATCATAATTAGAATTATCGTTTTATCATAATGTCATCTTAGTAATTATAAATATTGATATTTTTATAATAATTATTATTATTACAAAATAATACAACTTTTACTTACTATCATTATAGATATTATTTTATCAAATAAATATGTGATACAAACATATTTTACTACGTGTAATAACTTACTTTAATAATACCTATCATATTATCTTTATGATATTAAATGAACCCTATAAATTTTATTACTTAATATATATAAAAGTATATTATATTATATAAATTTAATATAAAATTTTATTTATTAATAAATAAATTATATTATTTACTCTAATAAATCTTTTAAAAATATAAAACGACGATATTTAAACTATATATTAATCATGTATAGATTTTTGGAAATTATTTTGAGTCAAATTTACTTTTATTGACTTTTGCATATTAGTCTCGAGCATTAGGATTGTGGTACACTATGACTTGGCCTAATTTGTTAGACAAATATTGACCAACACATAATTATATATAATTAATTTAGGTTCGTGAATCCGAGGCCAACCTTGCACTTGTTCAATGACGTTATATGTATTTTTACTACGAAATACAGTATGGTGAGTTTATTTGCCCCTTTTACTCTTTACATTTTTGGGCTGAGAATACATGCAAATGCTTTATTAACTGTTTTACAATATTTATATGCGTGAGTTCATTTACTCCCTTTTTACTCTTTACATTTTTGGGCTGAGAATACATGCAAATGCTTTATTAACTGTTATACAATATTTATACGCGTGAGTTTCATTAATCCCTTTTTAAATGCTTTTGCAATATATATTTTTGGGACTGAGAATACATGCGCTGTTTTTATAACTGTTTTACGAAATAGACACAAGTAATTGAAATTACATTATATGGTTGAATGATCGAAATCGAATATGCCCCTTTTTATTAAAGTCTGGTAATCTAAGAATTAGGGAACAGACACCCTAATTGACGCGAATCCTAAAGATAGATCTATTGGGCCTAACAAACCCCATCCAAAGTACCGGATGCTTTAGTACTTCGAAATTTATATCATGTCCGAAGGAGGATCCCGGAATGATAGGGGATATTCTTATATGTATCTAGTTAATGTCGGTTACCAGGTGTTCACCATATGAATGATTATTTTTGTCTCTATGCATGGGACGTATATTTATGAGAACTGGAAATGAAATTCTTGTGGTCTATTAAAATGATGGAAATAAATGATTATGATAAACTAATGAACTCACCAACCTTTTGGTTGACACTTTAAAGCATGTTTATTCTCAGGTGTTAAAGAAATCTTCCGCTGTGCATTTGCTCATTTTAAAGATATTACTTGGAGTCTTTCATAGCATATTTCGAAGAACGTTGCATTCGAGTCATTGAGTTCATCAAAGATTATTATTAAATCAATTTATAGTTGGATAGTGGATATTATGAAATGGTATGCATGCCTGTCAATTTTCGATGTAAAGAAATTTTGTCTTTTAAAAACGAATGCAATGTTTGTAAAATGTATCATATAGAGGTCAAATACCTCGCAATGTAATCAACTATTGTGAATCGTTTATAATGTATATGAACGGGTCATTTCAGTTGGTATCAGAGCTGGTATAACGCCGTCCATGTGTGGCGGGTTAGTCGTAAAGGAGGTTCTCACAGTGTTACCTGTGACGAAGCATTGGCTCTTACTCCTTGCGATCCTTTACGAGGGTTGGCAGTAGCCGAGAGGCAGGCCCTAAAATCAGTGTCTGAGGTACACTCAGTGGTCACCAGGCGGTTAGCTGGGAAGGCACTGGGTGGGACGGTGGTTGTCCCCAACTGTATTTCAGTTATATATATATATATATATATATATATATATATATATATATATATATATATATATATATATATATATATATATATATATATATATATTTAAAAACGTTCCATATTAATTGATTTCGTTGCGAGGTTTTGACCTCTATATGAGACGTTTTTCAAAGACTGCATTCATTTTTAAACAAACCATAACCTTTATTTCATCAATAAAGGTTTAAAAAGCTTTACGTAGATTATCAAATAATGATAATCTAAAATATCCTGTTTTCACACGACCATTACATAATGGTTTACAATACAAATATGTTACAACAAAATAAGTTTCTTGAATGCAGTTTTTACACAATATCATACAAGCATGGACTCCAAATCTTGTCCTTATTTAAGTATGCGACAGCGGAAGCTCTTAATAATCACCTGAGAATAAACATGCTTAAAACGTCAACAAAAATGTTGGTGAGTTATAGGTTTAACCTATATATATCAAATCGTAACAATAGACCACAAGATTTCATATTTCAATACACATCCCATACATAGAGATAAAAATCATTCATATGGTGAACACCTGGTAACCGACAATAACAAGATGCATATATAAGAATATCCCCATCATTCCGGGACACCCTTCGGATATGATATAAATTTCGAAGTACTAAAGCATCCGGTACTTTGGATGGGGTTTGTTAGGCCCAATAGATCTATCTTTAGGATTCGCGTCAATTAGGGTGTCTGTTCCCTAATTCTTAGATTACCAGACTTAATAAAAAGGGGCATATTCGATTTCGATAATTCAACCATAGAATGTAGTTTCACGTACTTGTGTCTATTTTGTAAATCATTTATAAAACCTGCATGTATTCTCATCCCAAAAATATTAGATTTTAAAAGTGGGACTATAACTCACTTTCACAGATTTTTACTTCGTCGGGAAGTAAGACTTGGCCACTGGTTGATTCACAAACCTATAACAATATATACATATATATCAAAGTATGTTCAAAATATATTTACAACACTTTTAATATATTTTGATGTTTTAAGTTTATTAAGTCAGCTGTCCTCGTTAGTAACCTACAACTAGTTGTCCACAGTTAGATGTACAGAAATAAATCGATAAATATTATCTTGAATCAATCCACGACCCAGTGTATACGTATCTCAGTATTGATCACAACTCAAACTATATATATTTTGGAATCAACCTCAACCCTGTATAGCTAACTCCAACATTCACATATAGAGTGTCTATGGTTGTTCCGAAATATATATAGATGTGTCGACATGATAGGTCGAAACATTGTATACGTGTCTATGGTATCTCAAGATTACATAATATATAATACAAGTTGATTAAGTTATGGTTGGAATAGATTTGTTACCAATTTTCACGTAGCTAAAATGAGAAAAATTATCCAATCTTGTTTTACCCATAACTTATTCATTTTAAATCTGTTTTGAGTGAATCAAATTGCTATGGTTTCATATTGAACTCTATTTTATGAATCTAAACAAAAAAATTATAGGTTTCTAGTCGGAAAAAATAAGTTACAAGTCGTTTTTGTAAAGGTAGTCATTTCAGTCGAAAGAACGACGTCTAGATGACCATTTTAGAAAACATACTTCCACTTTGAGTTTAACCATAATTTTTGGATATAGTTTCATGTTCATAATAAAAATCATTTTCTCAGAATAACAACTTTTAAATCAAAGTTTATCATAGTTTTTAATTAACTAACCCAAAACAGCCCGCGGTGTTACTACGACGGCGTAAATCCGGTTTTACGGTGTTTTTCGTGTTTCCAGGTTTTAAATCATTAAGTTAGCATATCATATAGATATAGAACATGTGTTTAGTTGATTTTAAAAGTCAAGTTAGAAGGATTAACTTTTGTTTGCGAACAAGTTTAGAATTAACTAAACTATGTTCTAGTGATTACAAGTTTAAACCTTCGAATAAGATAGCTTTATATGTATGAATCGAATGATGTTATGAACATCATTACTACCTTAAGTTCCTTGTATGAACCTACTGGAAAAGAGAAAAATGGATCTAGCTTCAATGGATCCTTGGATGGCTCAAAGTTCTTGAAGCAAAATCATGACACGAAAACAAGTTCAAGTAAGATCATCACTTGAAATAAGATTGTTATAGTTATAGAAATTGAACCAAAGTTTGAATATGATTATTACCTTGTATTAGAATGATAACCTACTGTAAGAAACAAAGATTTCTTGAGGTTGGATGATCACCTTACAAGATTGGAAGTGAGCTAGCAAACTTGAAAGTATTCTTGATTTTATGAAACTAGAACTTTTGGAATTTATGAAGAACACTTAGAACTTGAAGATAGAACTTGAGAGAGTTCAATTAGATGAAGAAAATTGAAGAATGAAAGTGTTTGTAGGTGTTTTTGGTCGTTGGTGTATGGATTAGATATAAAGGATATGTAATTTTGTTTTCATGTAAATAAGTCATGAATGATTACTCATATTTTTGTAATCTTATGAGATATTTCATGCTAGTTGCCAAATGATGGTTCCCACATGTGTTAGGTGACTCACATGGGCTGCTAAGAGCTGATCATTGGAGTGTATATACCAATAGTACATACATCTAAAAGCTGTGTATTGTACGAGTACGAATACGGGTGCATACGAGTAGAATTGTTGATGAAACTGAACGAGAATGTAATTGTAAGCATTTTTGTTAAGTAGAAGTATTTTGATAAGTGTATTGAAGTCTTTCAAAAGTGTATAAATACATATTAAAACACTACATGTATATACATTTTAACTGAGTCGTTAAGTCATCGTTAGTCGTTACATGTAAGTGTTGTTTTGAAACCTTTAGGTTAACGATCTTGTTAAATGTTGTTAACCCAATGTTTATAATATCAAAATAGATTTTAAATTATTATATTATCATGATATTATGATGTACGAATATCTCTTAATATGATATATATACATTAAATGTCGTTACAACGATAAACGTTACATATATGTCTCGTTTCAAAATCATTAAGTTAGTAGTCTTGTTTTTACATATGTAGTTCATTGTTAATATAATTAATGATATGTTTACTTATCATAATATCATGTTAACTATATATATAATCATATATATGTCATCATATAGTTTTTTTTTTTTTACAAGTTTTAACGTTCGTGAATCACCGGTCAACTTGGGTGGTCAATTGTCTATATGAAACCTATTTCAATTAATCAAGTATTAACAAGTTTGATTGCTTAACATGTTGGAAACATTTAATCATGTAAACATCAATCTCAATTAATATATATAAACATGGAAAAGTTCGGGTCACTACAGTACCTACCCGTTAAATAAATTTCGTCCCGAAATTTTAAGCTGTTGAAGGTGTTGACGAATCTTCTGGAAATAGATGCGGGTATTTCTTCTTCATCTGATCTTCACGCTCCCAGGTGAACTCGGGTCCTCTACGAGCATTCCATCGAACCTTAACAATTGGTATCTTGTTTTGCTTAAGTCTTTTAACCTCACGATCCATTATTTCGACGGGTTCTTCGATGAATTGGAGTTTTTCGTTGATTTGGATTTCATCTAACGGAATAGTGAGATCTTCTTTAGCAAAACATTTCTTCAAATTCGAGACGTGGAAAGTGTTATGTACAGCCGCGAGTTGTTGAGGTAACTCAAGTCGGTAAGCTACTGGTCCGACACGATCAATAATCTTGAATGGTCCAATATACCTTGGATTTAATTTCCCTCGTTTACCAAATCGAACAACGCCTTTCCAAGGTGAAACTTTAAGCATGACCATCTCTCCAATTTCAAATTCTATATCTTTTCTTTTAATGTCAGCGTAGCTCTTTTGTCGACTTTGGGCGGTTTTCAACCGTTGTTGAATTTGGATGATCTTCTCGGTAGTTTCTTGTATAATCTCCGGACCCGTAATCTGTCTATCCCCCACCTCACTCCAACAAATCGGAGACCTGCACTTTCTACCATAAAGTGCTTCAAACGGCGCCATCTCAATGCTTGAATGGTAGCTGTTGTTGTAGGAAAATTCTGCTAACGGTAGATGTCGATCCCAACTGTTTCCGAAATCAATAACACATGCTCGTAGCATGTCTTCAAGCGTTTGTATCGTCCTTTCGCTCTGCCCATCAGTTTGTGGATGATAGGCAGTACTCATGTCTAGACGAGTTCCTAATGCTTGCTGTAATGTCTGCCAGAATCTTGAAATAAATCTGCCATCCCTATCAGAGATAATAGAGATTGGTATTCCATGTCTGGAGACGACTTCCTTCAAATACAGTCGTGCTAACTTCTCCATCTTGTCATCTTCTCTTATTGGTAGGAAGTGTGCTGATTTGGTGAGACGATCAACTATTACCCAAATAGTATCAAAACCACTTGCAGTCCTTGGCAATTTAGTGATGAAATCCATGGTAATGTTTTCCCATTTCCATTCCGGGATTTCGGGTTGTTGAAGTAGACCTGATGGTTTCTGATGCTCAGCTTTGACCTTAGAACACGTCAAACATTCTCCTACGTATTTAGCAACATCGGCTTTCATACCCGGCCACCAAAAATGTTTCTTGAGATCCTTGTACATCTTCCCCGTTCCAGGATGTATTGAGTATCTGGTTTTATGAGCTTCTCTAAGTACCATTTCTCTCATATCTCCAAATTTTGGTACCCAAATTCTTTCAGCCCTATACCGGGTTCCATCTTCCCGAATATTAAGATGCTTCTCCGATCCTTTGGGTATTTCATCCTTTAAATTTCCCTCTTTTAAAACTCCTTGTTGTGCCTCCTTTATTTGAGTAGTAAGGTTAGTGTAAATCATTATATTCATAGCTTTTACTCGAATGAGTTCTCTGTCCTTTCTGCTCAAGGCGTCGGCTACCACATTTGCCTTCCCCGGGTGGTAACGAATCTCAAAGTCATAATCATTCAACAATTCAATCCACCTACGCTGCCTCATATTCAGTTGTTTCTGATTAAATATGTGTTGAAGACTTTTGTGGTCGGTATATATAATACTTTTTGTGATACCCCGACCAAATCCATATGGACGAGAACATTACATATGATTACATCGCGAGGTATTTGACCTCTATATGATACATTTTACAAACATTGCATTCGTTTTTAAAAGACAAACTTTCATTTTATCGAAAGTTGACAGGTATGCATACCATTTCATAATATCCAAACTATAAATGACCTAATCTGTCATTTACTTAATAATAATCTCTAAAGAACTTCAACGAAATAATAAGGAATAAGTGAATCAAACCATTTTCTCATTTGTTTATATTGAGTCCGTAGCCTCTTCAATCATTGGAGACAAGAAGAAGGTGATCCCTTCCATCCACCACATTGCCCTCTTGACGAAGAACCTGAAGCACTTACCGACGAACCTGTCCGAAACACCATTTTCTCGCTCATTTCCAGAGTATCTCGTCACGATTATATATTACATCAAATTTTAGATTTTATTTATCCGCTCGTCCGAACCGACAATCACCCCGGTGTAATAGAAGAAGTCAACGAGCTTCGCGCTCGGGTAGTGGCTTTGGAGAATATGGTGCAGAGATTACAAACACCAGCAGCAGCATCAGCAGCATAACCAGTACCACCATCATCACCGCCAACAGTACCATTACCACCTCCAACCACAACCGCGTTGTAAACCTCAACTTCACAATCTGTCCCACGAGCATCAACGGCATACGCACCATAGATACCAAGGAGTACCAACAATAATAACTGACGAAGTATTAATTCATAACTTCATTGAAGAAACATTCCACGGCGATTATGTAATCTCTAAAGTCTTAGAGATTATCTAATCTAGCCCTAACCATAAATCAGTTAAGTGAACCAAAATGATAGAATGAAGAGTAGAAACCCTGACAAAAATGGTGTATGATTAACAAGCCAAACTTGCTTTACCAACATCATCAACAGTACCATCAGCTTTACCTGCATCGTCAGTACAGTCAACATCCGAATCAACAACACCGATAACATCACAAACTCCGTCAGTTCAAGAATCACTGTGGACATCATTACGAACCAATAACGTGTATATTGTATCAACGAGTTATGAAGAATTAACTCATTCCCTCTGAAGAAATTATATGTATATTATATATATATATATATATATATATATATATATATATATATATATATATATATATATTTTTTTTTTTGAAATAAATCTTTCCATGCGAAGCTATTGTGTGTGAATCTTAACTACTCGGTTAATTCATATTACAAATATGCAATAATGTACGTTCTTCGGCCGCAACTTAACCAGCGTTAACTACAATCTCTGTCGCAATTCAACAAATTCCAATTCATAATAAATCAAGTATATATTTGATTTTACACTTTCATCATCGATGTACCCGAAACTTTTCAGATAACATCATTCATACTTTGCGAAATTCACAAGAATTCCACGAACCGAACATCATACATCAACAAATAACGAAGTATTGATTCATAATTTCAATGTCATTAAAGAAATACTGCGTAAAAGTTATGTACTTTTTAAAGCCTTTAGGGATTATTCAATTCTAGTTTCAACCGTAAATCAAATGAGTTTAATTTAACATTAACTCATTAAATCTATGTTACATCTGAAAAAAATATATATATATATATATATATTTTCATAAAGACTGTAATAAAAATTTTTTGTACAAAATATTAATTGTGAAATTTTTTTTTAACGGGTAGGTAATACCCGAGAGATATATAAATTCACAATTAATATGTTACATCCTTCGAATCTGATTCAGCAAATTATCCATTATACTCCCTACTTTCACAACAATATACATTCTTTTATAGAAATCAAAATAATCATACTCATTCAAAATTTAATTACATATTCTGATTTTGAAATCTCAAAATTCAACTTGAGATATGACCAAAATCATCACTCTTAGATCCTTACATCTTTCACAAGCTATATTTTGACTTCAAAATTTTGTTAGAACATCAAATGTATGTTAACGATTACAATCTGTGTTCAAACCCTTCGAAACTTTCTGAAGACACTTCGAATGATGAGCAATCGAGATGATGATCCAATCACATGTTACCCACAGTTATGTACCCGAAAAACTCTTGAAACCAAAGTAAAAGTTTAAACAACGTATCCGCGTCAGATTCTTTGGCATTTATTAGCAAATATAACTTTGCGACTCCTATTTAAAGTAGCCAGTCTTGTCACAGCTCCAGCAAGTGAACTTCGACTTTTCAGTCAGAATAACCTTATTATAACCTTGAGATATACACCATCGTTACCAGGGAACCTTTTACATTCCATCACATTATTAGTAGATGTACCAACAACTTCATTACCCTTTGACTTTAGCCTCTCCAAAAAGTCATTATAATTATTCATTGAAACCCCATCATTTACTCATTCGCATCTTGTAATGAGAATTGCCATACGAATCATTGGGAATTAGTAATCAGTATTTTGAAATCTCGCAGCATGGCTACGCCAACAGTTATATGTGTATATATAACGTCTATCTTCTTGACTTAATTTGAATGTGAAGTTTCTGAAAAACACTCCGAACTACGAATTGGTTCTCCGAAAATGGAAAAAATGCTGATGAAGAAGCAAAAACTATAAACGACTTTAAACGGTAAAAGCTGGATGATAATGATGAAGTGTGCTGGCAAAGCGCAGAAAAAGAGAAGTTTTGGAACTGGAAAATGGATTGAGCAAAGTAGGAAGGAGGCTGTGGACAAATTACAAAGACTGAACCTGACTTCAAAGGATCCAAATGATTCAGTACCGGCTGAAGTCATTAACGAATACCTTGCTCCTGACTCTAAACCCCTGCGGACAATATTCTTCATCATCCTCTGATATTAGAAATTCTAAAATATCATCATATCTTTCATTATAAATAACCTCAATATTTCTGAAGATATTTTCTTAATTTTTCTTATTTGAAATCATTTACCTCTTCGCGCTATCTGTATTACATCATAAAAGAAACTATTTTAGTTTTTAAATTCTGAAACATTCAAGTTTAAAATAGGAATATTTTGAAGTAGTGTTGGGAACTGAAGCATGAATTAGTATAATATAATGACACTTGATCAATGTGATTATATTACAGTAAGTCATGCTGAGTTTCTAAATGGAACGTGATGATTCACAGATCATAACATCATCATGTGCTATGTTATACGACTCTTGTATTCTATTTAACCTCTAAAATATCAAGAAAATATTTCTTGATGATTCGGCCTTTTCCAAGGTATTCTGGTAATTTGACAAGTCAAGATCGTGCCATCACAATTTTCTTCCTAGAATATTAACAATGTTCATTCCGAAGTTCATATCTGCGAATTCTGGACCATTACAAGCGGTGCTTAATCACAAGAAGAAGAAACGAAAGGACAAAACTTCAAAATAGAAATTGGGGTATAAATTGCAGCAAATAAAAGAGAGCATTAACTGTGGATGATAATGATTATAGAAGACAGAAGCAGAGACTTTGAAATATAAGGGAAGATATAAAGCCCAATGACAAACCATAAATTAAAAACCATATATATCGATGTATATAGCAATATAAAGACACGGGAGAACTAGAAACACTATAAAACCAAGTGTATAGTAGAAGTAAATAGATTCTTCCGGCGGTAGATGAAAAAGAAGAATGACCGATATGAAAGTTAGAAGTATATCGAGAATCAGAACTGGATGGAGCATATTCATGAATACTTTAAAATATGAGTTGAGGGGGAAAGAATAGAAGGTGATGAAACATGACTAGGAACTTAGAAATTAACAGATTTAACTCACACAATGGCAGAATAAGCGAATCAAACCCTCTAGTGAATAAGTTAAGCTTTTTAGGATTAATTTAGTCAAACTACAACTAAATCAAGTATGATTAGATCAACACCTAGAGCTATTATTCACCACCTAGGTGATTTGGACTGAGAGAGAATCGGAGGAGCTCACTAGATCTGAGTGTGTGTAACAAATGAGAGGCTTAACCTAAAATGAAGAACATAAGACTTTATATACCCCTGTTATTGACTCACCCATACGATTCATTCACCACACGTACGAGTTGGCTTTATCAGCCGTACGGGTGATCACTCACTCGTGTCTTCTCATGTAGGTTGTAATTGTGACTTAGCTCAGCATCAACCGTGCGTATGAGCCTGTCAGCCGTACTAGTGAGGCTTCACTCGTACGTCTGACTAAGTCTAACATAGTCAAACATCTAAATCTCGTTCCTGCAGTTCCTGTAACCACATACAAACACGGATAGGATAATAACGAGTAATCATGGTGGCCTGTAAACTGTTGTACCTGCAATGGACGTGGGTAGATGTCTAAGGACTTGCATAAAATGCATCAATAGAAGGTGTGAGTTGTAAGGAAACGAAGGAGGTGAATTTATAAGAAAATCTCCGATAGAACAATTAAAATGGACGATCGCATTTAAAGTGGATCCTAATTCCCTTGATTACCGGAGAGTCAAATCTTATTAAGAAGATTTTCTTCAAATCCCTTGAAATCTGGGAATCAATCATATCTACGTCAAATGATAAGATGAATCTACACTTACTCATTTCACTCTTCTATGTTAGCTTCATTCATACTCTTCATATAAATGGATTGTTTATCCAAATTATTCGCTGATGATAAAACTCTAATTTTCAGCCCGTATGCATCATGAAAACATACTTATTATCATTCACGACCTTTCCACTCAAATTTCGGGACGAAATTTCTTTAACGGGTAGGTACTGTGACAACCCGGAAATTTCTAACCAAATTTAAACTTTAATCTTTATATGTTTCCGACACGATAAGCAATATTTGTTAAGTTAAATTTCAAGAATTTTAAACTATGTTCATACATTCATTCAACCTCGACCAAGTTCCAACGATTCACGAACCATTAAATGAATATGATTATATATGTATATGTGTATATATATATTATAACTTGAAACGTAAACAAAATATTAGATTAAATACTTTATATGATTGTATCTGTTTCAAAATAATTATCAATGGAATTAGAAGATAAGATCAAATGATTGAATTATCAGATATATTGAATTATGATTACAAGTCTCTGTTGAAAGGCCCACGTTGATTTGAGATATCTTTTCATTTTAACAATATTCGGAAAATGGTAAAGTGATTTATAAATAAGAACAAATTGTCAATCATTGAGAACTAGACAAAGGATAGTGGAAGATTGAATCTCATAAAGACTCGATTGATATATTTAGTTTCAAACGTACAAAATCGTTTTCAGTTTAAAAAGAACTTTATTATTAAAACGTATATAACTTTTATAAATATCTAGAACCACTTTTGACAACTCATTACTTAACTAGTATGATAAAGATAACGATATTTATATTTTATTTTATTAAATATATATAACGATTTAAATTAATATTATATATATTTATACGCGTATTATACGTACATAGTTTTATACTTTTACTATACTTAAACTTTACCTTTGCTTTATTTTTACTTTACTTTAACTTTAATAATTTACTTTAATAATTCATACTTTAATAATTCACTTTAATAATTCATACTTTAATAATTCATACTTTAATAATTCATACTTTAATAATTCATACTTTAATAATTCACTTTAATAATTCATACTTTAATAATTCACTTTAATAATTCAAAAATCTATTATAAATAGAATTCAATAGGTTTCATTATTTCATAGAAACTTGAAAATATTTTTCTCTAAACTCTCTCAATCGATTTACATATATATAATTACTCCGTATTATTTCAAGATATTATTAGTATACATAAAATATTACGACGGAGTGCTGTCCGAGTGATTTCGAAATTGTTTTTCGAGTGGGATAGGATTAAGGAAATTATGGGTTATAGCTATGGAGGTGATTGAGTATGGTTCATGGGTATGCTCGTGAGGTCAATATAGTGTTTATCATTTCCGTTGCGTCTACGTACCTTTCCTGCAATATTGAATCTCAATATTGATACGTGAGTACTCATAATTTAACTTTTACATACTAATAGTGTATCCCTGACTAGTGCTCGAGTATTTAGGATTATGCATGCTTGTACTTTTGATATTACCCTTAGACAGGTTAGGTTGAATCTTGAATTAGTTACACTTGCTGTTGAGATAAGGTATAAGATATGCATGTCCTTGGAAAGCTAGCGAAAAATTAAGAACTTTTCCTTTAGATATCGAATGGTTTCGATGAACGGATTAGAAGTTATAATCAATTGAATTTTCGATATTTTTATTAAAAATGATTATTATTATCGTCGTTTTTATCGTCGTTCTAGTTTTATCTTATTATTATCATTATTATTATCTTTATCAATAAAAGGGATTTATCATTAAAAATTGTTATTTTTTTTTTATTATTACTATCGTTATTATCGTTAAAGTTATAATTAGTATTTTTATTATTATCCAATTATTATTATTATTATTATTATTATTATTATTATTATTATTATTATTATTATTATTATTATTATTATTATTATTATTATTATTATTATTATTATTATTATTATTATTATTATTATTATTATTATTATTATTAGTAGTATTATTATTATTACTATTATTATTATCATTATTAATATATATATCATTATTTAAAAATGGTTATTGTTATTGTTATTATTATTATTACTATATTATCATTAAGATAATTATTAGTATTATCGTTAATAATGTTATAGTAACTATCATTATTAATATTAGTGGAATTAAAATAAATATTTGTAACACCTAATTATTTTGATTACTATTATTATCATTATTATGAACACGATATAAAAGACGATTAAAAGCTATTAAACGAAACGATTAGGAAATAATGAGTAAGAGTATCATGATGAAATTAAAATATTATAAGATATTGATTTAGATAAAATTATAGTTCTTATTATTTTTATCATTACTATTATTATTAAAAGTATCGTTAGTATTAAAACTATCATTTTAACAAAAATTATCATTTTAATAGAAATGTCATTGTTACTATAAAATATCATTATTATTATTATTTTAAATAGAATTATTATTTTAAAGATAATATTAAAAATTATCGTAAATATTAAAGTTATCATAATTAGAATTATCGTTTTATCATAATGTCATCTTAGTAATTATAAATATTGATATTTTTATAATAATAATTATTATTATAAAATAATACAACTTTTACTTACTATCATTATAGATATTATTTTATCAAATAAATATGTGATACAAACATATTTTACTAAGTGTAATAACTTACTTTAATAATACCTATCATATTATCTTTATGATATTAAATATACTCCCTATAAATTTTATTACTTAATATATATAAAAGTATATTTTATTATATAAATTTAATATAAAATTTTATTTATTAATAAATAAATTATATTATTTACTCTAATAAATCTTTTAAAAATATTTAAAAATATAAAACGACGATATTTAAACTATATATTAATCATGTATAGATTTTTGGAAATTATTTTGAGTCAAATTTACTTTTGTTGACTTTTGCATATTAATCTCGAGCATTAGGATTGTGGTACACTATGACTTGACCTAATTTGTTAGACAAATATTGACCAACACATAAATATATATAATTAATTTAGGTTCGTGAATCCGAGGCCAACCTTGCAATTGTTCAATGACGTTATATGTATTTTTACTACGAAATACAGTATGGTGAGTTTCATTAATCCCCTTTTACTCTTTACATTTTTGGGGCTGAGAATACATGCAAATGCTTTAGTAACTGTTTTACAATAATTATATGCGTGAGTTTCATTTGCCTTTTTACCCTTTATATTTTTGGGACTGAGAATACATGCGCTTTTATAAATGTTTGACGAAATAGACACAAGTAATTGAAACTACATTCTATGGTTGAATTATCGAAATCGAATATGCCCCTTTTTATTAAAGTCTGGTAATCTAAGAATTAGGGAACAGACACCCTAATTGACGCGAATCCTAAAGATAGATCTATTGGGCCTAACAAACCCCATCCAAAGTACCGGATGCTTTAGTACTTCGAAATTTATATCATGTCCGAAGGAGGATCCCGGAATGATAGGGGATATTCTTATATGTATCTAGTTAATGTCGGTTACCAGGTGTTCACCATATGAATGATTATTTTTGTCTCTATGCATGGGACGTATATTTATGAGAACTGGAAATGAAATTCTTGTGGTCTATTAAAATGATGGAAATAAATGATTATGATAAACTAATGAACTCACCAACCTTTTGGTTGACACTTTAAAGCATGTTTATTCTCAAGTGTTAAAGAAATCTTCCGCTGTGCATTTGCTCATTTTAAAGATTTTACTTGGAGTTTTTCATAGCATATTTCGAAGAACGTTGCATTCGAGTCATTGAGTTCATCAAAAATTATTATTATTAAATCAATTTATAGTTGGATAGTGGATATTATGAAATGGTATGCATGCCTGTCAATTTTCGATGTAAATAAAGTTTGTCTTATATACATTATAAACGATTCACAATAGTTGATTACATTGCGAGGTATTTGACCTCTATATGATACATTTTACAAACATTGCATTCGTTTTTAAAAGACAAAATTTCTTTACATCGAAAATTGACAGGCATGCATACCATTTTATAATATCCACTATCCAACTATAAATTGATTTAATAATAATCTTTGATGAACTCAATGACTCGAATGCAACGTTCTTCGAAATATGCTATGAAAGACTCCAAGTAATATCTTTAAAATGAGCAAATGCACAGCGGAAGATTTCTTTAACACCTGAGAATAAACATGCTTTAAAGTGTCAACCAAAAGGTTGGTGAGTTCATTAGTTTATCATAATCATTTATTTCCATCATTTTAATAGACCACAAGAATTTCATTTCCAGTTCTCATAAATATACGTCCCATGCATAGAGACAAAAATAATCATTCATATGGTGAACACCTGGTAACCGACATTAACTAGATACATATAAGAATATCCCCTATCATTCCGGGATCCTCCTTCGGACATGATATAAATTTCGAAGTACTAAAGCATCCGGTACTTTGGATGGGGTTTGTTAGGCCCAATAGATCTATCTTTAGGATTCGCGTCAATTAGGGTGTCTGTTCCCTAATTCTTAGATTACCAGACTTTAATAAAAAGGGGCATATTCGATTTCGATCATTCAACCATATAATGTAATTTCAATTACTTGTGTCTATTTCGTAAAACAGTTATAAAAACAGCGCATGTATTCTCAGTCCCAAAAATATATATTGCAAAAGCATTTAAAAAGGGATTAATGAAACTCACGCGTATAAATATTGTATAACAGTTAATAAAGCATTTGCATGTATTCTCAGCCCAAAAATGTAAAGAGTAAAAAGGGAGTAAATGAACTCACGCATATAAATATTGTAAAACAGTTAATAAAGCATTTGCATGTATTCTCAGCCCAAAAATGTAAAGAGTAAAAGGGGCAAATAAACTCACCATACTGTATTTCGTAGTAAAAATACATATAACGTCATTGAACAAGTGCAAGGTTGGCCTCGGATTCACGAACCTAAATTAATTATATATAATTATGTGTTGGTCAATATTTGTCTAACAAATTAGGCCAAGTCATAGTGTACCACAATCCTAATGCTCGAGACTAATATGCAAAAGTCAATAAAAGTAAATTTGACTCAAAATAATTTCCAAAAATCTATACATGATTAATATATAGTTTAAATATCGTCGTTTTATATTTTTAAAAGATTTATTAGAGTAAATAATATAATTTATTTATTAATAAATAAAATTTTATATTAAATTTATATAATATAATATACTTTTATATATATTAAGTAATAAAATTTATAGGGTTCATTTAATATCATAAAGATAATATGATAGGTATTATTAAAGTAAGTTATTACACGTAGTAAAATATGTTTGTATCACATATTTATTTGATAAAATAATATCTATAATGATAGTAAGTAAAAGTTGTATTATTTTGTAATAATAATAATTATTATAAAAATATCAATATTTATAATTACTAAGATGACATTATGATAAAACGATAATTCTAATTATGATAACTTTAATATTTACGATAATTTTTAATATTATCTTTAAAATAATAATTCTATTTAAAATAATAATAATAATGATATTTTATAGTAACAATGACATTTCTATTAAAATGATAATTTTTGTTAAAATGATAGTTTTAATACTAACGATATTTTTAATAATAATAGTAATGATAAAAATAATAAGAATGATAATTTTATCTAAATCAATATCTTATAATATTTTAATTTCATCATGATACTCTTACTAATTATTTCCTAATCGTTTCGTTTAATAGCTTTTAATCGTCTTTTATATCGTGTTCATAATAATGATAATAATAGTAATCAAAATAATTAGGTGTTACAAATATTTATTTTAATTACACTAATATTAATAATGATAGTTACTATAACATTTTTAACGATAATACTAATAATTATCTTAATGATAATATAGTAATAATAATAATAACAATGACAATATCCATTTTTAAATAATGATATATATATTAATAATGATAATAATAATAATAATAATAATAATAATAATAATAATAATAATAATAATAATAATTGGATAATAATAATAATAATACTAATTATAACTTTAACAATAATAACGATAGTAATAATAAAAAAAATAACAATTTTTAATGATAAATCCATTTTATTGATAAAGATAATAATAATGATAATAATAAGATAAAACTAGAACGACGATAAAAACGACGATAATAATAATCATTTTTAATAAAAATATAGAAAATTCAATTGATTATAACTTTTAATCCGTTCATCGAAACCATTCGATATCTAAAGGAAAAGTCCTTAATTTTTCGCTAGCTTTCCAAGGACATGCATATCTTATACCTTATCTCAACCGCAAGTGTAACTAATTCAATATTCAATCTAACCTGTCTAAGGGCAATATCAAAAGTACAAGCATGCATAATCCTAAATACTCGAGCACTAGTCAGGAATACACTATTAGTATGTAAAAGTTAAATTATGAGTACTCACGTATCAATATTGAGATTCAATATTGCAAGAAAGGTACGTAGACGCAACGGAAATGATAAACACTATATTGACCTCACGAGCATACCCATGAACCATACTCAATCACCTCCATAGCTATAACCCATAATTTCCTTAATCCTATCCTACTCGAAAAACAATTTCGAAATCACTCGGACAGCACTCCGTCGTAATATTTTATGTATACTAATAATATCTTGAAATAATATGGAGTAAATATATATATGTAAATCGATTGAGAGAGTTTAGAGAAAAATATTTTCAAGTTTCTATGAAATAATGAAACCTATTGAATTCTATTTATAATAGATTTTTGAATTATTAAAGTGAATTATTAAAGTATGAATTATTAAAGTGAATTATTAAAGTATGAATTATTAAAGTGAATTATTAAAGTATGAATTATTAAAGTAAATTATTAAAGTATGAATTATTAAAGTGAATTATTAAAGTATGAATTATTAAAGTGAATTATTAAAGTTAAAGTAAAGTAAAAATAAAGTAAAGGTAAAGTTTAAGTATAGTAAAAGTATAAAACTATGTACGTATAATACGCGTATAAATATATATAATATTAATTTAAATTGTTATATATATTTAATAAAATAAAATATAAATATCGTTATCTTTATCATACTAGTTAAGTAATGAGTTGTCAAAAGTGGTTCTAGATATTTATAAAAGTTATATACGTTTTAATAATAAAGTTCTTTTTAAACTGAAAACGTTTTTGTACGTTTGAAACTAAATAGATTAATCGAGTCTTTATGAGATTCAATCTTCCACTATCCTTTGTCTAGTTCTCAATGATTGACAATTTGTTCTTATTTATAAATCACTTTACCATTTTCCAAATATTGTTAAAACGGAAAGATTTCTCAAATCAACGTGGGCCTTTCAACAGAGACTTGTAATCATAATTCAATATATCTGATAATTCAATCATTTGATCTTATCTTCTAATTCCATTGATAAATATTTTGAAACAGATACAATCATATAAAGTATTTAATCTAATATTTTGTTTACGTTTCAAGTTATAATATATATACACATATACATATATAATCATATTCGTTTAATGGTTCGTGAATCGTTGGAACATGGTCGAGGTTGCTATATATATTTTGGAATCAACCTCAACCCTGTATAGCTAACTCCAACATTCACATATAGAGTGTCTATGGTTGTTCCGAAATATATATAGATGTGTCGACATGATAGGTCGAAACATTGTATACGTGTCTATGGTATCTCAAGATTACATAATATATAATACAAGTTGATTAAGTTATGGTTGGAATAGATTTGTTACCAATTTTCACGTAGCTAAAATGAGAAAAATTATCCAATCTTGTTTTACCCATAACTTATTCATTTTAAATCTGTTTTGAGTGAATCAAATTGCTATGGTTTCATATTGAACTCTATTTTATGAATCTAAACAAAAAAATTATAGGTTTCTAGTCGGAAAAAATAAGTTACAAGTCGTTTTTGTAAAGGTAGTCATTTCAGTCGAAAGAACGACGTCTAGATGACCATTTTAGAAAACATACTTCCACTTTGAGTTTAACCATAATTTTTGGATATAGTTTCATGTTCATAATAAAAATCATTTTCTCAGAATAACAACTTTTAAATCAAAGTTTATCATAGTTTTTAATTAACTAACCCAAAACAGCCCGCGGTGTTACTACGACGGCGTAAATCCGGTTTTACGGTGTTTTTCGTGTTTCCAGGTTTTAAATCATTAAGTTAGCATATCATATAGATATAGAACATGTGTTTAGTTGATTTTAAAAGTCAAGTTAGAAGGATTAACTTTTGTTTGCGAACAAGTTTAGAATTAACTAAACTATGTTCTAGTGATTACAAGTTTAAACCTTCGAATAAGATAGCTTTATATGTATGAATCGAATGATGTTATGAACATCATTACTACCTTAAGTTCCTTGTATGAACCTACTGGAAAAGAGAAAAATGGATCTAGCTTCAATGGATCCTTGGATGGCTCAAAGTTCTTGAAGCAAAATCATGACACGAAAACAAGTTCAAGTAAGATCATCACTTGAAATAAGATTGTTATAGTTATAGAAATTGAACCAAAGTTTGAATATGATTATTACCTTGTATTAGAATGATAACCTACTGTAAGAAACAAAGATTTCTTGAGGTTGGATGATCACCTTACAAGATTGGAAGTGAGCTAGCAAACTTGAAAGTATTCTTGATTTTATGAAACTAGAACTTTTGGAATTTATGAAGAACACTTAGAACTTGAAGATAGAACTTGAGAGAGTTCAATTAGATGAAGAAAATTGAAGAATGAAAGTGTTTGTAGGTGTTTTTGGTCGTTGGTGTATGGATTAGATATAAAGGATATGTAATTTTGTTTTCATGTAAATAAGTCATGAATGATTACTCATATTTTTGTAATCTTATGAGATATTTCATGCTAGTTGCCAAATGATGGTTCCCACATGTGTTAGGTGACTCACATGGGCTGCTAAGAACTGATCATTGGAGTGTATATACCAATAGTACATACATCTAAAAGCTGTAAAATTCATCATTTTGATAGACCACAAGATTTCATATTTCAATACACATCCCATACATAGAGATAAAAATCATTCATATGGTGAACACCTGGTAACCGACAATAACAAGATGCATATATAAGAATATCCCCATCATTCCGGGACACCCTTCGGATATGATATAAATTTCGAAGTACTAAAGCATCCGGTACTTTGGATGGGGTTTGTTAGGCCCAATAGATCTATCTTTAGGATTCACGTCAATTAGGGTGTCTGTTCCCTAATTCTTAGATTACCAGACTTAATAAAAAGGGGCATATTCGATTTCGATAATTCAACCATAGAATGTAGTTTCACGTACTTGTGTCTATTTTGTAAATCATTTATAAAACCTGCATGTATTCTCATCCCAAAAATATTAGATTTTAAAAGTGGGACTATAACTCACTTTCACAGATTTTTACTTCGTCGGGAAGTAAGACTTGGCCACTGGTTGATTCACAAACCTATAACAATATATACATATATATCAAAGTATGTTCAAAATATATTTACAACACTTTTAATATATTTTGATGTTTTAAGTTTATTAAGTCAGCTGTCCTCGTTAGTAACCTACAACTAGTTGTCCACAGTTAGATGTACAGAAATAAATCGATAAATATTATCTTGAATCAATCCACGACCCAGTGTATACGTATCTCAGTATTGATCACAACTCAAACTATATATATTTTGGAATCAACCTCAACCCTGTATAGCTAACTCCAACATTCACATATAGAGTGTCTATGGTTGTTCCGAAATATATATAGATGTGTCGACATGATAGGTCGAAACATTGTATACGTGTCTATGGTATCTCAAGATTACATAATATATAATACAAGTTGATTAAGTTATGGTTGGAATAGATTTGTTACCAATTTTCACGTAGCTAAAATGAGAAAAATTATCCAATCTTGTTTTACCCATAACTTATTCATTTTAAATCTGTTTTGAGTGAATCAAATTGCTATGGTTTCATATTGAACTCTATTTTATGAATCTAAACAAAAAAATTATAGGTTTCTAGTCGGAAAAAATAAGTTACAAGTCGTTTTTGTAAAGGTAGTCATTTCAGTCGAAAGAACGACGTCTAGATGACCATTTTAGAAAACATACTTCCACTTTGAGTTTAACCATAATTTTTGGATATAGTTTCATGTTCATAATAAAAATCATTTTCTCAGAATAACAACTTTTAAATCAAAGTTTATCATAGTTTTTAATTAACTAACCCAAAACAGCCCGCGGTGTTACTACGACGGCGTAAATCCGGTTTTACGGTGTTTTTCGTGTTTCCAGGTTTTAAATCATTAAGTTAGCATATCATATAGATATAGAACATGTGTTTAGTTGATTTTAAAAGTCAAGTTAGAAGGATTAACTTTTGTTTGCGAACAAGTTTAGAATTAACTAAACTATGTTCTAGTGATTACAAGTTTAAACCTTCGAATAAGATAGCTTTATATGTATGAATCGAATGATGTTATGAACATCATTACTACCTTAAGTTCCTTGTATGAACCTACTGGAAAAGAGAAAAATGGATCTAGCTTCAATGGATCCTTGGATGGCTCAAAGTTCTTGAAGCAAAATCATGACACGAAAACAAGTTCAAGTAAGATCATCACTTGAAATAAGATTGTTATAGTTATAGAAATTGAACCAAAGTTTGAATATGATTATTACCTTGTATTAGAATGATAACCTACTGTAAGAAACAAAGATTTCTTGAGGTTGGATGATCACCTTACAAGATTGGAAGTGAGCTAGCAAACTTGAAAGTATTCTTGATTTTATGAAACTAGAACTTTTGGAATTTATGAAGAACACTTAGAACTTGAAGATAGAACTTGAGAGAGTTCAATTAGATGAAGAAAATTGAAGAATGAAAGTGTTTGTAACTTTATATCTAATCCATACACCAACGACCAAAAACACCTACAAACACTTTCATTCTTCAATTTTCTTCATCTAATTGAACTCTCTCAAGTTCTATCTTCAAGTTCTAAGTGTTCTTCATAAATTCCAAAAGTTCTAGTTTCATAAAATCAAGAATACTTTCAAGTTTGCTAGCTCACTTCCAATCTTGTAAGGTGATCATCCAACCTCAAGAAATCTTTGTTTCTTACAGTAGGTTATCATTCTAATACAAGGTAATAATCATATTCAAACTTTGGTTCAATTTCTATAACTATAACAATCTTATTTCAAGTGATGATCTTACTTGAACTTGTTTTCGTGTCATGATTTTGCTTCAAGAACTTTGAGCCATCCAAGGATCCATTGAAGCTAGATCCATTTTTCTCTTTTCCAGTAGGTTCATACAAGGAACTTAAGGTAGTAATGATGTTCATAACATCATTCGATTCATACATATAAAGCTATCTTATTCGAAGGTTTAAACTTGTAATCACTAGAACATAGTTTAGTTAATTCTAAACTTGTTCGCAAACAAAAGTTAATCCTTCTAACTTGACTTTTAAAATCAACTAAACACATGTTCTATATCTATATGATATGCTAACTTAATGATTTAAAACCTGGAAACACGAAAAACACCGTAAAACCGGATTTACGCCGTCGTAGTAACACCGCGGGCTGTTTTGGGTTAGTTAATTAAAAACTATGATAAACTTTGATTTAAAAGTTGTTATTCTGAGAAAATGATTTTTATTATGAACATGAAACTATATCCAAAAATTATGGTTAAACTCAAAGTGGAAGTATGTTTTCTAAAATGGTCATCTAGACGTCGTTCTTTCGACTGAAATGACTACCTTTACAAAAACGACTTGTAACTTATTTTTTCCGACTAGAAACCTATAATTTTTTTGTTTAGATTCATAAAATAGAGTTCAATATGAAACCATAGCAATTTGATTCACTCAAAACAGATTTAAAATGAATAAGTTATGGGTAAAACAAGATTGGATAATTTTTCTCATTTTAGCTACGTGAAAATTGGTAACAAATCTATTCCAACCATAACTTAATCAACTTGTATTATATATTATGTAATCTTGAGATACCATAGACACGTATACAATGTTTCGACCTATCATGTCGACACATCTATATATATTTCGGAACAACCATAGACACTCTATATGTGAATGTTGGAGTTAGCTATACAGGGTTGAGGTTGATTCCAAAATATATATAGTTTGAGTTGTGATCAATACTGAGATACGTATACACTGGGTCGTGGATTGATTCAAGATAATATTTATCGATTTATTTCTGTACATCTAACTGTGGACAACTAGTTGTAGGTTACTAACGAGGACAGCTGACTTAATAAACTTAAAACATCAAAATATATTAAAAGTGTTGTAAATATATTTTGAACATACTTTGATATATATGTATATATTGTTATAGGTTTGTGAATCAACCAGTGGCCAAGTCTTACTTCCCGACGAAGTAAAAATCTGTGAAAGTGAGTTATAGTCCCACTTTTAAAATCTAATATTTTTGGGATGAGAATACATGCAAGTTTTATAAATGATTTACAAAATAGACACAAGTACGTGAAACTACATTCTATGGTTGAATTATCGAAATCGAATATGCCCCTTTTTATTAAGTCTGGTAATCTAAGAATTAGGGAACAGACACCCTAATTGACGTGAATCCTAAAGATAGATCTATTGGGCCTAACAAACCCCATCCAAAGTACCGGATGCTTTAGTACTTCGAAATTTATATCATATCCGAAGGGTGTCCCGGAATGATGGGGATATTCTTATATATGCATCTTGTTATTGTCGGTTACCAGGTGTTCACCATATGAATGATTTTTATCTCTATGTATGGGATGTGTATTGAAATATGAAATCTTGTGGTCTATTGTTACGATTTGATATATATAGGTTAAACCTATAACTCACCAACATTTTTGTTGACGTTTTAAGCATGTTTATTCTCAGGTGATTATTAAGAGCTTCCGCTGTCGCATACTTAAATAAGGACAAGATTTGGAGTCCATGCTTGTATGATATTGTGTAAAAACTGCATTCAAGAAACTTATTTTGTTGTAACATATTTGTATTGTAAACCATTATGTAATGGTCGTGTGAAAACAGGATATTTTAGATTATCATTATTTGATAATCTACGTAAAGCTTTTTAAACCTTTATTGATGAAATAAAGGTTATGGTTTGTTTAAAAATGAATGCAGTCTTTGAAAAACGTCTCATATAGAGGTCAAAACCTCGCAACGAAATCAATTAATATGGAACGTTTTTAATCAATAAGAACGGGACATTTCAGTTGGTATCAGAGCGTTGGTCTTAGAGAACCAGAAAATTTGCATTAGTGTGTCTTATCGAGTTTGTTAGGATGCATTAGCGAGTCTGGACTTCGACCGTGTTTTCTTTAAAAATGATTGCTTAACATTTTTGTTGGAAACTATATATTTTTAACATATGAATATTATGTGATATATTAATCTCTTAACGTGTTTGATATTATGTGATAGATGTCTACCTCTAGAACAAGTCCCATTGACTCACCTAATAATAATGAAGAGTCAAATGTAAATTGGAATGATTTGTGGACTGATTCACAAGTTCCCGAAGAGGAACCGGAAGAAGAGTCGGAACCGGAAGAAGAATCGGAACCGGAAGAAGAATCGGAACCGGATGAAGAAATAGAACCGGTGGGGGAAATAATAAAACGATTAAGTAAAAGAAAATCCTCAACCAACCGACCAAAGTTAATTATGGTCAATGGTGTTTCCGCCAAGGAAGCAAAATATTGGGAGGATTACCAATTCTCCGATGAATCGGATTCCGACGAGAATTCCGATGATGTTATAGAAATTACCCCAACTGAATTTAAAAAGGCAAAAGAAAATAATAAGGGAAAGGGCATAAAAATAGAGAAATCTAATTCCAACCCCGATGAACTTTATATGTATCGTCAACCCCCGAAGTCCTTAAGTTGTAACAATGACCCGGGAACCTCTAAACCACCAGGTTTTTCTAAACCAATGTGGACAACGACGGCTCGTATTAGGGGAACATCATATATCCCTAGAAACTTGGCAAAACGAACCAAAACCGAAGAAGAAGAAACGAGCGAGTCGGAATAAGATAGTTGTATTCGTGTGGTGTAATATATGGAATATAGTGTTCTTATGCTTTATGATATATGTAAAAATTGCTTGTATTAATAAGTATTTTTTTTATGAATCTAACTCTTGTCTATTTTACAGTTTAAAAACACAAAATGGATAGACAACCCAATATTTTAAGAGACCTACCCGGAGACATGATTGATGAAATCTTGTCTAGAGTCGGCCAGAATTCTTCGGCACAACTATTTAAGGCGAGATCAGTTTGTAAGACATTCGAAGAACGTTCCAAGAATGTCTTGGTTTATAAGAGACTTTCGTTTGAAAGATGGGGGATATCACATTGGGAAACCCATAAGTTACGATGTGTTTACTTTGACGCATATATTGCGGGGAACCCAAATGCTATTTTACGCAACGGGTTAAGAAATTATTTTGACTCAATATATCCGAATATTGGACTTTGTGATTTAGAAAAAGCGGCTAACATGCAACATAAAGAAGCATGTTATGCTTACGGATTAGTAATGTTCGCTTCTCACCAAAGTGAGAACAAGAACATCGGGCTACAACTATTAAACAAAACGTTTCCACAAGTGACGGAGTCGGTAATTGGGGTAAGAAATGAGGTTTTTAGATTATTACGGGACTGTTGGACATTACGTAACCCTCGTCCCTTTGATGACGTTACAACACGCTGTCTTATCAACGGCCATAACGGTTATGTTGCACAAGACCAAGGATGGGAAGTAGTCCTAGTAAAACCAGAATGCATGACTTGTTTCTGGACGTATGAATTACGTGTCTTTATTGCCTTTGCTGAACGACTTGTGTACTAGCTAGAATTGTCTTCACAACTATCTTGTATCAAAGTTATTGTGTGCTATATTTCATGCTTTATGTAAAATAAGCGGTATTGTAAGTTTGTAAAATATTGTATAAAAGTTTGAACGCGAAATATTATTATAATCAGTTTTTCATATAGAATTGTAGTAGTTGAATTGTATATTAGCTACTAAGTATGAACTTAACGGGTAGGTACTACCCGAATTTAAACTTATAAAACGCTAATATGAAGAAAAAGCTTTTATAAATGAGTTCATATTATGCTACGAGATACTATTAACTACTCTTAATATTCTGTATGATTAACTTGTTCCATTTAACTATTTTGAAGGAAATGGCACCGACTACTCGACACACCGTGAATATGAATGAAGAGGAATTCCGTACTTTTCTAGCTTCAAACATAGCCGCAGTACAGGCTGCGCTACATACCAACAATAACCTTGGATCTAGCAGTACAGGAAATCGTGTAGGATGCACCTACAAAGAATTCACTGCCTGCAAACCTTTGGAATTTGATGGAACCGAAGGACCGATCGGATTGAAACGGTGGACCGAGAAGGTTGAATCGGTGTTTGCCATAAGTAAGTGTACTGAAGAGGACAAAGTGAAGTACGCTACGCATACCTTCACAGGTTCTGCGTTAACATGGTGGAATACCTATCTAGAGCAAGTGGGACAAGATGATGCGTACGCACTACCGTGGTCAGCATTCAAGCACTTGATGAACGAGAAGTACCGTCCCAGAACCGAGGTCAATAAGCTCAAGACAGAACTTAGAGGGTTACGAACCCAAGGATTTGATATTACCACGTACGAAAGACGATTCACAGAATTGTGCCTATTGTGTCCGGGAGCATTCGAAGATGAGGAAGAGAAGATCGACGCGTTTGTGAAAGGATTACCGGAAAGAATCCAAGAAGATATAAGTTCACACGAGCCCGCCTCCATACAACAGGCATGTAGAATGGCTCACAAACTAGTGAACCAGATTGAAGAAAGAATTAAAGAACAGACTGCTGAAGAGGCCAATGTGAAGCAAGTCAAAAGAAAGTGGGAGGAAAACGGTGATAAGAATCACCAATACAACAACAACAGCAATTACAACAATAATCGCAACAATTATCCCAACAATCGCAACATCAATCGCAACTACAACAAACGGCCCAACAACAACAACAACAACAACAACAGCAACTACAACAATCATCCCAACAACAATAATAACCGCAACAACAACAACAATCAGAAGCAACTATGCCAAAGGTGTGAAAAGAATCACTCGGGGTTCTGCACCAAATTTTGCAACAAGTGTAAAAGAAATGGTCATAGCGCGGCGAAGTGTGAGGTCTACGGACCAGGGGTTAATAGAACGAAAGGAACAAATGGTGTCGGAACGAGTAATGGCGGAGCAAGTAGTGTCGGAGCAAGTTATGCCAATGTAGTTTGTTATAAATGTGGAAAACCAGGCCACATTATTAGAAATTGCCCGAACCAGGAGAACACGAATGGACAAGGCCGTGGAAGAGTTTTCAATATTAATGCGGTAGAGGCACAGGAAGACCCGGAGCTTGTTACGGGTACGTTTCTTATTGACAATAAATCTGCTTACGTTTTATTTGATTCGGGTGCGGATAGAAGCTATATGAGTAGAGATTTTTGTGCTAAATTAAGTTGTCCATTGACGCCTTTGGATAGTAAATTTTTACTCGAATTAGCAAATGGTAAATTAATTTCAGCAGATAATATATGTCGGAATCGAGAAATTAAACTGGTTAGCGAAACATTTAAGATTGATTTGATACCAGTAGAGTTAGGGAGTTTTGATGTGATAATCGGTATGGACTGGTTGAAAGAAGTGAAAGCGGAGATCGTTTGTTACAAAAATGCAATTCGCATTATACGAGAAAAAGGAAAACCCTTAATGGTGTACGGAGAAAAGGGCAACACGAAGCTACATCTTATTAGTAATTTGAAGGCACAAAAACTAATAAGAAAAGGTTGCTATGCTGTTCTAGCACACGTTGAGAAAGTACAAACTGAAGAAAAGAGCATCAATGATGTTCCCATTGCAAAAGAATTTCCCGATGTATTTCCGAAAGAATTACCGGGATTACCCCCACATCGATCCGTTGAATTTCAAATAGATCTTGTACCAGGAGCTGCACCAATAGCTCGTGCTCCTTACAGACTCGCACCCAGCGAGATGAAAGAACTGCAAAGCCAATTACAAGAACTTTTAGAGCGTGGTTTCATTCGACCAAGCACATCACCGTGGGGAGCTCCTGTTTTGTTTGTCAAGAAGAAAGATGGTACATTCAGGTTGTGTATCGACTATCGAGAGTTGAACAAACTTACCATCAAGAACCGCTACCCACTACCGAGAATCGACGACTTATTTGATCAATTACAAGGCTCGTCTGTTTATTCAAAGATTGACTTACGTTCCGGGTATCATCAAATGCGGGTGAAAGAAGATGATATTCCAAAGACTGCTTTCAGAACACGTTACGGTCATTACGAGTTTATGGTCATGCCGTTTGGTTTAACTAATGCACCAGCTGTGTTCATGGACCTTATGAACCGAGTGTGTGGACCATACCTTGACAAGTTTGTCATTGTTTTCATTGATGACATACTTATTTACTCAAAGAATGACCAAGAACACGGTGAACATTTGAGAAAGGTGTTAGAAGTATTGAGGAAGGAAGAATTGTACGCTAAGTTTTCAAAGTGTGCATTTTGGTTGGAAGAAGTTCAATTCCTCGGTCACATAGTGAACAAAGAAGGTATTAAGGTGGATCCGGCAAAGATAGAAACTGTTGAAAAGTGGGAAACCCCGAAAACTCCGAAACACATACGCCAGTTTTTAGGACTAGCTGGTTACTACAGAAGGTTCATCCAAGACTTTTCCAGAATAGCAAAACCCTTGACTGCATTAACACATAAAGGGAAGAAATTTGAATGGAATGATGAACAAGAGAAAGCGTTTCAGTTATTGAAGAAAAAGCTAACTACGGCACCTATATTGTCATTGCCTGAAGGGAATGATGATTTTGTGATTTATTGTGACGCATCAAAGCAAGGTCTCGGTTGTGTATTAATGCAACGAACGAAGGTGATTGCTTATGCGTCTAGACAATTGAAGATTCACGAACAAAATTATACGACGCATGATTTGGAATTAGGCGCGGTTGTTTTTGCATTAAAGACTTGGAGGCACTACTTATATGGGGTCAAAAGTATTATATATACCGACCACAAAAGTCTTCAACACATATTTAATCAGAAACAACTGAATATGAGGCAGCGTAGGTGGATTGAATTATTGAATGATTACGATTTTGAGATTCGTTACCACCCGGGGAAGGCAAATGTGGTAGCCGATGCCTTGAGCAGGAAGGATAGAGAACCCATTCGAGTAAAATCTATGAATATAATGATTCATAATAACATTACTACTCAAATAAAGGAGGCGCAACAAGGAGTTTTAAAAGAGGGAAATTTAAAGGATGAAATACCCAAAGGATCGGAGAAGCATCTTAATATTCGGGAAGACGGAACCCGGTATAGGGCTGAAAGGATTTGGGTACCAAAATTTGGAGATATGAGAGAAATGGTACTTAGAGAAGCTCATAAAACCAGATACTCAATACATCCTGGAACGGGGAAGATGTACAAGGATCTCAAGAAACATTTTTGGTGGCCGGGTATGAAAGCCGATGTTGCTAAATACGTAGGAGAATGTTTGACGTGTTCTAAGGTCAAAGCTGAGCATCAGAAACCATCAGGTCTACTTCAACAACCCGAAATCCCGGAATGGAAATGGGAAAACATTACCATGGATTTCATCACTAAATTGCCAAGGACTGCAAGTGGTTTTGATACTATTTGGGTAATAGTTGATCGTCTCACCAAATCAGCACACTTCCTACCAATAAGAGAAGATGACAAGATGGAGAAGTTAGCACGACTGTATTTGAAGGAAGTCGTCTCCAGACATGGAATACCAATCTCTATTATCTCTGATAGGGATGGCAGATTTATTTCAAGATTCTGGCAGACATTACAGCAAGCATTAGGAACTCGTCTAGACATGAGTACTGCCTATCATCCACAAACTGATGGGCAGAGCGAAAGGACGATACAAACGCTTGAAGACATGCTACGAGCATGTGTTATTGATTTCGGAAACAGTTGGGATCGACATCTACCGTTAGCAGAATTTTCCTACAACAACAGCTACCATTCAAGCATTGAGATGGCGCCGTTTGAAGCACTTTATGGTAGAAAGTGCAGGTCTCCGATTTGTTGGAGTGAGGTGGGGGATAGACAGATTACGGGTCCGGAGATTATACAAGAAACTACCGAGAAGATCATCCAAATTCAACAACGGTTGAAAACCGCCCAAAGTCGACAAAAGAGCTACGCTGACATTAAAAGAAAAGATATAGAATTTGAAATTGGAGAGATGGTCATGCTTAAAGTTTCACCTTGGAAAGGCGTTGTTCGATTTGGTAAACGAGGGAAATTAAATCCAAGGTATATTGGACCATTCAAGATTATTGATCGTGTCGGACCAGTAGCTTACCGACTTGAGTTACCTCAACAACTCGCGGCTGTACATAACACTTTCCACGTCTCGAATTTGAAGAAATGTTTTGCTAAAGAAGATCTCACTATTCCGTTAGATGAAATCCAAATCAACGAAAAACTCCAATTCATCGAAGAACCCGTCGAAATAATGGATCGTGAGGTTAAAAGACTTAAGCAAAACAAGATACCAATTGTTAAGGTTCGATGGAATGCTCGTAGAGGACCCGAGTTCACCTGGGAGCGTGAAGATCAGATGAAGAAGAAATACCCGCATCTATTTCCAGAAGATTCGTCAACACCTTCAACAGCTTAAAATTTCGGGACGAAATTTATTTAACGGGTAGGTACTGTAGTGACCCGAACTTTTCCATGTTTATATATATTAATTGAGATTGATGTTTACATGATTAAATGTTTCCAACATGTTAAGCAATCAAACTTGTTAATACTTGATTAATTGAAATAGGTTTCATATAGACAATTGACCACCCAAGTTGACCGGTGATTCACGAACGTTAAAACTTGTAAAAAAAAAAACTATATGATGACATATATATGATTATATATATAGTTAACATGATATTATGATAAGTAAACATATCATTAATTATATTAACAATGAACTACATATGTAAAAACAAGACTACTAACTTAATGATTTTGAAACGAGACATATATGTAACGTTTATCGTTGTAACGACATTTAATGTATATATATCATATTAAGAGATATTCGTACATCATAATATCATGATAATATAATAATTTAAAATCTATTTTGATATTATAAACATTGGGTTAACAACATTTAACAAGATCGTTAACCTAAAGGTTTCAAAACAACACTTACATGTAACGACTAACGATGACTTAACGACTCAGTTAAAATGTATATACATGTAGTGTTTTAATATGTATTTATACACTTTTGAAAGACTTCAATACACTTATCAAAATACTTCTACTTAACAAAAATGCTTACAATTACATTCTCGTTCAGTTTCATCAACAATTCTACTCGTATGCACCCGTATTCGTACTCGTACAATACACAGCTTTTAGATGTATGTACTATTGGTATATACACTCCAATGATCAGCTCTTAGCAGCCCATGTGAGTCACCTAACACATGTGGGAACCATCATTTGGCAACTAGCATGAAATATCTCATAAGATTACAAAAATATGAGTAATCATTCATGACTTATTTACATGAAAACAAAATTACATATCCTTTATATCTAATCCATACACCAACGACCAAAAACACCTACAAACACTTTCATTCTTCAATTTTCTTCATCTAATTGAACTCTCTCAAGTTCTATCTTCAAGTTCTAAGTGTTCTTCATAAATTCCAAAAGTTCTAGTTTCATAAAATCAAGAATACTTTCAAGTTTGCTAGCTCACTTCCAATCTTGTAAGGTGATCATCCAACCTCAAGAAATCTTTGTTTCTTACAGTAGGTTATCATTCTAATACAAGGTAATAATCATATTCAAACTTTGGTTCAATTTCTATAACTATAACAATCTTATTTCAAGTGATGATCTTACTTGAACTTGTTTTCGTGTCATGATTTTGCTTCAAGAACTTTGAGCCATCCAAGGATCCATTGAAGCTAGATCCATTTTTCTCTTTTCCAGTAGGTTCATACAAGGAACTTAAGGTAGTAATGATGTTCATAACATCATTCGATTCATACATATAAAGCTATCTTATTCGAAGGTTTAAACTTGTAATCACTAGAACATAGTTTAGTTAATTCTAAACTTGTTCGCAAACAAAAGTTAATCCTTCTAACTTGACTTTTAAAATCAACTAAACACATGTTCTATATCTATATGATATGCTAACTTAATGATTTAAAACCTGGAAACACGAAAAACACCGTAAAACCGGATTTACGCCGTCGTAGTAACACCGCGGGCTGTTTTGGGTTAGTTAATTAAAAACTATGATAAACTTTGATTTAAAAGTTGTTATTCTGAGAAAATGATTTTTATTATGAACATGAAACTATATCCAAAAATTATGGTTAAACTCAAAGTGGAAGTATGTTTTCTAAAATGGTCATCTAGACGTCGTTCTTTCGACTGAAATGACTACCTTTACAAAAACGACTTGTAACTTATTTTTTCCGACTAGAAACCTATAATTTTTTTGTTTAGATTCATAAAATAGAGTTCAATATGAAACCATAGCAATTTGATTCACTCAAAACAGATTTAAAATGAATAAGTTATGGGTAAAACAAGATTGGATAATTTTTCTCATTTTAGCTACGTGAAAATTGGTAACAAATCTATTCCAACCATAACTTAATCAACTTGTATTATATATTATGTAATCTTGAGATACCATAGACACGTATACAATGTTTCGACCTATCATGTCGACACATCTATATATATTTCGGAACAACCATAGACACTCTATATGTGAATGTTGGAGTTAGCTATACAGGGTTGAGGTTGATTCCAAAATATATATAGTTTGAGTTGTGATCAATACTGAGATACGTATACACTGGGTCGTGGATTGATTCAAGATAATATTTATCGATTTATTTCTGTACATCTAACTGTGGACAACTAGTTGTAGGTTACTAACGAGGACAGCTGACTTAACAAACTTAAAACATCAAAATATATTAAAAGTGTTGTAAATATATTTTGAACATACTTTGATATATATGTATATATTGTTATAGGTTTGTGAATCAACCAGTGGCCAAGTCTTACTTCCCGACGAAGTAAAAATCTGTGAAAGTGAGTTATAGTCCCACTTTTAAAATCTAATATTTTTGGGATGAGAATACATGCAAGTTTTATAAATGATTTACAAAATAGACACAAGTACGTGAAACTACATTCTATGGTTGAATTATCGAAATCGAATATGCCCCTTTTTATTAAGTCTGGTAATCTAAGAATTAGGGAACAGACACCCTAATTGACGTGAATCCTAAAGATAGATCTATTGGGCCTAACAAACCCCATCCAAAGTACCGGATGCTTTAGTACTTCGAAATTTATATCATATCCGAAGGGTGTCCCGGAATGATGGGGATATTCTTATATATGCATCTTGTTATTGTCGGTTACCAGGTGTTCAATCCATATGAATGATTATTATTATGACCCGTTCATATACATTATAAACGATTCACAATAGTTGATTACATTGCGAGGTATTTGACCTCTATATGATACATTTTACAAACATTGCATTCGTTTTTAAAAGACAAACTTTATTTACATCGAAAATTGACAGGCATGCATACCATTTCATAATATCCACTATCCAACTATAAATTGATTTAATAATAATAATTTTTGATGAACTCAATGACTCGAATGCAACGTTCTTCGAAATATGCTATGAAAAACTCCAAGTAAAATCTTTAAAATGAGCAAATGCACAGCGGAAGATTTCTTTAACACTTGAGAATAAACATGCTTTAAAGTGTCAACCAAAAGGTTGGTGAGTTCATTAGTTTATCATAATCATTTATTTCCATCATTTTAATAGACCACAAGAATTTCATTTCCAGTTCTCATAAATATACGTCCCATGCATAGAGACAAAAATAATCATTCATATGGTGAACACCTGGTAACCGACATTAACTAGATACATATAAGAATATCCCCTATCATTCCGGGATCCTCCTTCGGACATGATATAAATTTCGAAGTACTAAAGCATCCGGTACTTTGGATGGGGTTTGTTAGGCCCAATAGATCTATCTTTAGGATTCGCGTCAATTAGGGTGTCTGTTCCCTAATTCTTAGATTACCAGACTTTAATAAAAAGGGGCATATTCGATTTCGATAATTCAACCATAGAATGTAGTTTCAATTACTTGTGTCTATTTCGTCAAACATTTATAAAAGCGCATGTATTCTCAGTCCCAAAAATATAAAGGGTAAAAAGGCAAATGAAACTCACGCATATAATTATTGTAAAACAGTTACTAAAGCATTTGCATGTATTCTCAGCCCCAAAAATGTAAAGAGTAAAAGGGGATCAATGAAACTCACCATACTGTATTTCGTAGTAAAAATACATATAACGTCATTGAACAATTGCAAGGTTGGCCTCGGATTCACGAACCTAAATTAATTATATATATTTATGTGTTGGTCAATATTTGTCTAACAAATTAGGTCAAGTCATAGTGTACCACAATCCTAATGCTCGAGATTAATATGCAAAAGTCAACAAAAGTAAATTTGACTCAAAATAATTTCCAAAAATCTATACATGATTAATATATAGTTTAAATATCGTCGTTTTATATTTTTAAATATTTTTAAAAGATTTATTAGAGTAAATAATATAATTTATTTATTAATAAATAAAATTTTATATTAAATTTATATAATAAAATATACTTTTATATATATTAAGTAATAAAATTTATAGGGAGTATATTTAATATCATAAAGATAATATGATAGGTATTATTAAAGTAAGTTATTACACGTAGTAAAATATGTTTGTATCACATATTTATTTGATAAAATAATATCTATAATGATAGTAAGTAAAAGTTGTATTATTTTATAATAATAATTATTATTATAAAAATATCAATATTTATAATTACTAAGATGACATTATGATAAAACGATAATTCTAATTATGATAACTTTAATATTTACGATAATTTTTAATATTATCTTTAAAATAATAATTCTATTTAAAATAATAATAATAATGATATTTTATAGTAACAATGACATTTCTATTAAAATGATAATTTTTGTTAAAATGATAGTTTTAATACTAACGATACTTTTAATAATAATAGTAATGATAAAAATAATAAGAACTATAATTTTATCTAAATCAATATCTTATAATATTTTAATTTCATCATGATACTCTTACTCATTATTTCCTAATCGTTTCGTTTAATAGCTTTTAATCGTCTTTTATATCGTGTTCATAATAATGATAATAATAGTAATCAAAATAATTAGGTGTTACAAATATTTATTTTAATTCCACTAATATTAATAATGATAGTTACTATAACATTATTAACGATAATACTAATAATTATCTTAATGATAATATAGTAATAATAATAATAACAATAACAATAACCATTTTTAAATAATGATATATATATTAATAATGATAATAATAATAGTAATAATAATAATACTACTACTAATAATAATAATAATAATAATAATAATAATAATAATAATAATAATAATAATAATAATAATAATAATAATAATAATAATAATAATAATAATAATAATAATAATAATTGGATAATAATAATAATACTAATTATAACTTTAACGATAATAACGATAGTAATAATAAAAAAAAATAACAATTTTTAATGATAAATCCCTTTTATTGATAAAGATAATAATAATGATAATAATAAGATAAAACTAGAACGACGATAAAAACGACGATAATAATAATCATTTTTAATAAAAATATCGAAAATTCAATTGATTATAACTTCTAATCCGTTCATCGAAACCATTCGATATCTAAAGGAAAAGTTCTTAATTTTTCGCTAGCTTTCCAAGGACATGCATATCTTATACCTTATCTCAACAGCAAGTGTAACTAATTCAAGATTCAACCTAACCTGTCTAAGGGTAATATCAAAAGTACAAGCATGCATAATCCTAAATACTCGAGCACTAGTCAGGGATACACTATTAGTATGTAAAAGTTAAATTATGAGTACTCACGTATCAATATTGAGATTCAATATTGCAGGAAAGGTACGTAGACGCAACGGAAATGATAAACACTATATTGACCTCACGAGCATACCCATGAACCATACTCAATCACCTCCATAGCTATAACCCATAATTTCCTTAATCCTATCCCACTCGAAAAACAATTTCGAAATCACTCGGACAGCACTCCGTCGTAATATTTTATGTATACTAATAATATCTTGAAATAATACGGAGTAATTATATATATGTAAATCGATTGAGAGAGTTTAGAGAAAAATATTTTCAAGTTTCTATGAAATAATGAAACCTATTGAATTCTATTTATAATAGATTTTTGAATTATTAAAGTGAATTATTAAAGTATGAATTATTAAAGTGAATTATTAAAGTATGAATTATTAAAGTATGAATTATTAAAGTATGAATTATTAAAGTATGAATTATTAAAGTGAATTATTAAAGTATGAATTATTAAAGTAAATTATTAAAGTTAAAGTAAAGTAAAAATAAAGCAAAGGTAAAGTTTAAGTATAGTAAAAGTATAAAACTATGTACGTATAATACGCGTATAAATATATATAATATTAATTTAAATCGTTATATATATTTAATAAAATAAAATATAAATATCGTTATCTTTATCATACTAGTTAAGTAATGAGTTGTCAAAAGTGGTTCTAGATATTTATAAAAGTTATATACGTTTTAATAATAAAGTTCTTTTTAAACTGAAAACGATTTTGTACGTTTGAAACTAAATATATCAATCGAGTCTTTATGAGATTCAATCTTCCACTATCCTTTGTCTAGTTCTCAATGATTGACAATTTGTTCTTATTTATAAATCACTTTACCATTTTCCGAATATTGTTAAAATGAAAAGATATCTCAAATCAACGTGGGCCTTTCAACAGAGACTTGTAATCATAATTCAATATATCTGATAATTCAATCATTTGATCTTATCTTCTAATTCCATTGATAATTATTTTGAAACAGATACAATCATATAAAGTATTTAATCTAATATTTTGTTTACGTTTCAAGTTATAATATATATATACACATATACATATATAATCATATTCATTTAATGGTTCGTGAATCGTTGGAACTTGGTCGAGGTTGAATGAATGTATGAACATAGTTTAAAATTCTTGAAATTTAACTTAACAAATATTGCTTATCGTGTCGGAAACATATAAAGATTAAAGTTTAAATTTGGTTAGAAATTTCCGGGTTGTCACAGTACCTACCCGTTAAAGAAATTTCGTCCCGAAATTTGAGTGGAAAGGTCGTGAATGATAATAAGTATGTTTTCATGATGCATACGGGCTGAAAATTAGAGTTTTATCATCAGCGAATAATTTGAATAAACAATCCATTTATATGAAGAGTATGAATGAAGCTAACATAGAAGAGTGAAATGAGTAAGTGTAGATTCATCTTATCATTTGACGTAGATATGATTGATTCCCAGATTTCAAGGGATTTGAAGAAAATCTTCTTAATAAGATTTGACTCTCCGGTAATCAAGGGAATTAGGATCCACTTTAAATGCGATCGTCCATTTTAATTGTTCTATCGGAGATTTTCTTATAAATTCACCTCCTTCGTTTCCTTACAACTCACACCTTCTATTGATGCATTTTATGCAAGTCCTTAGACATCTACCCACGTCCATTGCAGGTACAACAGTTTACAGGCCACCATGATTACTCGTTATTATCCTATCCGTGTTTGTATGTGGTTACAGGAACTGCAGGAACGAGATTTAGATGTTTGACTATGTTAGACTTAGTCAGACGTACGAGTGAAGCCTCACTAGTACGGCTGACAGGCTCATACGCACGGTTGATGCTGAGCTAAGTCACAATTACAACCTACATGAGAAGACACGAGTGAGTGATCACCCGTACGGCTGATAAAGCCAACTCGTACGTGTGGTGAATGAATCGTATGGGTGAGTCAATAACAGGGGTATATAAAGTCTTATGTTCTTCATTTTAGGTTAAGCCTCTCATTTGTTACACACACTCAGATCTAGTGAGCTCCTCCGATTCTCTCTCAGTCCAAATCACCTAGGTGGTGAATAATAGCTCTAGGTGTTGATCTAATCATACTTGATTTAGTTGTAGTTTGACTAAATTAATCCTAAAAAGCTTAACTTATTCACTAGAGGGTTTGATTCGCTTATTCTGCCATTGTGTGAGTTAAATCTGTTAATTTCTAAGTTCCTAGTCATGTTTCATCACCTTCTATTCTTTCCCCCTCAACTCATATTTTAAAGTATTCATGAATATGCTCCATCCAGTTCTGATTCTCGATATACTTCTAACTTTCATATCGGTCATTCTTCTTTTTCATCTACCGCCGGAAGAATCTATTTACTTCTACTATACACTTGGTTTTATAGTGTTTCTAGTTCTCCCGTGTCTTTATATTGCTATATACATCGATATATATGGTTTTTAATTTATGGTTTGTCATTGGGCTTTATATCTTCCCTTATATTTCAAAGTCTCTGCTTCTGTCTTCTATAATCATTATCATCCACAGTTAATGCTCTCTTTTATTTGCTGCAATTTATACCCCAATTTCTATTTTGAAGTTTTGTCCTTTCGTTTCTTCTTCTTGTGATTAAGCACCGCTTGTAATGGTCCAGAATTCGCAGATATGAACTTCGGAATGAACATTGTTAATATTCTAGGAAGAAAATTGTGATGGCACGATCTTGACTTGTCAAATTACCAGAATACCTTGGAAAAGGCCGAATCATCAAGAAATATTTTCTTGATATTTTAGAGGTTAAATAGAATACAAGAGTCGTATAACATAGCACATGATGATGTTATGATCTGTGAATCATCACGTTCCATTTAGAAACTCAGCATGACTTACTGTAATATAATCACATTGATCAAGTGTCATTATATTATACTAATTCATGCTTCAGTTCCCAACACTACTTCAAAATATTCCTATTTTAAACTTGAATGTTTCAGAATTTAAAAACTAAAATAGTTTCTTTTATGATGTAATACAGATAGCGCGAAGAGGTAAATGATTTCAAATAAGAAAAATTAAGAAAATATCTTCAGAAATATTGAGGTTATTTATAATGAAAGATATGATGATATTTTAGAATTTCTAATATCAGAGGATGATGAAGAATATTGTCCGCAGGGGTTTAGAGTCAGGAGCAAGGTATTCGTTAATGACTTCAGCCGGTACTGAATCATTTGGATCCTTTGAAGTCAGGTTCAGTCTTTGTAATTTGTCCACAGCCTCCTTCCTACTTTGCTCAATCCATTTTCCAGTTCCAAAACTTCTCTTTTTCTGCGCTTTGCCAGCACACTTCATCATTATCATCCAGCTTTTACCGTTTAAAGTCGTTTATAGTTTTTGCTTCTTCATCAGCATTTTTTCCATTTTCGGAGAACCAATTCGTAGTTCGGAGTGTTTTTCAGAAACTTCACATTCAAATTAAGTCAAGAAGATAGACGTTATATATACACATATAACTGTTGGCGTAGCCATGCTGCGAGATTTCAAAATACTGATTACTAATTCCCAATGATTCGTATGGCAATTCTCATTACAAGATGCGAATGAGTAAATGATGGGGTTTCAATGAATAATTATGATGACTTTTTGGAGAGGCTAAAGTCAAAGGGTAATGAAGTTGTTGGTACATCTACTAATAATGTGATGGAATGTAAAAGGTTCCCTGGTAACGATGGTGTAACGACCCGACCAAAACCGTCATTGACGGCGCCGCTAACTTAGGTCCCGTTACGTGGTCGTAGTCCCTATATGAGACTCGTTTGACCAAAATTATGTCGCATTCATTTGAAATGTACAAAACTTACAAAGTTTAGTTTACCAAACGGTTCGACAACAAGTTTAAGTTTACAAAAGTTGTAAGGTATAAATGAAATAACTTGCGACATAATATAAGTTGAAAGTCACGGTTTGCTATAAATAGCGTAAGTATGTAAACAACATGTTTGAATCCAAAGGTACTATCACTAGCGTATGCATGTATGCTTGACCTCAAGCAAGAAATCAAAGTGCGCGGAAACATGTATCAAGTAGCCAAGTATGAACCTGAGAAACATATAGAAAACTGTCAACGAAAAACGTTGGTGAAATCATAGGTGTATTTGTAAACATTGTTTTTGAACCACAAGATTTAGTATTCCCATAGTTGATTATCAAAATCGTTTGCATTCCAAAAGTATTGTTCGCGAGCACCCAATTATCAAGACTTAACGTTTCCTTCCATAGAACCCCATCACAATAGTGTTAGAACATACACTGTTTCTCGAAAATATATTTCATCCGTAGACGGTAGCGAACCGTCCGTAATGAGGGTTTGTCAAACCCGTATGGCCACACAATATAAGTTCTCGCTTACACCCTGCAAGTGTAACTAATGATAATCGAATTGAGGATTTTTGTTCTAACTCGCTGTGGAATGTTTGTTTTCCTTGTACTTGTGTTCAAAGTATAAAAGTAAGTAGTACAAAATGTAACAAAGTATATGTTTCTCAGCCCACAATTTAAAAGTATAAAAAGTTGTTGAAAAGGTGGGACTATGATCTCACCTCGAGTGCACGAGTATAAAAGTACTTCACAAAGTAAACGTATGCATGAATGTTGCTTAGCCTTGACCTAAACAAGTAAGTTGTATCAATTAACCGGTTACGACACAAAGTCGGGTGAAATGTGTTCAATTAGTCCTATGGCTCGTTACGACTCGAAAAGTATAGCATGTGAATCACGTTGTCAAGTTTCATACAAGAAACAAGTATAAAAGCATGTTAGAATGATTGTATAAAAGTTTGGTTAAGTTTGACTAAAAGTCAAACTTGGTCAAAGTCAACGAAAAAGTCAACGCGTTCGGGTTCGGTCCCGAACTATTTTTCTGAGGTTTTTATTCATATATAAGCATATTAGAATAAGTTTCATGTGAATCGGAGGTCGATAGCTAGTCAAACATTTCGCGTGAAATGGGACAAAGTGGGCAGAATCTGGCCAGGCCAGATTGCGCGCCGCGCGGGGAATGGGCGCGCCGCGCCACCCTCTGTGCAGGCATTTTTCTGTTTTTCAAAGTATGCACGAGCTAAAACCAAATAACCACATCTTATGATCCGCAAACAATTAGAACATGTATCTTATATCATCGGAAAGGTAATTTGACGAGGAAAACACCTAGACACATTCCATCAAGAAATTCAACACTTACAACAACCCAAAACCGCATTAAACGTTCATAATCAAAGTTTCAAGTTCGTAAAATGTATTTTATGATTCGGGAATCCAATTTACACATACGATATGCCGTTTTGAAGGTAATGAAGCATACATTACAACTAAACACATACTAATAACATTTCATGGCATTCGAAACATCAAAAGCTCGTTTTAAGTCTATCAAACCCTAACCAAATCCGCAAAAATCAATATTCATGTTTTTGAAGTTTTCTTAATCAACCTACGCATCAAAACGAAGCTAGTGATACTAGTAACACAATTAAAACATGCACTTTAACAATCTAACAACATTAACTCATCCAAAATCAAAGATTTAGCACACCCATTTCAAATGTTCAAACTAGTTACTCAAAACAACGAATCGAGCAAGCAAAACATATATTCATGTTATACACGAGCCATAGACACTAACTAACACCATTTCAAGTCAAAAACACGAATTTAGAGAAATCTAGAGTTTTAGAAATGTTACCCCAAACGAGATGAAGTTGGTATCAAATTGTAGAGGATGAAGAGAGGATTCCAAATATGTAATTTGTTTTGAAGTTTGCTTCCAATCCCGAATTTAGATGATGATTCTATGAAGTTGGGGTTTGTGTGTGTTCTTGCTAGAGAGAAAAAGAGAGAGGTGGAGGGATTGAATGGTGGTGAAATGGGTTGACTAGTTGACCTAGTCAACTAGTTTGCCCATTTGGCAACTCCGGTCCCTCGAGTTTCAAAGCGGGTGCGGGATTTAACCGATCGAATATTTTTAAAACGCAAGTTAACGAGAGATGTTATAATTAAATGACGGAATTATTATGAACGTTAGTCAACGGAAACTACGAATTTAAATAACGAAAGGTATTATTTAAAAGAAAAAGACGGTGTTAAAAATAAATTTAACGGAAAAAGGCGGGATGTTACATTATCCACAACTCAAAAGAAATTTCGTCCCGAAATTTAGTTGGAAGTAGTAGTTGTTGAATCTTACTCGAGATCTTGCGTTGTAAATTCTACGAATAAGTGAAGGTACGTCCTTGAGTATTTCCACGAATTTTGACGGTCGGGATCATATGTTGTTTTAAGGTTTGGCTTCACGATTTATGGTTTCAACCGGTCCTCCTAGGAAGTGAGGTTTATCGTCGATAGTGAGTTCATCAAAGGAGATAACAAGTTCTCGTTTCGCAAAACACGTCTTTGAGTTGATACATCGAATGTAGGATAAACGGGGACTCAAAATGAGTCGGAAAATCTAAACGGCTAGCGACGGGTCCAAAACACCCCAAGAATTTAAAGGATCAAAATATCGCGGATTTAGCTTCCTACGTTTTCCCGAAACGGATTGCACCTTTCCAAGGTGCGACTCTTAACGTGACGCGGTTTCCCACGTGGAATTTGAAATGTTTACGTCTAACATCGGCGTAGCTCTTGGTGATTATGAGTCGCGTAGGGTTTTACCTGAATATGAATAAATTTTCTCGGTTGCTCATGAATAACCTCGGCCCCGGTGAATTGATCATCGTTTACTTGGTTCGACAAAGGAGAATGACGTTTCCGGTCACATGTGGTTTCAAAAGGAGTGACGTTAAAACTCGAATGAAAATCATTGTAGTACGAGGATTCGGTTAAAGGAAAATACTTTCCTCAAGTAAATTTGAAGTTGGTAATACAAACTTGTATTATGGTTTCCAAGGTTTAAATCGCATGTTTGTTCGGTCCGTCGGGTTGTGGATGGTACGCGGTACTCATGTCTAAACGCGGTCCCGAGGCTTTTTGTAAGGTACTCCAAAATCTAGAAGTGAAACGAGGATCTCGATCCGAAACGGGGTACATTTCCCTAAGGCATATTGAACATGTTTGCTAGGAATTGAAAACGTTAGCTAGGACAAGTTTCTCAAGAAAATTCGCGTCGCGGAAGATTTATCGGTTTCCAAAAACGTTCGTCGGGGCAAGTTCTCCTCGGTTTCTGAAAGAAAAACGTTCGTCGGAACTATTCACCCTCGAGGTGAATACTAGTATAACGTGGAGAGTCTCTTCCCCCATTGAGAGTTTAGAGTACAGATTTCCTGAACCGGAAGTACGAGTGTGATGAGAGAGAAGTTTCCGCCTCGGTGCGAGCAAAATGAGTAAATCGTAATTAGTCAATAAGACTGTGCGAGGACGAGATAGTATACACGTGTAACATACGGTTGAAGTCGAGAGGAATCGGTAATTCATTCGGAAGCATAAGTACAGTTCGACAAAAGTCGAAGGGGTGTCCCCGGTATGGTTGTTATCAATATTCTCGGAGTTTTCGGATGTCCAAACATGAAAGGATGAAGTCATGTACATGGCACATGGTGGTGTTTAGGTTGATCGAGTCTAACCACCATCACGCGTCACTAGAACTTTGGTATGTCTTACCGTAATATAACCACGTTGATCGAGTGTCGTTATATTACGCTAACTCATACCTCCATTCCCACATCACTCTATAGATTCAAGTTCGTGTCATCGCGAAAATCTAAAATGAACAAAATGTAACGACGTCTCAAACGTGACTCGTATTAAATCGAAATAGTTTCTACAACTCTAAAGAAGCGTTTCCCCGCGGGAAGTGTATAAACGATTGTTAACGTCAAATCGGTTCGATTCAAACAATAATGTATTTAGGTATGAAAAGAGTAACGAGTCATGATAACGAGTAATACGCAACCGTAGCGATAATGGTGATGACGATACTCATCTAGAGTAGTGACAGTGACTTTACAACATTCATGGATAGTAAGACGAGACGGGGGAAATAACAACCAAGGAGTCAGAGTTCCCGAACGAGTGTGACTAATGAAGTCGTCGTCATCCATACGTGTATGAATCATGAATTTACGTGTGTTACCAAAAAGTGGCGGAATACGAGTTCGTATGATGAAGGTTGGGTACCATTAAAAGTTTGCCTAAGAATGATTCAAGTATAATGCACAAGTAGTCAAGTAAGTGCTATCTATAGCAAATGTATGTCAGAATGCAAATGCTAACTATCCGGTTGTAGTCTAGACTCACTAATGCGTCCTAACGACTCTGTTAGACACACTAATGCACGTCCTAGTTCCCTACAACCAACGCTCTGATACCATCTGTAACGACCCGACCAAAACCGTCATTGACGGCGCCGCTAACTTAGGTCCCGTTACGTGGTCGTAGTCCCTATATGAGACTCGTTTGACCAAAATTATGTCGCATTCATTTGAAATGTACAAAACTTACAAAGTTTAGTTTACCAAACGGTTCGACAACAAGTTTAAGTTTACAAAAGTTGTAAGGTATAAATGAAATAACTTGCGACATAATATAAGTTGAAAGTCACGGTTTGCTATAAATAGCGTAAGTATGTAAACAACATGTTTGAATCCAAAGGTACTATCACTAGCGTATGCATGTATGCTTGACCTCAAGCAAGAAATCAAAGTGCGCGGAAACATGTATCAAGTAGCCAAGTATGAACCTGAGAAACATATAGAAAACTGTCAACGAAAAACGTTGGTGAAATCATAGGTGTATTTGTAAACATTGTTTTTGAACCACAAGATTTAGTATTCCCATAGTTGATTATCAAAATCGTTTGCATTCCAAAAGTATTGTTCGCGAGCACCCAATTATCAAGACTTAACGTTTCCTTCCATAGAACCCCATCACAATAGTGTTAGAACATACACTGTTTCTCGAAAATATATTTCATCCGTAGACGGTAGCGAACCGTCCGTAATGAGGGTTTGTCAAACCCGTATGGCCACACAATATAAGTTCTCGCTTACACCCTGCAAGTGTAACTAATGATAATCGAATTGAGGATTTTTGTTCTAACTCGCTGTGGAATGTTTGTTTTCCTTGTACTTGTGTTCAAAGTATAAAAGTAAGTAGTACAAAATGTAACAAAGTATATGTTTCTCAGCCCACAATTTAAAAGTATAAAAAGTTGTTGAAAAGGTGGGACTATGATCTCACCTCGAGTGCACGAGTATAAAAGTACTTCACAAAGTAAACGTATGCATGAATGTTGCTTAGCCTTGACCTAAACAAGTAAGTTGTATCAATTAACCGGTTACGACACAAAGTCGGGTGAAATGTGTTCAATTAGTCCTATGGCTCGTTACGACTCGAAAAGTATAGCATGTGAATCACGTTGTCAAGTTTCATACAAGAAACAAGTATAAAAGCATGTTAGAATGATTGTATAAAAGTTTGGTTAAGTTTGACTAAAAGTCAAACTTGGTCAAAGTCAACGAAAAAGTCAACGCGTTCGGGTTCGGTCCCGAACTATTTTTCTGAGGTTTTTATTCATATATAAGCATATTAGAACAAGTTTCATGTGAATCGGAGGTCGATAGCTAGTCAAACATTTCGCGTGAAATGGGACAAAGTGGGCAGAATCTGGCCAGGCCAGATTGCGCGCCGCGCGGGGAATGGGCGCGCCGCGCCACCCTCTGTGCAGGCATTTTTCTGTTTTTCAAAGTATGCACGAGCTAAAACCAAATAACCACATCTTATGATCCGCAAACAATTAGAACATGTATCTTATATCATCGGAAAGGTAATTTGACGAGGAAAACACCTAGACACATTCCATCAAGAAATTCAACACTTACAACAACCCAAAACCGCATTAAACGTTCATAATCAAAGTTTCAAGTTCGTAAAACGTATTTTATGATTCGGGAATCCAATTTACACATACGATATGCCGTTTTGAAGGTAATGAAGCATACATTACAACTAAACACATACTAATAACATTTCATGGCATTCGAAACATCAAAAGCTCGTTTTAAGTCTATCAAACCCTAACCAAATCCGCAAAAATCAATATTCATGTTTTTGAAGTTTTCTTAATCAACCTACGCATCAAAACGAAGCTAGTGATACTAGTAACACAATTAAAACATGCACTTTAACAATCTAACAACATTAACTCATCCAAAATCAAAGATTTAGCACACCCATTTCAAATGTTCAAACTAGTTACTCAAAACAACGAATCGAGCAAGCAAAACATATATTCATGTTATACACGAGCCATAGACACTAACTAACACCATTTCAAGTCAAAAACACGAATTTAGAGAAATCTAGAGTTTTAGAAATGTTACCCCAAACGAGATGAAGTTGGTATCAAATTGTAGAGGATGAAGAGAGGATTCCAAATATGTAATTTGTTTTGAAGTTTGCTTCCAATCCCGAATTTAGATGATGATTCTATGAAGTTGGGGTTTGTGTGTGTTCTTGCTAGAGAGAAAAAGAGAGAGGTGGAGGGATTGAATGGTGGTGAAATGGGTTGACTAGTTGACCTAGTCAACTAGTTTGCCCATTTGGCAACTCCGGTCCCTCGAGTTTCAAAGCGGGTGCGGGATTTAACCGATCGAATATTTTTAAAACGCAAGTTAACGAGAGATGTTATAATTAAATGACGGAATTATTATGAACGTTAGTCAACGGAAACTACGAATTTAAATAACGAAAGGTATTATTTAAAAGAAAAAGACGGTGTTAAAAATAAATTTAACGGAAAAAGGCGGGATGTTACAGATGGTGTATATCTCAAGGTTATAATAAGGTTATTCTGACTGAAAAGTCGAAGTTCACTTGCTGGAGCTGTGACAAGACTGGCTACTTTGAATAGGAGTCGCAAAGTTATATTTGCTAATAAATGCCAAAGAATCTGACGCGGATACGTTGTTTAAACTTTTACTTTGGTTTCAAGAGTTTTTCGGGTACATAACTGTGGGTAACATGTGATTGGATCATCATCTCGATTGCTCATCATTCGAAGTGTCTTCAGAAAGTTTCGAAGGGTTTGAACACAGATTGTAATCGTTAACATACATTTGATGTTCTAACAAAATTTTGAAGTCAAAATATAGCTTGTGAAAGATGTAAGGATCTAAGAGTGATGATTTTGGTCATATCTCAAGTTGAATTTTGAGATTTCAAAATCAGAATATGTAATTAAATTTTGAATGAGTATGATTATTTTGATTTCTATAAAAGAATGTATATTGTTGTGAAAGTAGGGAGTATAATGGATAATTTGCTGAATCAGATTCGAAGGATGTAACATATTAATTGTGAATTTATATATCTCTCGGGTATTACCTACCCGTTAAAAAAAAATTTCACAATTAATATTTTGTACAAAAAATTTTTATTACAGTCTTTATGAAAAAATATATATATATATATATATATTTTTCAGATGTAACATAGATTTAATGAGTTAATGTTAAATTAAACTCATTTGATTTACGGTTGAAACTAGAATTGAATAATCCCTAAAGGCTTTAAAAAGTACATAACTTTTACGCAGTATTTCTTTAATGACATTGAAATTATGAATCAATACTTCGTTATTTGTTGATGTATGATGTTCGGTTCGTGGAATTCTTGTGAATTTCGCAAAGTATGAATGATGTTATCTGAAAAGTTTCGGGTACATCGATGATGAAAGTGTAAAATCAAATATATACTTGATTTATTATGAATTGGAATTTGTTGAATTGCGACAGAGATTGTAGTTAACGCTGGTTAAGTTGCGGCCGAAGAACGTACATTATTGCATATTTGTAATATGAATTAACCGAGTAGTTAAGATTCACACACAATAGCTTCGCATGGAAAGATTTATTTCAAAAAAAAAAATATATATATATATATATATATATATATATATATATATATATATATATATATATATATATATATATATATATATATAATATACATATAATTTCTTCAGAGGGAATGAGTTAATTCTTCATAACTCGTTGATACAATATACACGTTATTGGTTCGTAATGATGTCCACAGTGATTCTTGAACTGACGGAGTTTGTGATGTTATCGGTGTTGTTGATTCGGATGTTGACTGTACTGACGATGCAGGTAAAGCTGATGGTACTGTTGATGATGTTGGTAAAGCAAGTTTGGCTTGTTAATCATACACCATTTTTGTCAGGGTTTCTACTCTTCATTCTATCATTTTGGTTCACTTAACTGATTTATGGTTAGGGCTAGATTAGATAATCTCTAAGACTTTAGAGATTACATAATCGCCGTGGAATGTTTCTTCAATGAAGTTATGAATTAATACTTCGTCAGTTATTATTGTTGGTACTCCTTGGTATCTATGGTGCGTATGCCGTTGATGCTCGTGGGACAGATTGTGAAGTTGAGGTTTACAACGCGGTTGTGGTTGGAGGTGGTAATGGTACTGTTGGCGGTGATGATGGTGGTACTGGTTATGCTGCTGATGCTGCTGCTGGTGTTTGTAATCTCTGCACCATATTCTCCAAAGCCACTACCCGAGCGCGAAGCTCGTTGACTTCTTCTATTACACCGGGGTGATTGTCGGTTCGGACGAGCGGATAAATAAAATCTAAAATTTGATGTAATATATAATCGTGACGAGATACTCTGGAAATGAGCGAGAAAATGGTGTTTCGGACAGGTTCGTCGGTAAGTGCTTCAGGTTCTTCGTCAAGAGGGCAATGTGGTGGATGGAAGGGATCACCTTCTTCTTGTCTCCAATGATTGAAGAGGCTACGGACTCATCCCCAATTCATCCAGAATAGGTGATGACTGATTGGTTGATCTATTCCGGTCACACTGCTTTCGGAGCTTGAATGGGATTCCATTTCGGAATCTGAGTGACTTGAACTGATGACGAATTTCATTTCGTACGATTGGATAAAGGATTTTTTTTTTTCCGATATGAAATGATTTTGGCTAACGGATGGTATTCTAATTACATAGAATATATATATATATAGATCAAAAGATTTCGTAGATTACGGAGGACTTTGCGGGATATGTCAGGCAAAGTTTAAAGTAACAGATACGATAAGATATGATTTAGCAGATATGCTAAGATATGAATTTTTGTCTATACACTATTCATGCAATCAATGCAGCAAGACGTGTCTTAGACTAAAAATGATAAGCAGGTAATTTCCTGAGGATGATAAGTAGTTAATTTTCGACACAAAATGATAAGCAAAACTTTTGACATGCAGACACGGTCGAAGTCCAGATTCACTAATGTATCCTATCAACTTATCAGTTAGACACACTAATGCAGACCTGGTTCGCTAAGACCACCGCTCTGATACCAACTGAAAGGACCCGTTCATATACATTATAAACGATTCACAATAGTTGATTACATTGCGAGGTATTTGACCTCTATATGATACATTTTACAAACATTGCATTCGTTTTTAAAAGACAAACTTTATTTACATCGAAAATTGACAGGCATGCATACCATTTCATAATATCCACTATCCAACTATAAATTGATTTAATAATAATAATTTTTGATGAACTCAATGACTCGAATGCAACGTTCTTCGAAATATGCTATGAAAAACTCCAAGTAAAATCTTTAAAATGAGCAAATGCACAGCGGAAGATTTCTTTAACACTTGAGAATAAACATGCTTTAAAGTGTCAACCAAAAGGTTGGTGAGTTCATTAGTTTATCATAATCATTTATTTCCATCATTTTAATAGACCACAAGAATTTCATTTCCAGTTCTCATAAATATACGTCCCATGCATAGAGACAAAAATAATCATTCATATGGTGAACACCTGGTAACCGACATTAACTAGATACATATAAGAATATCCCCTATCATTCCGGGATCCTCCTTCGGACATGATATAAATTTCGAAGTACTAAAGCATCCGGTACTTTGGATGGGGTTTGTTAGGCCCAATAGATCTATCTTTAGGATTCGCGTCAATTAGGGTGTCTGTTCCCTAATTCTTAGATTACCAGACTTTAATAAAAAGGGGCATATTCGATTTCGATAATTCAACCATAGAATGTAGTTTCAATTACTTGTGTCTATTTCGTCAAACATTTATAAAAGCGCATGTATTCTCAGTCCCAAAAATATAAAGGGTAAAAAGGCAAATGAAACTCACGCATATAATTATTGTAAAACAGTTACTAAAGCATTTGCATGTATTCTCAGCCCCAAAAATGTAAAGAGTAAAAGGGGATCAATGAAACTCACCATACTGTATTTCGTAGTAAAAATACATATAACGTCATTGAACAATTGCAAGGTTGGCCTCGGATTCACGAACCTAAATTAATTATATATATTTATGTGTTGGTCAATATTTGTCTAACAAATTAGGTCAAGTCATAGTGTACCACAATCCTAATGCTCGAGATTAATATGCAAAAGTCAACAAAAGTAAATTTGACTCAAAATAATTTCCAAAAATCTATACATGATTAATATATAGTTTAAATATCGTCGTTTTATATTTTTAAATATTTTTAAAAGATTTATTAGAGTAAATAATATAATTTATTTATTAATAAATAAAATTTTATATTAAATTTATATAATAAAATATACTTTTATATATATTAAGTAATAAAATTTATAGGGAGTATATTTAATATCATAAAGATAATATGATAGGTATTATTAAAGTAAGTTATTACACGTAGTAAAATATGTTTGTATCACATATTTATTTGATAAAATAATATCTATAATGATAGTAAGTAAAAGTTGTATTATTTTATAATAATAATTATTATTATAAAAATATCAATATTTATAATTACTAAGATGACATTATGATAAAACGATAATTCTAATTATGATAACTTTAATATTTACGATAATTTTTAATATTATCTTTAAAATAATAATTCTATTTAAAATAATAATAATAATGATATTTTATAGTAACAATGACATTTCTATTAAAATGATAATTTTTGTTAAAATGATAGTTTTAATACTAACGATACTTTTAATAATAATAGTAATGATAAAAATAATAAGAACTATAATTTTATCTAAATCAATATCTTATAATATTTTAATTTCATCATGATACTCTTACTCATTATTTCCTAATCGTTTCGTTTAATAGCTTTTAATCGTCTTTTATATCGTGTTCATAATAATGATAATAATAGTAATCAAAATAATTAGGTGTTACAAATATTTATTTTAATTCCACTAATATTAATAATGATAGTTACTATAACATTATTAACGATAATACTAATAATTATCTTAATGATAATATAGTAATAATAATAATAACAATAACAATAACCATTTTTAAATAATGATATATATATTAATAATGATAATAATAATAGTAATAATAATAATACTACTAATAATAATAATAATAATAATAATAATAATAATAATAATAATAATAATAATAATAATAATAATAATAATAATAATAATAATAATAATAATAATAATAATAATAATAATAATTGGATAATAATAATAATACTAATTATAACTTTAACGATAATAACGATAGTAATAATAAAAAAAAATAACAATTTTTAATGATAAATCCCTTTTATTGATAAAGATAATAATAATGATAATAATAAGATAAAACTAGAACGACGATAAAAACGACGATAATAATAATCATTTTTAATAAAAATATCGAAAATTCAATTGATTATAACTTCTAATCCGTTCATCGAAACCATTCGATATCTAAAGGAAAAGTTCTTAATTTTTCGCTAGCTTTCCAAGGACATGCATATCTTATACCTTATCTCAACAGCAAGTGTAACTAATTCAAGATTCAACCTAACCTGTCTAAGGGTAATATCAAAAGTACAAGCATGCATAATCCTAAATACTCGAGCACTAGTCAGGGATACACTATTAGTATGTAAAAGTTAAATTATGAGTACTCACGTATCAATATTGAGATTCAATATTGCAGGAAAGGTACGTAGACGCAACGGAAATGATAAACACTATATTGACCTCACGAGCATACCCATGAACCATACTCAATCACCTCCATAGCTATAACCCATAATTTCCTTAATCCTATCCCACTCGAAAAACAATTTCGAAATCACTCGGACAGCACTCCGTCGTAATATTTTATGTATACTAATAATATCTTGAAATAATACGGAGTAATTATATATATGTAAATCGATTGAGAGAGTTTAGAGAAAAATATTTTCAAGTTTCTATGAAATAATGAAACCTATTGAATTCTATTTATAATAGATTTTTGAATTATTAAAGTGAATTATTAAAGTATGAATTATTAAAGTGAATTATTAAAGTATGAATTATTAAAGTATGAATTATTAAAGTATGAATTATTAAAGTATGAATTATTAAAGTGAATTATTAAAGTATGAATTATTAAAGTAAATTATTAAAGTTAAAGTAAAGTAAAAATAAAGCAAAGGTAAAGTTTAAGTATAGTAAAAGTATAAAACTATGTACGTATAATACGCGTATAAATATATATAATATTAATTTAAATCGTTATATATATTTAATAAAATAAAATATAAATATCGTTATCTTTATCATACTAGTTAAGTAATGAGTTGTCAAAAGTGGTTCTAGATATTTATAAAAGTTATATACGTTTTAATAATAAAGTTCTTTTTAAACTGAAAACGATTTTGTACGTTTGAAACTAAATATATCAATCGAGTCTTTATGAGATTCAATCTTCCACTATCCTTTGTCTAGTTCTCAATGATTGACAATTTGTTCTTATTTATAAATCACTTTACCATTTTCCGAATATTGTTAAAATGAAAAGATATCTCAAATCAACGTGGGCCTTTCAACAGAGACTTGTAATCATAATTCAATATATCTGATAATTCAATCATTTGATCTTATCTTCTAATTCCATTGATAATTATTTTGAAACAGATACAATCATATAAAGTATTTAATCTAATATTTTGTTTACGTTTCAAGTTATAATATATATATACACATATACATATATAATCATATTCATTTAATGGTTCGTGAATCGTTGGAACTTGGTCGAGGTTGAATGAATGTATGAACATAGTTTAAAATTCTTGAAATTTAACTTAACAAATATTGCTTATCGTGTCGGAAACATATAAAGATTAAAGTTTAAATTTGGTTAGAAATTTCCGGGTTGTCACAGTAACTGTGATGACCCGGAAATTTCTGATTAAATTTAAACTTTAATCTTTATATATTCCCGACACGATAAGCAGAATTTGTAATGATTGAGTCTCGAAAGTTTTGAAATCTATATCCATTACCAGTTGACCATGCCTAACGATTCACGAACAATTATGTGTAATTAATTAGATATACGTATACATATATATGATTATTAAATTGAGTTATATTAATGAAACATTGAACGGATTAGTTAATATGAAAATAAGCTAGGAGATCTATTTTATGAATTTGGAAATGCTATCAAGGTATTGAATGAATAATACTTTACATGAACGTATTTGTACGAGGTAAGTTAATCGACGAGATTAAAAGATAATAACAAATGATTGAATCATCAAATACATTGAATTAGGATTACGAGTCTCTGTTATGAGGTCCACTTTGAATTAGAGAACTCTTACTTTTAACGGTATTCGGAAATAATGGTGAAGTGATCTTCAAATAAGAACAAGGTGTCATTTATCGAGAGTTAGACAAAAGTTAGTGGAGAATTGAATTTCATAATACATTGATTGATCTATTTTCAAACGTGTGAAAACGTTTTTCGATATAATAGAACTGGTTATTAAAATATATTTATTTAAATAACGTAAGTTGGTATTTCGATTATTAGTCATATATATAGAAAACCTGCGACTTGTATTTAGAATATATGTTTTCTAGATTCATTAAGTACACGATAGTAACACTCTCTTAGTGATGCGGTTGATATTTAAAAACGTTAGTGCATAAAGAAATTGGATCTATTTAAAGCCTTAAAGAATAAACAAAACGTGTTATAATATTTTCTAAACGATTATAAAACAAACTTTGAAATATAATTGGTTTTGAAAAGTTAACTAGTATGTTATTAGATAAATTTTAATTATATATTTTAAATTAGTCATAAAACGTTTTGATTTTAAACTAATATTAATAAATAGGCTTTGATAAATAACAAGATTATGAATTATAAAAGGAAATGACCAAAACACTCAAAATATTAACTTACACTTTGAGTGGGTTAGTTTTTAGTTAACTTAAGTCTAGTTATTAATAAAGGTACATGTCACAAAATGTTTAATTTAAAATAAAATATTTTGACAAACAACGAGACTTTGATTTATAGAAGGAAATGACCACAACGCTCAATTTTATAAGTTACATTTTTCATAAAGTAAATTTTTGATATATAAGTCAAATTATTATTAAAGGTACGCGTCGCGTAACATAAAAGGCTAGTTTTCTAGACGTACGAAAGTGCGCTCGAAAAACCGAAAGTGGTACATGAGTCGTGAGACCACGACCGTGTCGTTTTTGTAAAAATTATATTTTTACCATGAGCGTAAATATAATATAATATTTAATTAATTCTAAAGATTAAATATATTAAATATTAAATAATATTAAACCTATGTAATACATATGATATGAATATGAATTAGGAAGTGTCGGCAAGATTGTGAATTGGATACCAGCTGGAAAGTAAAGTAAAGTGAGGCCACATATTATTTAAGCAAATGAACTCTTATTCAGATTCATTTGCATTCTGTCTTTCGCATCCCTTTACTCTCTCTATATATAATTTTAATTATCATTATTATTATTATTAGAATTAATATTAATATTAAGATTAATATTGTTATTAATCTTAATTAGTAGTATTAAGGTTATTATTATTAGTATTATACATAAAATACTACGACGGGGTTCTGCTCGCGTGTTTTCAAAACGGGTTTTATGAGTGGGATAGAGCTAAGGAAATTATGGGTTATAGCTATGGAGGTTATGGGTAATGTTCGGGAGTTATGCTCGTGAGGTCAATCTAGTATTTATCATCTCCGTTGCGTTTACGTACCCTTCCTGCAATATTGAATCTCAATATTGATACGTGAGTACTCATAATTTAATTTTTACATACTAATAGTGTATCCCTGACTAGTGCTCGAGAAAATAGGATAATGCATATTTGTATTTTTGATATTGCCCTTAGATAGGTTATGTTGAATCCTGAATTAATTACACCTACGGTTGAGATAAGGTATAAGATATGCATGTCCTTGGAAAGCTAGCGAAAAATTAAAAACTTTTCATTTAGATATCGAATGGATTCGATGAACGGTTAGAAAGTTATGAATTAAACAATTAATTTCGTAATTAAAATTGCTGATATTAATTAGTGAACTAATTTTTTGGGTTATAAAAAGTGGTTATTTGGATTCTACTCGTCGAGTAGATGAATTTTCATATAAAGCACGTCTCGTTTCGTTGAACGGTTGTCAAGTTATGGATAAAAGAAGTTTTGTAAATTTTGTTGAAACGTCGAAACGGAAACTGAAATTCTCGCTGATCTGCGTTGTTTCAGATTAAAACAAAAATACCACTGAGTTCTTTGCTGTAAGGTCTAACAAACGACTCTGGCCGTTTGTCAATTCGAGTCTCGACGATTTTTCTAAAAATCGTCAAAGTTGACTGTTTGGTCACATTTAAAAATTATAAAAAGAGCTGAAACTTTTTTATTAAAAATGTCACTTTTGTATCAGTTGCCATGGTCGGCCTGATGTGTGTTTACTTTTGCCAAAAATCATGTTATATCTTTGTGGTAACGAGAATTTGAAGGCTTTGACCGTTTGTCAATCCGAGTTTCGAGGAATTTTCTAAAAATCTCCAAAGTAGGCTACTCGGTCACTTTTGTAAATTTATTAAAGCTGAAAAATTATCTTTGAAACGCCGAAACCGCGTTGGCAACTACGAGTTGTCTAGGTTTAGTTTATTCTGTAAAATTTATGCTTAATCTTTTTGGTAATGTGTAACTTTTATCTTTGGCCGTTTATCAATCGGAGTTCCGATAATTTTTCTAAAAATCGCTGACGTGGCCGTTTAGTCATGTTTGACCGAAAAATCATTTTTGTATAAGTTATTATATTTTTGCATGCGACCTCGTTTTTACTTTAACCTTTGACTTTTGCACATTAGTCTCGAGCATTGGGATTGTGGTACACTATGACTTGGCCTAGTTTATTAGACAAATATTGACAAATACATAAATATATATAATTACTATAGGTTCGTGAATCCGAGGCCAACCCTACACTTGTTCAATGATGTTATATGTATTTTTACTACAAAATACAGTATGGTGAGTTTCATTTGCCTTTTTACCCTTTATATTTTTGGGCTGAGAATACATGCGCAACTTTTATAAATATTTTACGAAATAGACACAAGTACGTGAAACTACATTCTATGGTTGAATTATCGAAATCGAATATGCCCCTTTTTATTAAGTCTGGTAATCTAAGAATTAGGGAACAGACACCCTAATTGACGCGAATCCTAAAGATAGATCTATCGGGTCCAACAAGCCCCATCCAAAGTACCGGATGTTTTAGTACTTCGAAATTTATATCATGTCCGAAGGAGGATCCCGGAATGATGGGGATATTCTTATATATGCATATTGTTAATGTCGGTTACCAGGTGTTCAATCCATATGAATGATATTTTTGTCTCTATGCATGGGACGTATGTTTATGAGAAATGGAAATCTGAAATCTTGTGGTCTATTAAAATGATGGAAGCGATTGTTTAAGTTAAACTAATGAACTCACCAACCTTTTGGTTGACACTTTAAAGCATGTTTATTCTCAGGTGTTAAAGAAATCTTCCGCTGTGCATTTGCTCATTTTAAAGATATTACTTGGAGTCTATCATAGCATATTTCGAAGAACGTTGCATTCGAGTCATTGATTTCATCAAAGATTATTATTAAATTAATTTATAGTTGGATAGTGGATATTATGAAATGATATGCATGCCTGTCAATTTTCAATGTAAAGAAAGTTTGTCTTTTAAAAACGAATGCAATGTTTGTAAAATGTATCGTATAGAGGTCAAATACCTCGCAATGTAATCAACTATTATGAATCGTTTATAATGTATATGAACGGGTCCTTTCAGTTGGTATCAGAGCGGTGGTCTTAGCGAACCAGGTCTTGCATTAGTGTGTCTTACTGTTGGTTGTTAAGATGCATTAGTGAGTCTGGACTTCGACCGTGTCTGCATGTCAAAAGTTTTGCTTATCATTTTGTGTCGGAAATCATCTACTTATCATCCTTAGGAAATTATCTGCTTATCATCTTAAGTCTAGACGCGTTTTCCTGCATTTATTGCATAACAGCGTATAGACGAAATTCACATCTTAGCATATCTGCTAATTAATATCTTAGCGTATTTATTACTGTGAACTTTGACTAACATCTTTCAAAGATTCTCCGAAATCTATGGGATTTTGGTATTATATATATATATATATATATATATATATATATATATATATATATATATATATATATATATATATATATATATATATATATGTAAATTATGTATTGAGGAATACCAAATCTAAATTCTACAATCTATTTTATACCAAAATTATTTCTCTGATCATACGAGATGGATCCCTCAACCAGTTCGAACTCCTCAGATTTCGACAGCTATGTCGATATGGATTTCCATTCGAGCTCCGAAAACAGTGTGACCGGAATGGATCAACCAATCAGTCATCATCTATTCTGGATGAAATGGGGATGGGTTCGTAGCCTCCTCAATTATTGGAGACAAGAAGAAGGTGATCCTTTCCATCCACCAAATTGCCCTATTGGCGATGAACCTGAAGCACTTACCGGCGAACCTGTTCGTGAAACCATCTTCTATCTTATTTCCAGAGTATCTCGTCACGATTATATATTATATCAAATTCTAGATTTTATTTATCCGCTCGTCCCAACCGACAATCATCCCGGTATACTAGCAGAAGTTAATGAACTTCGTGCTCGCGTGATAGCTTTAGAGCTTATGGTGCAAGGATTACAAACACCATCAGCAGCACCAGCAGCATAATCAGTACCACCAGTAGCATCAACATCGCAAACCTCGATACCCTAAACATCAACAGCATCACACGCCTCAACATCATAATCTATATCTCGGATATCAACATCACACGCACCATAGATACCAAGGAGTACTAACAACAACAAACGATGAAGTATTGATTCATAACTTCATCAGAAGAACATTCTACGGTGATTATGTAACCTCTAAAGTCTTAGAGATTATCTATTTCCACCCTAACCCTAAATCAGATGAGTGAACCAAAATGATTCAAGGAAGAATCAAAACCCTAATAAGAATAGTGCGCGATTTACAAACTAGACTTGTTATACAAGCATCGCTAGTAGTTACCGGAAGTATCATCAGCAGCAACAGTACCGTTAGCATCACCAGTATAGTCAGTAACGTCAGCATCGTCAGAATCAACAACACTTATGACATCACATATTCCGTCAGTTCAAGAATCATTGTGGAAACCATTACGAATTAATAACGAGGATATTGTATCAACGAGTCATGAAGTATTACCTCAGTTCCTTCGAAGAATTTATATGTATATCCTATATATACATATATATAAATTTTTAACCATAAGAAATCTTTTCGTACTAAGCTATTATGTATGGAACTTAACTATCCGGTTAATTCAAATTACTAATATGCTATGATGTACATTATTCGTTAAAAATTTAATCATTTTTAACCACAATCTGTGTTGCAACTCAATGAATTTTATTTCATAATAAATCAAGTGTATTATTCAATAACATGTTTGATTTTACACTTTAATCTTTGATGCGCTGAAAATTTTCTATATCACATCAATCGTACCTTGCGAAGTTCGCAAGAATTCCACAAGCATCAACATTCTTCACTAAGGAAATATCAATAAGAATAAATATTGAAGTATTGATTACATTAGTGAGATACTCCGCGAAATTTTGTAATTCCTAATGTTTTAGAGATTACTCATTTCTAATTCAAGCCAAAAAAAAAAAAAAAAAAAAAAAAATCAAATGAATTTAATGTGATTTTAAACTCATTAAATCTGTATTACATCTGAAGAAAATATACTCACATATATTTTCATAAAGACTGAAATGAAAATTCTTGTTCAAAATATTAATTGTGAAAATTTTTTTAACGGGTAGGTAATACCCGGGAAATATATTAAATTACAATTAATATGTTACGTCCTTCAATTCGGATCCAACAATCATCAACTATACCAACATGCATTCTTCTATAGAAATCAAAACAACCATACTCATTTGAATCTAATTACATGCTCTGATTTTGGGAATTTCAGAATTTAACTCGAGATACAACCGAAATCATTATTCTTAGATCCTTACATTTTTCAAAACTATACTTGGAATTCAAAACTGTGATAGAACATCACTTTTAATTGTAACACTCAGATGAATATGAAAATCATTCGGGAGTCAGGACAATTCCATCATTTGGATATTGACTATGACAATCTGCATTTAAAACCCTTCGAAATTCCGGAAGACACTTCAAACATTGAACAATCGAGATGATGATCCAACCGCACATTATTCGAAGTCTTGTACCTGAAAAGCTCTCGAAACCAAAGTCGTAGTTTAACACGTACCCGCATCGAATTCTTTATCATTTATTAGCAAAAACAACATTTCGATTCCTTTTCAAAGTAGCCAATTTTGTCACAGCTCCAGCAAAGCAACTTCGACCTTTCAATCAGACCAGTCTTATTATAATTCCGATAAATACGTTGCCCTTTCGTCATTATTACTGGAAAACCTTTCATATTCCACCATATTACCACCAGTGTTTAATCATCTAAAACACAATTCTTCTGAATCCACCTCAGATTGATAATCTATGATTCAGATATTATTGCATTAAATGCAGAGGAAACATAAAAATGGTAGATGGTCTGAACGGCCAAAAGTTTGATGATAGAAGATAGTGAGCTGGTAAAGCTCAGAAAAAGAGAATATTTGGAACTGGAAAACGAATTGAGCAAAGTATGAAGGAAGCAGTGGACAAATCACAAGGACTAAATCTGCCTTCAAAGAATCCAAATAAATCAGTGCCTGCTGAACTCGTTAGCAAACACCTTACTTCTTATTCTAAACCTTCACAGACAGATATTCTTCATCATCATCATATCTTAAATATTATAAGATATCTTCGTATCTTCCATTATACATATTCTCCATATTTCTGGAAATATTATCACAACTATTCTTATATGAGATCATTTATCTCTCTGTAATATCTGCAACATAAAAGAAACTGTGTTAGTTGCTAAATTCTGAAAAAAAAAATTCAAATATGAATGTTTTTGAAGTAGTGTTGGGAACTGATGCATGGGTTAGTATAATATAATGACACTTGATCAACGTCATTATATTACGGTAATTCATGTTGAGTTTCTAATGGACGTGATGATTCACAGAATATACCGTCATCATGTACCATTTACACGACTCTTACATTCTACTTAATCTCTAAACATATCAAGGAACTATTTCTTGATGATTCGGTCTTTTTCAGGGTATTCTGCTAATTTAACAAATCAGGATTTACTATTGCCTTTCCTTCTTAGAACAATTACTATATTCCTTCTGAAATCCATACATACGAATTCCGGACCATTACGAGAGCTATTTAATCGCAAGAAGAAGAAACGAAAGGACAAAGCTCCGAAATAGAAATTCGGGGTATAAACCGCAGCAAATAGAAGAGAGCATTAACTGTGGATGACAATGATTATAGAAGACAGAAGCAGGGGCATCGAAATATAAGGGAAGATATAAAACCCAACAACCACCCAGAAACTACAAACCGTGCATATCAATATGTATTGCCACATAAAGGCACGGGAAAATTAATAACACTATAACCCCAAGATAATAGTAGAAGTAAATAAAATCTTCTGGTGGTAGGTGAAAGAGAATGATGACAGATGTAAAAATTAAGAGTATATCAAGGATCAGAATGGGATGGAGCATATTGACGAATGTTTTAAAGTATGAACTGAGGAGAAAGAATAAAAGGTGTGAGTTGTAAGGAAACAACGGGGGTGGATTTATAGAAAAATATCCGACAGAGCAATCGGAACAGATTATTGCATATACTCCAAGAAGATCCTGATTTCCTAAATCGCCGAAGAACCAAATCTTATTACGAAGATTTTCTTTAAAATCCCTTAAATTCCGGAAATCAATCATAACTACGTCATCAGTTAAAACGATTCTACATTTACTCATTTCGCTCTTTCACGATAGCTTTACTCATTCGCTTCGGGAAATCGAATTATTTTATACGTATTTCTTAATTATGATAAAACTCTAGCTATCAACTCATATTCATCATGAAAACATTCTTACTGTTAGCCATGACGACCTCTATCAAATTTCGGGACGAAATTTCTTTTAACGGGTAGGTACTGTGATGACCCGGAAATTTCTGATTAAATTTAAACTTTAATCTTTATATATTCCCGACACGATAAGCAGAATTTGTAATGATTGAGTCTCGAAAGTTTTGAAATCTATATCCATTACCAGTTGACCATGCCTAACGATTCACGAACAATTATGTGTAATTAATTAGATATACGTATACATATATATGATTATTAAATTGAGTTATATTAATGAAACATTGAACGGATTAGTTAATATGAAAATAAGCTAGGAGATCTATTTTATGAATTTGGAAATGCTATCAAGGTATTGAATGAATAATACTTTACATGAACGTATTTGTACGAGGTAAGTTAATCGACGAGATTAAAAGATAATAACAAATGATTGAATCATCAAATACATTGAATTAGGATTACGAGTCTCTGTTATGAGGTCCACTTTGAATTAGAGAACTCTTACTTTTAACGGTATTCGGAAATAATGGTGAAGTGATCTTCAAATAAGAACAAGGTGTCATTTATCGAGAGTTAGACAAAAGTTAGTGGAGAATTGAATTTCATAATACATTGATTGATCTATTTTCAAACGTGTGAAAACGTTTTTCGATATAATAGAACTGGTTATTAAAATATATTTATTTAAATAACGTAAGTTGGTATTTCGATTATTAGTCATATATATAGAAAACCTGCGACTTGTATTTAGAATATATGTTTTCTAGATTCATTAAGTACACGATAGTAACACTCTCTTAGTGATGCGGTTGATATTTAAAAACGTTAGTGCATAAAGAAATTGGATCTATTTAAAGCCTTAAAGAATAAACAAAACGTGTTATAATATTTTCTAAACGATTATAAAACAAACTTTGAAATATAATTGGTTTTGAAAAGTTAACTAGTATGTTATTAGATAAATTTTAATTATATATTTTAAATTAGTCATAAAACGTTTTGATTTTAAACTAATATTAATAAATAGGCTTTGATAAATAACAAGATTATGAATTATAAAAGGAAATGACCAAAACACTCAAAATATTAACTTACACTTTGAGTGGGTTAGTTTTTAGTTAACTTAAGTCTAGTTATTAATAAAGGTACATGTCACAAAATGTTTAATTTAAAATAAAATATTTTGACAAACAACGAGACTTTGATTTATAGAAGGAAATGACCACAACGCTCAATTTTATAAGTTACATTTTTCATAAAGTAAATTTTTGATATATAAGTCAAATTATTATTAAAGGTACGCGTCGCGTAACATAAAAGGCTAGTTTTCTAGACGTACGAAAGTGCGCTCGAAAAACCGAAAGTGGTACATGAGTCGTGAGACCACGACCGTGTCGTTTTTGTAAAAATTATATTTTTACCATGAGCGTAAATATAATATAATATTTAATTAATTCTAAAGATTAAATATATTAAATATTAAATAATATTAAACCTATGTAATACATATGATATGAATATGAATTAGGAAGTGTCGGCAAGATTGTGAATTGGATACCAGCTGGAAAGTAAAGTAAAGTGAGGCCACATATTATTTAAGCAAATGAACTCTTATTCAGATTCATTTGCATTCTGTCTTTCGCATCCCTTTACTCTCTCTATATATAATTTTAATTATCATTATTATTATTATTATTAGAATTAATATTAATATTAAGATTAATATTGTTATTAATCTTAATTAGTAGTATTAAGGTTATTATTATTAGTATTATACATAAAATACTACGACGGGGTTCTGCTCGCGTGTTTTCAAAACGGGTTTTATGAGTGGGATAGAGCTAAGGAAATTATGGGTTATAGCTATGGAGGTTATGGGTAATGTTCGGGAGTTATGCTCGTGAGGTCAATCTAGTATTTATCATCTCCGTTGCGTTTACGTACCCTTCCTGCAATATTGAATCTCAATATTGATACGTGAGTACTCATAATTTAATTTTTACATACTAATAGTGTATCCCTGACTAGTGCTCGAGAAAATAGGATAATGCATATTTGTATTTTTGATATTGCCCTTAGATAGGTTATGTTGAATCCTGAATTAATTACACCTACGGTTGAGATAAGGTATAAGATATGCATGTCCTTGGAAAGCTAGCGAAAAATTAAAAACTTTTCATTTAGATATCGAATGGATTCGATGAACGGTTAGAAAGTTATGAATTAAACAATTAATTTCGTAATTAAAATTGCTGATATTAATTAGTGTACTAATTTTTTGGGTTATAAAAAGTGGTTATTTGGATTCTACTCGTCGAGTAGATGAATTTTCATATAAAGCACGTCTCGTTTCGTTGAACGGTTGTCAAGTTATGGATAAAAGAAGTTTTGTAAATTTTGTTGAAACGTCGAAACGGAAACTGAAATTCTCGCTGATCTGCGTTGTTTCAGATTAAAACAAAAATACCACTGAGTTCTTTGCTGTAAGGTCTAACAAACGACTCTGGCCGTTTGTCAATTCGAGTCTCGACGATTTTTCTAAAAATCGTCAAAGTTGACTGTTTGGTCACATTTAAAAATTATAAAAAGAGCTGAAACTTTTTTATTAAAAATGTCACTTTTGTATCAGTTGCCATGGTCGGCCTGATGTGTGTTTACTTTTGCCAAAAATCATGTTATATCTTTGTGGTAACGAGAATTTGAAGGCTTTGACCGTTTGTCAATCCGAGTTTCGAGGAATTTTCTAAAAATCTCCAAAGTAGGCTACTCGGTCACTTTTGTAAATTTATTAAAGCTGAAAAATTATCTTTGAAACGCCGAAACCGCGTTGGCAACTACGAGTTGTCTAGGTTTAGTTTATTCTGTAAAATTTATGCTTAATCTTTTTGGTAATGTGTAACTTTTATCTTTGGCCGTTTATCAATCGGAGTTCCGATAATTTTTCTAAAAATCGCTGACGTGGCCGTTTAGTCATGTTTGACCGAAAAATCATTTTTGTATAAGTTATTATATTTTTGCATGCGACCTCGTTTTTACTTTAACCTTTGACTTTTGCACATTAGTCTCGAGCATTGGGATTGTGGTACACTATGACTTGGCCTAGTTTATTAGACAAATATTGACAAATACATAAATATATATAATTACTATAGGTTCGTGAATCCGAGGCCAACCCTACACTTGTTCAATGATGTTATATGTATTTTTACTACAAAATACAGTATGGTGAGTTTCATTTGCCTTTTTACCCTTTATATTTTTGGGCTGAGAATACATGCGCAACTTTTATAAATATTTTACGAAATAGACACAAGTACGTGAAACTACATTCTATGGTTGAATTATCGAAATCGAATATGCCCCTTTTTATTAAGTCTGGTAATCTAAGAATTAGGGAACAGACACCCTAATTGACGCGAATCCTAAAGATAGATCTATCGGGTCCAACAAGCCCCATCCAAAGTACCGGATGTTTTAGTACTTCGAAATTTATATCATGTCCGAAGGAGGATCCCGGAATGATGGGGATATTCTTATATATGCATATTGTTAATGTCGGTTACCAGGTGTTCAATCCATATGAATGATATTTTTGTCTCTATGCATGGGACGTATGTTTATGAGAAATGGAAATCTGAAATCTTGTGGTCTATTAAAATGATGGAAGCGATTGTTTAAGTTAAACTAATGAACTCACCAACCTTTTGGTTGACACTTTAAAGCATGTTTATTCTCAGGTGTTAAAGAAATCTTCCGCTGTGCATTTGCTCATTTTAAAGATATTACTTGGAGTCTATCATAGCATATTTCGAAGAACGTTGCATTCGAGTCATTGATTTCATCAAAGATTATTATTAAATTAATTTATAGTTGGATAGTGGATATTATGAAATGATATGCATGCCTGTCAATTTTCAATGTAAAGAAAGTTTGTCTTTTAAAAACGAATGCAATGTTTGTAAAATGTATCATATAGAGGTCAAATACCTCGCAATGTAATCAACTATTATGAATCGTTTATAATGTATATGAACGGGTCCTTTCAACTGTGATGACCCGGAAATTTCTGATTAAATTTAAACTTTAATCTTTATATATTCCCGACACGATAAGCAGAATTTGTAATGATTGAGTCTCGAAAGTTTTGAAATCTATATCCATTACCAGTTGACCATGCCTAACGATTCACGAACAATTATGTGTAATTAATTAGATATACGTATACATATATATGATTATTAAATTGAGTTATATTAATGAAACATTGAACGGATTAGTTAATATGAAAATAAGCTAGGAGATCTATTTTATGAATTTGGAAATGCTATCAAGGTATTGAATGAATAATACTTTACATGAACATATTTGTACGAGGTAAGTTAATCGACGAGATTAAAAGATAATAACAAATGATTGAATCATCAAATACATTGAATTAGGATTACGAGTCTCTGTTATGAGGTCCACTTTGAATTAGAGAACTCTTACTTTTAACGGTATTCGGAAATAATGGTGAAGTGATCTTCAAATAAGAACAAGGTGTCATTTATCGAGAGTTAGACAAAAGTTAGTGGAGAATTGAATTTCATAATACATTGATTGATCTATTTTCAAACGTGTGAAAACGTTTTTCGATATAATAGAACTGGTTATTAAAATATATTTATTTAAATAACGTAAGTTGGTATTTCGATTATTAGTCATATATATAGAAAACCTGCGACTTGTATTTAGAATATATGTTTTCTAGATTCATTAAGTACACGATAGTAACACTCTCTTAGTGATGCGGTTGATATTTAAAAACGTTAGTGCATAAAGAAATTGGATCTATTTAAAGCCTTAAAGAATAAACAAAACGTGTTATAATATTTTCTAAACGATTATAAAACAAACTTTGAAATATAATTGGTTTTGAAAAGTTAACTAGTATGTTATTAGATAAATTTTAATTATATATTTTAAATTAGTCATAAAACGTTTTGATTTTAAACTAATATTAATAAATAGGCTTTGATAAATAACAAGATTATGAATTATAAAAGGAAATGACCAAAACACTCAAAATATTAACTTACACTTTGAGTGGGTTAGTTTTTAGTTAACTTAAGTCTAGTTATTAATAAAGGTACATGTCACAAAATGTTTAATTTAAAATAAAATATTTTGACAAACAACGAGACTTTGATTTATAGAAGGAAATGACCACAACGCTCAATTTTATAAGTTACATTTTTCATAAAGTAAATTTTTGATATATAAGTCAAATTATTATTAAAGGTACGCGTCGCGTAACATAAAAGGCTAGTTTTCTAGACGTACGAAAGTGCGCTCGAAAAACCGAAAGTGGTACATGAGTCGTGAGACCACGACCGTGTCGTTTTTGTAAAAATTATATTTTTACCATGAGCGTAAATATAATATAATATTTAATTAATTCTAAAGATTAAATATATTAAATATTAAATAATATTAAACCTATGTAATACATATGATATGAATATGAATTAGGAAGTGTCGGCAAGATTGTGAATTGGATACCAGCTGGAAAGTAAAGTAAAGTGAGGCCACATATTATTTAAGCAAATGAACTCTTATTCAGATTCATTTGCATTCTGTCTTTCGCATCCCTTTACTCTCTCTATATATAATTTTAATTATCATTATTATTATTATTAGAATTAATATTAATATTAAGATTAATATTGTTATTAATCTTAATTAGTAGTATTAAGGTTATTATTATTAGTATTATACATAAAATACTACGACGGGGTTCTGCTCGCGTGTTTTCAAAACGGGTTTTATGAGTAGGATAGAGCTAAGGAAATTATGGGTTATAGCTATGGAGGTTATGGGTAATGTTCGGGAGTTATGCTCGTGAGGTCAATCTAGTATTTATCATCTCCGTTGCGTTTACGTACCCTTCCTGCAATATTGAATCTCAATATTGATACGTGAGTACTCATAATTTAATTTTTACATACTAATAGTGTATCCCTGACTAGTGCTCGAGAAAATAGGATAATGCATATTTGTATTTTTGATATTGCCCTTAGATAGGTTATGTTGAATCCTGAATTAATTACACCTACGGTTGAGATAAGGTATAAGATATGCATGTCCTTGGAAAGCTAGCGAAAAATTAAAAACTTTTCATTTAGATATCGAATGGATTCGATGAACGGTTAGAAAGTTATGAATTAAACAATTAATTTCGTAATTAAAATTGCTGATATTAATTAGTGAACTAATTTTTTGGGTTATAAAAAGTGGTTATTTGGATTCTACTCGTCGAGTAGATGAATTTTCATATAAAGCACGTCTCGTTTCGTTGAACGGTTGTCAAGTTATGGATAAAAGAAGTTTTGTAAATTTTGTTGAAACGTCGAAACGGAAACTGAAATTCTCGCTGATCTGCGTTGTTTCAGATTAAAACAAAAATACCACTGAGTTCTTTGCTGTAAGGTCTAACAAACGACTCTGGCCGTTTGTCAATTCGAGTCTCGACGATTTTTCTAAAAATCGTCAAAGTTGACTGTTTGGTCACATTTAAAAATTATAAAAAGAGCTGAAACTTTTTTATTAAAAATGTCACTTTTGTATCAGTTGCCATGGTCGGCCTGATGTGTGTTTACTTTTGCCAAAAATCATGTTATATCTTTGTGGTAACGAGAATTTGAAGGCTTTGACCGTTTGTCAATCCGAGTTTCGAGGAATTTTCTAAAAATCTCCAAAGTAGGCTACTCGGTCACTTTTGTAAATTTATTAAAGCTGAAAAATTATCTTTGAAACGCCGAAACCGCGTTGGCAACTACGAGTTGTCTAGGTTTAGTTTATTCTGTAAAATTTATGCTTAATCTTTTTGGTAATGTGTAACTTTTATCTTTGGCCGTTTATCAATCGGAGTTCCGATAATTTTTCTAAAAATCGCTGACGTGGCCGTTTAGTCATGTTTGACCGAAAAATCATTTTTGTATAAGTTATTATATTTTTGCATGCGACCTCGTTTTTACTTTAACCTTTGACTTTTGCACATTAGTCTCGAGCATTGGGATTGTGGTACACTATGACTTGGCCTAGTTTATTAGACAAATATTGACAAATACATAAATATATATAATTACTATAGGTTCGTGAATCCGAGGCCAACCCTACACTTGTTCAATGATGTTATATGTATTTTTACTACAAAATACAGTATGGTGAGTTTCATTTGCCTTTTTACCCTTTATATTTTTGGGCTGAGAATACATGCGCAACTTTTATAAATATTTTACGAAATAGACACAAGTACGTGAAACTACATTCTATGGTTGAATTATCGAAATCGAATATGCCCCTTTTTATTAAGTCTGGTAATCTAAGAATTAGGGAACAGACACCCTAATTGACGCGAATCCTAAAGATAGATCTATCGGGCCCAACAAGCCCCATCCAAAGTACCGGATGTTTTAGTACTTCGAAATTTATATCATGTCCGAAGGAGGATCCCGGAATGATGGGGATATTCTTATATATGCATATTGTTAATGTCGGTTACCAGGTGTTCAATCCATATGAATGATATTTTTGTCTCTATGCATGGGACGTATGTTTATGAGAAATGGAAATCTGAAATCTTGTGGTCTATTAAAATGATGGAAGCGATTGTTTAAGTTAAACTAATGAACTCACCAACCTTTTGGTTGACACTTTAAAGCATGTTTATTCTCAGGTGTTAAAGAAATCTTCCGCTGTGCATTTGCTCATTTTAAAGATATTACTTGGAGTCTATCATAGCATATTTCGAAGAACGTTGCATTCGAGTCATTGATTTCATCAAAGATTATTATTAAATTAATTTATAGTTGGATAGTGGATATTATGAAATGATATGCATGCCTGTCAATTTTCAATGTAAAGAAAGTTTGTCTTTTAAAAACGAATGCAATGTTTGTAAAATGTATCATATAGAGGTCAAATACCTCGCAATGTAATCAACTATTATGAATCGTTTATAATGTATATGAACGGGTCCTTTCAGTTGGTATCAGAGCGGTGGTCTTAGCGAACCAGGTCTTGCATTAGTGTGTCTTACTGTTGGTTGTTAAGATGCATTAGTGAGTCTGGACTTCGACCGTGTCTGCATGTCAAAAGTTTTGCTTATCATTTTGTGTCGGAAATCATCTACTTATCATCCTTAGGAAATTATCTGCTTATCATCTTAAGTCTAGACGCGTTTTCCTGCATTTATTGCATAACAGCGTATAGACGAAATTCACATCTTAGCATATCTGCTAATTAATATCTTAGCGTATTTATTACTGTGAACTTTGACTAACATCTTTCAAAGATTCTCCGAAATCTATGGGATTTTGGTATTATATATATATATATATATATATATATATATATATATATATATATATATATATATATATATATATATATATATATATATATATATATATATATATATGTAAATTATGTATTGAGGAATACCAAATCTAAATTCTACAATCTATTTTATACCAAAATTATTTCTCTGATCATACGAGATGGATCCCTCAACCAGTTCGAACTCCTCAGATTTCGATAGCTATGTCGATATGGATTTCCATTCGAGCTCCGAAAACAGTGTGACCGGAATGGATCAACCAATCAGTCATCATCTATTCTGGATGAAATGGGGATGGGTTCGTAGCCTCCTCAATTATTGGAGACAAGAAGAAGGTGATCCTTTCCATCCACCAAATTGCCCTATTGGCGATGAACCTGAAGCACTTACCGGCGAACCTGTTCGTGAAACCATCTTCTATCTTATTTCCAGAGTATCTCGTCACGATTATATATTATATCAAATTCTAGATTTTATTTATCCGCTCGTCCCAACCGACAATCATCCCGGTATACTAGCAGAAGTTAATGAACTTCGTGCTCGCGTGATAGCTTTAGAGCTTATGGTGCAAGGATTACAAACACCATCAGCAGCACCAGCAGCATAATCAGTACCACCAGTAGCATCAACATCGCAAACCTCGATACCCTAAACATCAACAGCATCACACGCCTCAACATCATAATCTATATCTCGGATATCAACATCACACGCACCATAGATACCAAGGAGTACTAACAACAACAAACGATGAAGTATTGATTCATAACTTCATCAGAAGAACATTCTACGGTGATTATGTAACCTCTAAAGTCTTAGAGATTATCTATTTCCACCCTAACCCTAAATCAGATGAGTGAACCAAAATGATTCAAGGAAGAATCAAAACCCTAATAAGAATAGTGCGCGATTTACAAACTAGACTTGTTATACAAGCATCGCTAGTAGTTACCGGAAGTATCATCAGCAGCAACAGTACCGTTAGCATCACCAGTATAGTCAGTAACGTCAGCATCGTCAGAATCAACAACACTTATGACATCACATATTCCGTCAGTTCAAGAATCATTGTGGAAACCATTACGAATTAATAACGAGGATATTGTATCAACGAGTCATGAAGTATTACCTCAGTTCCTTCGAAGAATTTATATGTATATCCTATATATACATATATATAAATTTTTAACCATAAGAAATCTTTTCGTACTAAGCTATTATGTATGGAACTTAACTATCCGGTTAATTCAAATTACTAATATGCTATGATGTACATTCTTCGTTAAAAATTTAATCATTTTTAACCACAATCTGTGTTGCAACTCAATGAATTTTATTTCATAATAAATCAAGTGTATTATTCAATAACATGTTTGATTTTACACTTTAATCTTTGATGCGCTGAAAATTTTCTATATCACATCAATCGTACCTTGCGAAGTTCGCAAGAATTCCACAAGCATCAACATTCTTCACTAAGGAAATATCAATAAGAATAAATATTGAAGTATTGATTACATTAGTGAGATACTCCGCGAAATTTTGTAATTCCTAATGTTTTAGAGATTACTCATTTCTAATTCAAGCCAAAAAAAAAAAAAAAAAAAAAAAAATCAAATGAATTTAATGTGATTTTAAACTCATTAAATCTGTATTACATCTGAAGAAAATATACTCACATATATTTTCATAAAGACTGAAATGAAAATTCTTGTTCAAAATATTAATTGTGAAAATTTTTTTAACGGGTAGGTAATACCCGGGAAATATATTAAATTACAATTAATATGTTACGTCCTTCAATTCGGATCCAACAATCATCAACTATACCAACATGCATTCTTCTATAGAAATCAAAACAACCATACTCATTTGAATCTAATTACATGCTCTGATTTTGGGAATTTCAGAATTTAACTCGAGATACAACCGAAATCATTATTCTTAGATCCTTACATTTTTCAAAACTATACTTGGAATTCAAAACTGTGATAGAACATCACTTTTAATTGTAACACTCAGATGAATATGAAAATCATTCGGGAGTCAGGACAATTCCATCATTTGGATATTGACTATGACAATCTGCATTTAAAACCCTTCGAAATTCCGGAAGACACTTCAAACATTGAACAATCGAGATGATGATCCAACCGCACATTATTCGAAGTCTTGTACCTGAAAAGCTCTCGAAACCAAAGTCGTAGTTTAACACGTACCCGCATCGAATTCTTTATCATTTATTAGCAAAAACAACATTTCGATTCCTTTTCAAAGTAGCCAATTTTGTCACAGCTCCAGCAAAGCAACTTCGACCTTTCAATCAGACCAGTCTTATTATAATTCCGATAAATACGTTGCCCTTTCGTCATTATTACTGGAAAACCTTTCATATTCCACCATATTACCACCAGTGTTTAATCATCTAAAACACAATTCTTCTGAATCCACCTCAGATTGATAATCTATGATTCAGATATTATTGCATTAAATGCAGAGGAAACATAAAAATGGTAGATGGTCTGAACGGCCAAAAGTTTGATGATAGAAGATAGTGAGCTGGTAAAGCTCAGAAAAAGAGAATATTTGGAACTGGAAAACGAATTGAGCAAAGTATGAAGGAAGCAGTGGACAAATCACAAGGACTAAATCTGCCTTCAAAGAATCCAAATAAATCAGTGCCTGCTGAACTCGTTAGCAAACACCTTACTTCTTATTCTAAACCTTCACAGACAGATATTCTTCATCATCATCATATCTTAAATATTATAAGATATCTTCGTATCTTCCATTATACATATTCTCCATATTTCTGGAAATATTATCACAACTATTCTTATATGAGATCATTTATCTCTCTGTAATATCTGCAACATAAAAGAAACTGTGTTAGTTGCTAAATTCTGAAAAAAAAAAATTCAAATATGAATGTTTTTGAAGTAGTGTTGGGAACTGATGCATGGGTTAGTATAATATAATGACACTTGATCAACGTCATTATATTACGGTAATTCATGTTGAGTTTCTAATGGACGTGATGATTCACAGAATATACCGTCATCATGTACCATTTACACGACTCTTACATTCTACTTAATCTCTAAACATATCAAGGAACTATTTCTTGATGATTCGGTCTTTTTCAGGGTATTCTGCTAATTTAACAAATCAGGATTTACTATTGCCTTTCCTTCTTAGAACAATTACTATATTCCTTCTGAAATCCATACATACGAATTCCGGACCATTACGAGAGCTATTTAATCGCAAGAAGAAGAAACGAAAGGACAAAGCTCCGAAATAGAAATTCGGGGTATAAACCGCAGCAAATAGAAGAGAGCATTAACTGTGGATGACAATGATTATAGAAGACAGAAGCAGGGGCATCGAAATATAAGGGAAGATATAAAACCCAACAACCACCCAGAAACTACAAACCGTGCATATCAATATGTATTGCCACATAAAGGCACGGGAAAATTAATAACACTATAACCCCAAGATAATAGTAGAAGTAAATAAAATCTTCTGGTGGTAGGTGAAAGAGAATGATGACAGATGTAAAAATTAAGAGTATATCAAGGATCAGAATGGGATGGAGCATATTGACGAATATTTTAAAGTATGAACTGAGGAGAAAGAATAAAAGGTGTGAGTTGTAAGGAAACAACGGGGGTGGATTTATAGAAAAATATCCGACAGAGCAATCGGAACAGATTATTGCATATACTCCAAGAAGATCCTGATTTCCTAAATCGCCGAAGAACCAAATCTTATTACGAAGATTTTCTTTAAAATCCCTTAAATTCCGGAAATCAATCATAACTACGTCATCAGTTAAAACGATTCTACATTTACTCATTTCGCTCTTTCACGATAGCTTTACTCATTCGCTTCGGGAAATCGAATTATTTTATACGTATTTCTTAATTATGATAAAACTCTAGCTATCAACTCATATTCATCATGAAAACATTCTTACTGTTAGCCATGACGACCTCTATCAAATTTCGGGACGAAATTTCTTTTAACGGGTAGGTACTGTGATGACCCGGAAATTTCTGATTAAATTTAAACTTTAATCTTTATATATTCCCGACACGATAAGCAGAATTTGTAATGATTGAGTCTCGAAAGTTTTGAAATCTATATCCATTACCAGTTGACCATGCCTAACGATTCACGAACAATTATGTGTAATTAATTAGATATACGTATACATATATATGATTATTAAATTGAGTTATATTAATGAAACATTGAACGGATTAGTTAATATGAAAATAAGCTAGGAGATCTATTTTATGAATTTGGAAATGCTATCAAGGTATTGAATGAATAATACTTTACATGAACGTATTTGTACGAGGTAAGTTAATCGACGAGATTAAAAGATAATAACAAATGATTGAATCATCAAATACATTGAATTAGGATTACGAGTCTCTGTTATGAGGTCCACTTTGAATTAGAGAACTCTTACTTTTAACGGTATTCGGAAATAATGGTGAAGTGATCTTCAAATAAGAACAAGGTGTCATTTATCGAGAGTTAGACAAAAGTTAGTGGAGAATTGAATTTCATAATACATTGATTGATCTATTTTCAAACGTGTGAAAACGTTTTTCGATATAATAGAACTGGTTATTAAAATATATTTATTTAAATAACGTAAGTTGGTATTTCGATTATTAGTCATATATATAGAAAACCTGCGACTTGTATTTAGAATATATGTTTTCTAGATTCATTAAGTACACGATAGTAACACTCTCTTAGTGATGCGGTTGATATTTAAAAACGTTAGTGCATAAAGAAATTGGATCTATTTAAAGCCTTAAAGAATAAACAAAACGTGTTATAATATTTTCTAAACGATTATAAAACAAACTTTGAAATATAATTGGTTTTGAAAAGTTAACTAGTATGTTATTAGATAAATTTTAATTATATATTTTAAATTAGTCATAAAACGTTTTGATTTTAAACTAATATTAATAAATAGGCTTTGATAAATAACAAGATTATGAATTATAAAAGGAAATGACCAAAACACTCAAAATATTAACTTACACTTTGAGTGGGTTAGTTTTTAGTTAACTTAAGTCTAGTTATTAATAAAGGTACATGTCACAAAATGTTTAATTTAAAATAAAATATTTTGACAAACAACGAGACTTTGATTTATAGAAGGAAATGACCACAACGCTCAATTTTATAAGTTACATTTTTCATAAAGTAAATTTTTGATATATAAGTCAAATTATTATTAAAGGTACGCGTCGCGTAACATAAAAGGCTAGTTTTCTAGACGTACGAAAGTGCGCTCGAAAAACCGAAAGTGGTACATGAGTCGTGAGACCACGACCGTGTCGTTTTTGTAAAAATTATATTTTTACCATGAGCGTAAATATAATATAATATTTAATTAATTCTAAAGATTAAATATATTAAATATTAAATAATATTAAACCTATGTAATACATATGATATGAATATGAATTAGGAAGTGTCGGCAAGATTGTGAATTGGATACCAGCTGGAAAGTAAAGTAAAGTGAGGCCACATATTATTTAAGCAAATGAACTCTTATTCAGATTCATTTGCATTCTGTCTTTCGCATCCCTTTACTCTCTCTATATATAATTTTAATTATCATTATTATTATTATTAGAATTAATATTAATATTAAGATTAATATTGTTATTAATCTTAATTAGTAGTATTAAGGTTATTATTATTAGTATTATACATAAAATACTACGACGGGGTTCTGCTCGCGTGTTTTCAAAACGGGTTTTATGAGTAGGATAGAGCTAAGGAAATTATGGGTTATAGCTATGGAGGTTATGGGTAATGTTCGGGAGTTATGCTCGTGAGGTCAATCTAGTATTTATCATCTCCGTTGCGTTTACGTACCCTTCCTGCAATATTGAATCTCAATATTGATACGTGAGTACTCATAATTTAATTTTTACATACTAATAGTGTATCCCTGACTAGTGCTCGAGAAAATAGGATAATGCATATTTGTATTTTTGATATTGCCCTTAGATAGGTTATGTTGAATCCTGAATTAATTACACCTACGGTTGAGATAAGGTATAAGATATGCATGTCCTTGGAAAGCTAGCGAAAAATTAAAAACTTTTCATTTAGATATCGAATGGATTCGATGAACGGTTAGAAAGTTATGAATTAAACAATTAATTTCGTAATTAAAATTGCTGATATTAATTAGTGAACTAATTTTTTGGGTTATAAAAAGTGGTTATTTGGATTCTACTCGTCGAGTAGATGAATTTTCATATAAAGCACGTCTCGTTTCGTTGAACGGTTGTCAAGTTATGGATAAAAGAAGTTTTGTAAATTTTGTTGAAACGTCGAAACGGAAACTGAAATTCTCGCTGATCTGCGTTGTTTCAGATTAAAACAAAAATACCACTGAGTTCTTTGCTGTAAGGTCTAACAAACGACTCTGGCCGTTTGTCAATTCGAGTCTCGACGATTTTTCTAAAAATCGTCAAAGTTGACTGTTTGGTCACATTTAAAAATTATAAAAAGAGCTGAAACTTTTTTATTAAAAATGTCACTTTTGTATCAGTTGCCATGGTCGGCCTGATGTGTGTTTACTTTTGCCAAAAATCATGTTATATCTTTGTGGTAACGAGAATTTGAAGGCTTTGACCGTTTGTCAATCCGAGTTTCGAGGAATTTTCTAAAAATCTCCAAAGTAGGCTACTCGGTCACTTTTGTAAATTTATTAAAGCTGAAAAATTATCTTTGAAACGCCGAAACCGCGTTGGCAACTACGAGTTGTCTAGGTTTAGTTTATTCTGTAAAATTTATGCTTAATCTTTTTGGTAATGTGTAACTTTTATCTTTGGCCGTTTATCAATCGGAGTTCCGATAATTTTTCTAAAAATCGCTGACGTGGCCGTTTAGTCATGTTTGACCGAAAAATCATTTTTGTATAAGTTATTATATTTTTGCATGCGACCTCGTTTTTACTTTAACCTTTGACTTTTGCACATTAGTCTCGAGCATTGGGATTGTGGTACACTATGACTTGGCCTAGTTTATTAGACAAATATTGACAAATACATAAATATATATAATTACTATAGGTTCGTGAATCCGAGGCCAACCCTACACTTGTTCAATGATGTTATATGTATTTTTACTACAAAATACAGTATGGTGAGTTTCATTTGCCTTTTTACCCTTTATATTTTTGGGCTGAGAATACATGCGCAACTTTTATAAATATTTTACGAAATAGACACAAGTACGTGAAACTACATTCTATGGTTGAATTATCGAAATCGAATATGCCCCTTTTTATTAAGTCTGGTAATCTAAGAATTAGGGAACAGACACCCTAATTGACGCGAATCCTAAAGATAGATCTATCGGGCCCAACAAGCCCCATCCAAAGTACCGGATGTTTTAGTACTTCGAAATTTATATCATGTCCGAAGGAGGATCCCGGAATGATGGGGATATTCTTATATATGCATATTGTTAATGTCGGTTACCAGGTGTTCAATCCATATGAATGATATTTTTGTCTCTATGCATGGGACGTATGTTTATGAGAAATGGAAATCTGAAATCTTGTGGTCTATTAAAATGATGGAAGCGATTGTTTAAGTTAAACTAATGAACTCACCAACCTTTTGGTTGACACTTTAAAGCATGTTTATTCTCAGGTGTTAAAGAAATCTTCCGCTGTGCATTTGCTCATTTTAAAGATATTACTTGGAGTCTATCATAGCATATTTCGAAGAACGTTGCATTCGAGTCATTGATTTCATCAAAGATTATTATTAAATTAATTTATAGTTGGATAGTGGATATTATGAAATGATATGCATGCCTGTCAATTTTCAATGTAAAGAAAGTTTGTCTTTTAAAAACGAATGCAATGTTTGTAAAATGTATCATATTTAGCATTTAAAAAGGGATTAATGAAACTCACGCGTATAAATATTGTATAACAGTTAATAAAGCATTTGCATGTATTCTCAGCCCAAAAATGTAAAGAGTAAAAAGGGAGTAAATGAACTCACGCATATAAATATTGTAAAACAGTTAATAAAGCATTTGCATGTATTCTCAGCCCAAAAATGTAAAGAGTAAAAGGGGCAAATAAACTCACCATACTGTATTTCGTAGTAAAAATACATATAACGTCATTGAACAAGTGCAAGGTTGGCCTCGGATTCACGAACCTAAATTAATTATATATAATTATGTGTTGGTCAATATTTGTCTAACAAATTAGGCCAAGTCATAGTGTACCACAATCCTAATGCTCGAGACTAATATGCAAAAGTCAATAAAAGTAAATTTGACTCAAAATAATTTCCAAAAATCTATACATGATTAATATATAGTTTAAATATCGTCGTTTTATATTTTTAAAAGATTTATTAGAGTAAATAATATAATTTATTTATTAATAAATAAAATTTTATATTAAATTTATATAATATAATATACTTTTATATATATTAAGTAATAAAATTTATAGGGTTCATTTAATATCATAAAGATAATATGATAGGTATTATTAAAGTAAGTTATTACACGTAGTAAAATATGTTTGTATCACATATTTATTTGATAAAATAATATCTATAATGATAGTAAGTAAAAGTTGTATTATTTTGTAATAATAATAATTATTATAAAAATATCAATATTTATAATTACTAAGATGACATTATGATAAAACGATAATTCTAATTATGATAACTTTAATATTTACGATAATTTTTAATATTATCTTTAAAATAATAATTCTATTTAAAATAATAATAATAATGATATTTTATAGTAACAATGACATTTCTATTAAAATGATAATTTTTGTTAAAATGATAGTTTTAATACTAACGATATTTTTAATAATAATAGTAATGATAAAAATAATAAGAAGGATAATTTTATCTAAATCAATATCTTATAATATTTTAATTTCATCATGATACTCTTACTAATTATTTCCTAATCGTTTCGTTTAATAGCTTTTAATCGTCTTTTATATCGTGTTCATAATAATGATAATAATAGTAATCAAAATAATTAGGTGTTACAAATATTTATTTTAATTACACTAATATTAATAATGATAGTTACTATAACATTTTTAACGATAATACTAATAATTATCTTAATGATAATATAGTAATAATAATAATAACAATGACAATATCCATTTTTAAATAATGATATATATATTAATAATGATAATAATAATAATAATAATAATAATAATAATAATAATAATAATAATAATAATAATAATAATAATAATAATTGGATAATAATAATAATAATACTAATTATAACTTTAACAATAATAACGATAGTAATAATAAAAAAAATAACAATTTTTAATGATAAATCCATTTTATTGATAAAGATAATAATAATGATAATAATAAGATAAAACTAGAACGACGATAAAAACGACGATAATAATAATCATTTTTAATAAAAATATAGAAAATTCAATTGATTATAACTTTTAATCCGTTCATCGAAACCATTCGATATCTAAAGGAAAAGTCCTTAATTTTTCGCTAGCTTTCCAAGGACATGCATATCTTATACCTTATCTCAACCGCAAGTGTAACTAATTCAATATTCAATCTAACCTGTCTAAGGGCAATATCAAAAGTACAAGCATGCATAATCCTAAATACTCGAGCACTAGTCAGGAATACACTATTAGTATGTAAAAGTTAAATTATGAGTACTCACGTATCAATATTGAGATTCAATATTGCAAGAAAGGTACGTAGACGCAACGGAAATGATAAACACTATATTGACCTCACGAGCATACCCATGAACCATACTCAATCACCTCCATAGCTATAACCCATAATTTCCTTAATCCTATCCTACTCGAAAAACAATTTCGAAATCACTCGGACAGCACTCCGTCGTTTTACGAAAACATACTTCCACTTTGAGTTTAACCATAATTTTTGGATATAGTTTCATGTTCATAATAAAAATCATTTTCTCAGAATAACAACTTTTAAATCAAAGTTTATCATAGTTTTTTAATTAACTAACCCAAAACAGCCCGCGGTGTTACTACGACGGCGTAAATCCGGTTTTACGGTGTTTTTCGTGTTTCTAGGTTTTAAATCATTAAGTTAGCATATCATATAGATATAGAACATGTGTTTAGTTGATTTTAAAAGTCAAGTTAGAAGGATTAACTTTTGTTTGCGAACAAGTTTAGAATTAACTAAACTATGTTCTAGTGATTACAAGTTTAAACCTTCGAATAAGATAGCTTTATATGTATGAATCGAATGATGTTATGAACATCATTACTACCTTAAGTTCCTTGTATGAACCTACTGGAAAAGAGAAAAATGGATCTAGCTTCAATGGATCCTTGGATGGCTCAAAGTTCTTGAAGCAAAATCATGACACGAAAACAAGTTCAAGTAAGATCATCACTTGAAATAAGATTGTTATAGTTATAGAAATTGAACCAAAGTTTGAATATGATTATTACCTTGTATTAGAATGATAACCTACTGTAAGAAACAAAGATTTCTTGAGGTTGGATGATCACCTTACAAGATTGGAAGTGAGCTAGCAAACTTGAAAGTATTCTTGATTTTATGAAACTAGAACTTTTGGAATTTATGAAGAACACTTAGAACTTGAAGATAGAACTTGAGAGAGTTCAATTAGATGAAGAAAATTGAAGAATGAAAGTGTTTGTAGGTGTTTTTGGTCGTTGGTGTATGGATTAGATATAAAGGATATGTAATTTTGTTTTCATGTAAATAAGTCATGAATGATTACTCATATTTTTGTAATCTTATGAGATATTTCATGCTAGTTGCCAAATGATGGTTCCCACATGTGTTAGGTGACTCACATGGGCTGCTAAGAGCTGATCATTGGAGTGTATATACCAATAGTACATACATCTAAAAGCTGTGTATTGTACGAGTACGAATACGGGTGCAAATATACATGTCAAATTATACAAAATGACTAAATCGTCAAATTATTTATTAATAGATTATAACAATAATTTTTGAATGCAATGTCTTTTTGAAAAATATGGCATGAAAGACTCCATGCAGCACCTTGAGCAAATAGCAAGCAGACAGCGGAAGCATTTCAATACCTGAGAATAAACATGCTTTAAAGTGTCAACCAAAAGGTTGGTGAGTTCATTAGTTTATAGTAATCATTTCATTTTCATCATTTTAATAGACCACAAGATTTCAAATATTATAAAACAACGTACAGAAGTCCCATTCCAACTGTACAAAAATATCATTCATATGAAGAACACCTAGTGGAGATTCAAAATATAATAGTAACCATCTGTGCCGGTCTTTCACCCCACGGCTGAATACATGTGCCTTCAAAAAATATAACCTCTGTGCCGGTCTTTACTCCCCCACGGCTGAACACATGTATATAAAATATAGGACAACCGGTGCCAAAATACAAAACCATTCATTCAACTCGGGAGCTCATTCGCTCTAACCAAAATAAACTAGTGACAATACGTGCCACAATAATCAATCCCAACCCAGATAATTCCATCATAGAATGCAGTTCGATTACTTGTGTCTATTTCGTAAAACAGTTATAAAAGTTGCGCATGTATTCTCAGCCCAAAAATGTAAAGGGTAAAAAGGCAAATGAAACTCACCTGACAACTTCAGAAATAAATCACAGAGATGTGACCGAATATCGAAATGCAAGTAACCGTAGACCTTAACTCAAATCAAGAAATTGTTGGTATGGATGTGTAGAGCTTGATGAGAGGAATCCGAATATGTAAACAATTTTATGATCCATCAAGTTTTTAGGGTGTTCTTGAGTAATAAAAGCTTGATGATGATGATGAATAGTAGTGGGTGTTAAGAATATGTACGTATGTGTTTTTGATGAAATGAAATTAGGGTTATAAATAGATAGATATGTCACGGGTATATATCTATCTCAATAATAGATATCACGGATGTAATAATAAATATACACGGGTATTATTGTGTAGTCACGGGTATAATTAAATTTTTTATCCGTTAGCTGACACCCAATGTATTTTATGTTAATATGATTCAATGATTGGTTTATTATTTTTTTTTTAAAAAAAAATTAAATAAATCTATATTGTTTGAAATCTTTTAAACTCTTGACGTCATACCTAGTTTGTGTGTTTCATAAAATACTTATTTACTTTATTTAACATTAAATAAATATTTGTCCTTTATTTAAATATGAACGTTTAAACTTATTTTTTTTTTCAAGTTTAATTTAAGAATATCCTAATTATTTAAAATGATTTTTAAAACTTAATTATTACATAAAATAATACTTAAAATAAATATTCATATGTTTCGTTGTCTGAAAAATTATTTTATTTTATTATTATTTTATTTTTATTCTGGTTACACTAATTGTAGTGTTTTATTTAACACCTATAAAACTTATGTAATAATATATATATTGTTTAAAAAAAAAATTAGCGTGGAAAAACGTTGAATTTAAGAGACAGTTGTTAAGTTTTTAACGGAAAAAGTCGGGTTGTTACAACTCACACTCAGCGAGATGAAAGAACTGCAAAGCCAACTGCAAGAACTATTAGAACGTGGTTTCATTCGACCAAGCACATCACCATGGGGAGCTCCTGTTTTGTTTGTCAAGAAGAAGGATGGTACATTTAGGTTGTGTATTGACTACAGAGAGTTGAACAAACTTACCATCAAAAACCGCTACCCACTGCCGAGAATTGATGACTTATTTGATCAACTACAAGGCTCGTCGGTTTATTCGAAGATCGATTTACGTTCTGGATATCATCAAATGCGAGTAAAGGAGGATGACATTCCAAAAACCGCTTTTAGGACGCGTTATGGTCATTACGAGTTTATGGTTATGCCGTTTGGATTGACTAACGCACCAGCTGTGTTCATGGACCTTATGAACCGAGTGTGTGGGCCAAATCTTGACAAGTTCATATACATTATAATGATTTGATGTATTAATATTGTTAATTAGTCTGTTTTTAATTTATGGTTAAAATAAGTATGTATTAATCTCTTCATTTGTTTAATATCGGGCCAAGTTTCTAGGGATATATGATGTTCCCCTAATACGAGCCGTCGTTGTCCACATTGGTCAAGTGAAATGTCCCGTTCTTATTGATTAAAAACGTTCCATATTAATTGATTTCGTTGCGAGGTTTTGACCTCTATATGAGACGTTTTTCAAAGACTGCATTCATTTTTAAACAAACCATAACCTTTATTTCATCAATAAAGGTTTAAAAAGCTTTACGTAGATTATCAAATAATGATAATCTAAAATATCCTGTTTTCACACGACCATTACATAATGGTTTACAATACAAATATGTTACAACAAAATAAGTTTCTTGAATGCAGTTTTTACACAATATCATACAAGCATGGACTCCAAATCTTGTCCTTATTTAAGTATGCGACAGCGGAAGCTCTTAATAATCACCTGAGAATAAACATGCTTAAAACGTCAACAAAAATGTTGGTGAGTTATAGTCCCACTTTTAAAATCTAATATTTTTGGGATGAGAATACATGCAGGTTTTATAAATGATTTACAAAATAGACACAAGTACGTGAAACTACATTCTATGGTTGAATTATCGAAATCGAATATGCCCCTTTTTATTAAGTCTGGTAATCTAAGAATTAGGGAACAGACACCCTAATTGACGTGAATCCTAAAGATAGATCTATTGGGCCTAACAAACCCCATCCAAAGTACCGGATGCTTTAGTACTTCGAAATTTATATCATATCCGAAGGGTGTCCCGGAATGATGGGGATATTCTTATATATGCATCTTGTTATTGTCGGTTACCAGGTGTTCACCATATGAATGATTTTTATCTCTATGTATGGGATGTGTATTGAAATATGAAATCTTGTGGTCTATTGTTACGATTTGATATATATAGGTTAAACCTATAACTCACCAACATTTTTGTTGACGTTTTAAGCATGTTTATTCTCAGGTGATTATTAAGAGCTTCCGCTGTCACATACTTAAATAAGGACAAGATTTGGAGTCCATGCTTGTATGATATTGTGTAAAAACTGCATTCAAGAAACTTATTTTGTTGTAACATATTTGTATTGTAAACCATTATGTAATGGTCGTGTGAAAACAGGATATTTTAGATTATCATTATTTGATAATCTACGTAAAGCTTTTTAAACCTTTATTGATGAAATAAAGGTTATGGTTTGTTTAAAAATGAATGCAGTCTTTGAAAAACGTCTCATATAGAGGTCAAAACCTCGCAACGAAATTCACAAGAATACTTTTACTATACTTAAACTTTACCTTTAATTAATGATATATATGAATGTAAGGAAACGAAGGAGGTGAATTTATAAGAAAATCTCCGATAGAACAATTAAAATGGACGATCGCATTTAAAGTGGATCCTAATTCCCTTGATTACCGGAGAGTCAAATCTTATTAAGAAGATTTTCTTCAAATCCCTTGAAATCTGGGAATCAATCATATCTACGTCAAATGATAAGATGAATCTACACTTACTCATTTCACTCTTCTATGTTAGCTTCATTCATACTCTTCATATAAATGGATTGTTTATCCAAATTATTCGCTGATGATAAAACTCTAATTTTCAGCCCGTATGCATCATGAAAACATACTTATTATCATTCACGACCTTTCCACTCAAATTTCGGGACGAAATTTCTTTAACGGGTAGGTACTGTGACAACCCGGAAATTTCTAACCAAATTTAAACTTTAATCTTTATATGTTTCCGACACGATAAGCAATATTTGTTAAGTTAAATTTCAAGAATTTTAAACTATGTTCATACATTCATTCAACCTCGACCAAGTTCCAACGATTCACGAACCATTAAATGAATATGATTATATATGTATATGTGTATATATATATTATAACTTGAAACGTAAACAAAATATTAGATTAAATACTTTATATGATTGTATCTGTTTCAAAATAATTATCAATGGAATTAGAAGATAAGATCAAATGATTGAATTATCAGATATATTGAATTATGATTACAAGTCTCTGTTGAAAGGCCCACGTTGATTTGAGATATCTTTTCATTTTAACAATATTCGGAAAATGGTAAAGTGATTTATAAATAAGAACAAATTGTCAATCATTGAGAACTAGACAAAGGATAGTGGAAGATTGAATCTCATAAAGACTCGATTGATATATTTAGTTTCAAACGTACAAAATCGTTTTCAGTTTAAAAAGAACTTTATTATTAAAACGTATATAACTTTTATAAATATCTAGAACCACTTTTGACAACTCATTACTTAACTAGTATGATAAAGATAACGATATTTATATTTTATTTTATTAAATATATATAACGATTTAAATTAATATTATATATATTTATACGCGTATTATACGTACATAGTTTTATACTTTTACTATACTTAAACTTTACCTTTGCTTTATTTTTACTTTACTTTAACTTTAATAATTTACTTTAATAATTCATACTTTAATAATTCACTTTAATAATTCATACTTTAATAATTCATACTTTAATAATTCATACTTTAATAATTCATACTTTAATAATTCACTTTAATAATTCATACTTTAATAATTCACTTTAATAATTCAAAAATCTATTATAAATAGAATTCAATAGGTTTCATTATTTCATAGAAACTTGAAAATATTTTTCTCTAAACTCTCTCAATCGATTTACATATATATAATTACTCCGTATTATTTCAAGATATTATTAGTATACATAAAATATTACGACGGAGTGCTGTCCGAGTGATTTCGAAATTGTTTTTCGAGTGGGATAGGATTAAGGAAATTATGGGTTATGGCTATGGAGGTGATTGAGTATGGTTCATGGGTATGCTCGTGAGGTCAATATAGTGTTTATCATTTCCGTTGCGTCTACGTACCTTTCCTGCAATATTGAATCTCAATATTGATACGTGAGTACTCATAATTTAACTTTTACATACTAATAGTGTATCCCTGACTAGTGCTCGAGTATTTAGGATTATGCATGCTTGTACTTTTGATATTACCCTTAGACAGGTTAGGTTGAATCTTGAATTAGTTACACTTGCTGTTGAGATAAGGTATAAGATATGCATGTCCTTGGAAAGCTAGCGAAAAATTAAGAACTTTTCCTTTAGATATCGAATGGTTTCGATGAACGGATTAGAAGTTATAATCAATTGAATTTTCGATATTTTTATTAAAAATGATTATTATTATCGTCGTTTTTATCGTCGTTCTAGTTTTATCTTATTATTATCATTATTATTATCTTTATCAATAAAAGGGATTTATCATTAAAAATTGTTATTTTTTTTTATTATTACTATCGTTATTATCGTTAAAGTTATAATTAGTATTATTATTATTATCCAATTATTATTATTATTATTATTATTATTATTATTATTATTATTATTATTATTATTATTATTATTATTATTATTATTATTATTATTATTATTATTATTATTATTATTAGTAGTAGTATTATTATTATTACTATTATTATTATCATTATTAATATATATATCATTATTTAAAAATGGTTATTGTTATTGTTATTATTATTATTACTATATTATCATTAAGTTAATTATTAGTATTATCGTTAATAATGTTATAGTAACTATCATTATTAATATTAGTGGAATTAAAATAAATATTTGTAACACCTAATTATTTTGATTACTATTATTATCATTATTATGAACACGATATAAAAGATGATTAAAAGCTATTAAACGAAACGATTAGGAAATAATGAGTAAGAGTATCATGATGAAATTAAAATATTATAAGATATTGATTTAGATAAAATTATAGTTCTTATTATTTTTATCATTACTATTATTATTAAAAGTATCGTTAGTATTAAAACTATCATTTTAACAAAAATTATCATTTTAATAGAAATGTCATTGTTACTATAAAATATCATTATTATTATTATTTTAAATAGAATTATTATTTTAAAGATAATATTAAAAATTATCGTAAATATTAAAGTTATCATAATTAGAATTATCGTTTTATCATAATGTCATCTTAGTAATTATAAATATTGATATTTTTATAATAATAATTATTATTATAAAATAATACAACTTTTACTTACTATCATTATAGATATTATTTTATCAAATAAATATGTGATACAAACATATTTTACTACGTGTAATAACTTACTTTAATAATACCTATCATATTATCTTTATGATATTAAATATACTCCCTATAAATTTTATTACTTAATATATATAAAAGTATATTTTATTATATAAATTTAATATAAAATTTTATTTATTAATAAATAAATTATATTATTTACTCTAATAAATCTTTTAAAAATATTTAAAAATATAAAACGACGATATTTAAACTATATATTAATCATGTATAGATTTTTGGAAATTATTTTGAGTCAAATTTACTTTTGTTGACTTTTGCATATTAATCTCGAGCATTAGGATTGTGGTACACTATGACTTGACCTAATTTGTTAGACAAATATTGACCAACACATAAATATATATAATTAATTTAGGTTCGTGAATCCGAGGCCAACCTTGCAATTGTTCAATGACGTTATATGTATTTTTACTACGAAATACAGTATGGTGAGTTTCATTGATCCCCTTTTACTCTTTACATTTTTGGGGCTGAGAATACATGCAAATGCTTTAGTAACTGTTTTACAATAATTATATGCGTGAGTTTCATTTGCCTTTTTACCCTTTATATTTTTGGGACTGAGAATACATGCGCTTTTATAAATGTTTGACGAAATAGACACAAGTAATTGAAACTACATTCTATGGTTGAATTATCGAAATCGAATATGCCCCTTTTTATTAAAGTCTGGTAATCTAAGAATTAGGGAACAGACACCCTAATTGACGCGAATCCTAAAGATAGATCTATTGGGCCTAACAAACCCCATCCAAAGTACCGGATGCTTTAGTACTTCGAAATTTATATCATGTCCGAAGGAGGATCCCGGAATGATAGGGGATATTCTTATATGTATCTAGTTAATGTCGGTTACCAGGTGTTCACCATATGAATGATTATTTTTGTCTCTATGCATGGGACGTATATTTATGAGAACTGGAAATGAAATTCTTGTGGTCTATTAAAATGATGGAAATAAATGATTATGATAAACTAATGAACTCACCAACCTTTTGGTTGACACTTTAAAGCATGTTTATTCTCAAGTGTTAAAGAAATCTTCCGCTGTGCATTTGCTCATTTTAAAGATTTTACTTGGAGTTTTTCATAGCATATTTCGAAGAACGTTGCATTCGAGTCATTGAGTTCATCAAAAATTATTATTATTAAATCAATTTATAGTTGGATAGTGGATATTATGAAATGGTATGCATGCCTGTCAAATAATAATAAATATACGTCCCATGCATAGAGACAAAAATAATCATTCATATGGTGAACACCTGGTAACCGACATTAACTAGATACATATAAGAATATCCCCTATCATTCCGGGATCCTCCTTCGGACATGATATAAATTTCGAAGTACTAAAGCATCCGGTACTTTGGATGGGGTTTGTTAGGCCCAATAGATCTATCTTTAGGATTCGCGTCAATTAGGGTGTCTGTTCCCTAATTCTTAGATTACCAGACTTTAATAAAAAGGGGCATATTCGATTTCGATAATTCAACCATAGAATGTAGTTTCAATTACTTGTGTCTATTTCGTCAAACATTTATAAAAGCGCATGTATTCTCAGTCCCAAAAATATAAAGGGTAAAAAGGCAAATGAAACTCACGCATATAATTATTGTAAAACAGTTACTAAAGCATTTGCATGTATTCTCAGCCCCAAAAATGTAAAGAGTAAAAGGGGATCAATGAAACTCACCATACTGTATTTCGTAGTAAAAATACATATAACGTCATTGAACAATTGCAAGGTTGGCCTCGGATTCACGAACCTAAATTAATTATATATATTTATGTGTTGGTCAATATTTGTCTAACAAATTAGGTCAAGTCATAGTGTACCACAATCCTAATGCTCGAGATTAATATGCAAAAGTCAACAAAAGTAAATTTGACTCAAAATAATTTCCAAAAATCTATACATGATTAATATATAGTTTAAATATCGTCGTTTTATATTTTTAAATATTTTTAAAAGATTTATTAGAGTAAATAATATAATTTATTTATTAATAAATAAAATTTTATATTAAATTTATATAATAAAATATACTTTTATATATATTAAGTAATAAAATTTATAGGGAGTATATTTAATATCATAAAGATAATATGATAGGTATTATTAAAGTAAGTTATTACACTTAGTAAAATATGTTTGTATCACATATTTATTTGATAAAATAATATCTATAATGATAGTAAGTAAAAGTTGTATTATTTTATAATAATAATTATTATTATAAAAATATCAATATTTATAATTACTAAGATGACATTATGATAAAACGATAATTCTAATTATGATAACTTTAATATTTACGATAATTTTTAATATTATCTTTAAAATAATAATTCTATTTAAAATAATAATAATAATGATATTTTATAGTAACAATGACATTTCTATTAAAATGATAATTTTTGTTAAAATGATAGTTTTAATACTAACGATACTTTTAATAATAATAGTAATGATAAAAATAATAAGAACTATAATTTTATCTAAATCAATATCTTATAATATTTTAATTTCATCATGATACTCTTACTCATTATTTCCTAATCGTTTCGTTTAATAGCTTTTAATCGTCTTTTATATCGTGTTCATAATAATGATAATAATAGTAATCAAAATAATTAGGTGTTACAAATATTTATTTTAATTCCACTAATATTAATAATGATAGTTACTATAACATTATTAACGATAATACTAATAATTATCTTAATGATAATATAGTAATAATAATAATAACAATAACAATAACCATTTTTAAATAATGATATATATATTAATAATGATAATAATAATAGTAATAATAATAATACTACTAATAATAATAATAATAATAATAATAATAATAATAATAATAATAATAATAATAATGTTCTTGTGGTCTATTAAAATTATGAAATGATTATTTATGCTAAACTAATGAACTCACCAACCTTTTGGTTGACACTTGAAAGCATGTTTATTCTCAGGTATGAAAGAAACGTTCCGCTGTGCATTTGCTCATTTTAAAGACAGTATTTGGAGTCGATCATCGCAATGGAACCAGTTGTTGGCGACTTCGTCCAGATGGTTTAGGACGGGTCCTTTCAGTTGGTATCAGAGCGATGGTCTTAGCGAACCATGTCTGCATTAGTGTGCCTAACTGATAAGTCGTTAGGATACATTATTGAGTCTGGACTTCGACCGTGTCTACATATCAAAAGTTTTTGCTTATCATTTTGTGTCAAAAATTACCTGCTTATCATTCTTAGAGAATCATTTGCTTATCATTCTTAGTCTAGACACGTTTTACTGCATTGACTGCATAAATAGTGTATAGACAAAATTCATATCTTAGCGTATCTGTTACTGTAGATCTTGCCGGATATCTTTCGTAAATTTCTCCGTAATTTAAGGGATCCTGGTACTATATATATCTATGTAAATTATGCATTGAGAATACCATCCAACTATCAATTACTATCACTAAACTCTTCATATCAAAAATCTTTCCTGAGATCGCGTAAGATGGCCTCTACGAATCGATCAAATTCCTCTGACTCCGAAGACAGCGTGACAGGAGCACATCAATCAATCAACTATCGTGATTACTGGAGAAAATGGGGGTGGGTTCGCGACATACTCACTCTATGGAGAAGGGAAGAAGGTACTCCATATCATGAATCGAATCTACCACCTAACCTTGGAGTACTCGACCCGCTCACTGGCGAACCTGTTCGCAACACCGTTTATACCCTTTTTGCCAGAATTTTTCGTCTTGAGACTACCATTAATGGAACTAGAAAAGATATCCAATCTCTACCTCACATTGATAACCAACCAGGGTTAGTAGAAGAAGTTAAAGAACTCCGAGCTCGAGTGTTAACTTTAGAAAGCACGGTACACAGTCTGCAAACACCAGCAGTATCACCAACACCAGTCACATCACCAACCTTAGCACCAACAACACTAGTACCACCAACAACAACATCCGCATCACCAGCTTCGACATCTCATTCTATACCTCATGTATAATCATCGTTCTACGTATCGTTCTATCTGTTTTATTTTCGTTCGACATGGCGATTATGTAATCTCTAATGTTTTAGAAATTATATATTCTTGCTCTAATGATAAATCAAATGAGATCAATATCACATTAACTCATTAACTTCATGATTACATCTAAAGAAAATATATACGTATATATGTTTTCATAAAGATTGTAATTAAAAATTCTTTTGTACAAACTGTTAATGGTGAGAATATTTTAACGGGTAGGTAATACCCGAGGAATATTTAGATATCACATTAATAAGTTACACTGTACATTCTTCGGAATTGATTCAACGATCATTTACTATCCTATTTACAACCACCAATTTACGTATCCGTTCACCAAAGAATAACTATTTTCATTCAAATTCAATTTCATATTTGGATTTTGATCTATCAGAATCCAACAAGTGGCATAATGAAGAAATAATGGACACAATAAAAATTGATTAGAAACAGACTAATTGACAATATGAAATTTTGTTAAGAAACCACGCTAACAAAATCCTAGCTAACTGTTCCTAGCTAACTGTTAATTCCATATTACATTTTATTTATCGCAATTTATTTTATCGCAATTTTAATTCTCGCAATTTTATTTATCGTTATTTAATTTCTGTTATTTACTTTACGCATTTTATTTATCGTCATTTAATTTCTGTATTTACTTTACGCACTTTAAATATCGGGACACGTATACAAAGTTTTGACATATCATATCGACACATCTATATATATTATTTGGAATCACCATAGACACTCTATATGCAGTAATGATCGAGTTCTCTATACAGGGTTGAGGTTGATTCTATAATAATATATATACTTTGAGTTGTGATCGAGTCTGAGACATGTACACGGGTCACGGTACGTATTAATTAATTCGAATATTATATATTAAATTATATATGAATTATTGGACTGTCAACTATGGACTAATAACATTGGACAATTAAAATGAATTAAAATATTGATTATAATATATGAAACTAAATAATTCTTCAAGTTTGCCACTTGATTTCATTTTAAACCCCATTCGTATCATCACAATTACAATCTGCGTTCAAACCTTTCATGATTCTTGAAAACACCTCAATCGAGAGGATGAACCAACCGCACTTCATTTACGGAAGGAAAGAGTTATGCATATAGTTGTGCACCTGAGAAACTCTCGGCAACTGAGTAAAAGTTTAACATTTAGCCGCTTCAGATCCTTTGACATTTATTAGCAAAAATAACTTAGTAATCTCTTTCCAAAGTAGCAAATTTTATCACAGCTTCAGCAAATCAACTTCGACTTTTCGTTCGAAACAACCTCATTATCACCTTGACTAATATGTATGTTCATTTATTGTTACCGGGAACCTTTTATATTCCACCATATTACCGTCAGCGTTTAATCATCTAAAAACACAACTTTCTTGAAATCATCTTGGATCGATAACAAATGATTCAGATAGGGTAGCAGTAAATGTAGAGGAATCGGCAATCAGTACTTTGAAAACTCACAGCATATCTACATCAACAGTTATATGTATGACATTTATCTCTTAGAATTATGATCTCTCATTCTGAAATTCTGAAAAGCACTCAGTCACAAATCAATACTCTGAATGTTGAAAAAGCTGAATGAAGCAGCAAAAACTGTAGATAACCGTAAACGACCATAATCATCGAAAGTTTGATGATAAAAATTAGTATGTTGGAAAAGCTCAGAAAAGTTGGAACTGGAAAGCGGATTGAGCTAACCATAAAGGAAACCAAGGAGAAATACAAGTAACATACCCTAAATTCATAGAACCCAGATAAATCTAGATCCGTTGAAATCTTTAGAGAATATCTTGCTCCGAAGTCATGTTAAAATCTTGCGGAAAATCTTTCTCCATCAACCATCGAACTTAGATATTCCAAAATATCATCATCAATATCTTCGATATTTCTGAGGATATTTTCATAAATATTCTCGTCCGAAATTATATACCTCTTCGTGCTTTCTGTGTAACATTATATTAGAACCATTCAATAGAAAATTTAGTACCGAAAAGTGGATCATGCGAAACTATGAAGGAAGCCGTGGACAAATCACAAGGAATAAGTTTGACTTCAAAGAATCCAAATGATTCTGTTTCTGATGAAATCTTTAGCGAACACCTTGCTTCCGAATCTAAACCCTTACGGATAAATCTCCTTCATCATCCATCGATATTAGAAATTCCAAGATATCATCGTATATCCATTTATAAATATCCTCCATATTTCTGAAGATATCTTCATAACTATTCTTATCTGAAATCATTTATTTTTTTGTGCTATCAGTGTTACATCATATAGAAACTGTTAGTTTCTATAAACTTTCGAACTTAAAATATGAATGTTTTTGAAGTAATGTTGGGAACTGATGCATGAGTTAGTATAATATAATGACATTTGATCAACGTGATTATATTACAGTAAGTCATGCTGAGTTCTAATGGGACATGATGGTTCACCGTAGATCATACCACCATCATGTGTTATGTTACATAACTCTTTCATTCTAATTAACTTCTGAACATATCAAGAAAATATATTCTTGATAGCTCTACTCTCAATGATTCTGGTAATTTGACTAATCAAATTGTGCTATTACGTTCTTTCTTGATTATAACATTAAATTCATTCGAAACTCCATACTTACAAATTCTAGACCATTACTCGTTTTACTAGAGATCGAGAGGAGATTAAAAAGACGAAGAGCTCCGAAACATAAAGGAAGATATAAAACTCGACAACAATACTGAAATTACAATAATTAAAAATTAAAACATCACGACAATTAAAAATTAAAAGATTACAATCAAACTACTCGTCGTCGTCAATTGTCATCTGCAAAGTAGCGTTCATCAGTCATTTCACCATCCGTGAGGTACTCTGGAGAAATCGGTATTTCTCTTGATGCCTCAACTGCTGCTTCAGTTGATTCATCGAGATAACGATAACTCAACGTCTCTTCATCTTCAAGAACCGCATACAAAGAAATACGTTTACCACGATCTTCAAAGGTATCTTTTATAAAGTACCATTGATCATCGGTACACAGAAAACTTGCCCTACAATCCGCATCATAATCGTCTTTATAAAAGAACACAGACGTGAATTCACACGGGATTTTTTCCTTCAGAAAGGATAGCAAGTCTTGTAAACCAACATCACGAATGTCAATATCTTCAAACGAAATACTGTCGCACCACTTATATTCCTTCATTTGATTACGGAAATCACCTCCGTAATGAACATCGAATGAAACAATCATTGGGGGAAGTGTTAACATTTTTCAGCTTGGGAGTGTTTGATTTTGATTTTGAGAAAGGTTGAAATGTAAAAGAAATATATGTTTGAGTGTATAAAATGAAGTATATGATTGGTGTTTTTATAGGGTAAAAGTGACCGTTGGGATAGCCGTTGGAAAATTTTTTTTATTTTACTAACGGCTAAAAATTTGGGCAAGTTTTTGGGTGAAGGTGGACGATGCCCGTTGGGATCTCTCTCATGATAGTTTCACTCATACTCTTCGAATAATCGGATTATCTTATCCATATTATTCGACCGTAATAAAACTCTATTTATCAGCTCATATTTTTCATGAAAATATTTTTATTATTAACCATGACCACCTCACTCAAATTTCGGGACGAAATTTCTTTAACGGGTAGGTACTGTGACGACCCGGGAATTTCCGACCAAATTTAAACTTAATATTATTATGATTCCAATACGATAAGAAAAATCTGTAATGTTAAGTCTCGAAAGTTTTGAAATCTATATTCAAGTAATCGAATACCCTTTGACTATGCTCGACGATTCACGAACCATTAATCGTAAATAGAAATGTATATATATATATATAGGATTAATATACATAATTATTAATTGTATGCATATTATAATATATATAAAATGTAAAAATATTAAATATGAAATTTGATATAAGTTATTGTATTATCAAAGTCATTAATATTATTATTAACAATATTATGAAAAGTAGAATTATTATTAGTATTAATAAACATATTATTATTATCGTTTTACTATAATTGTTATTAGTGAACTTATTAAAACTATCAATTTTATGATGTCACTACTATATATAGTTATTGTTAATACACATATTATTATTGATACTATTATTATTATTACTTGTAGTATTTGGATATTATTATCATTATTTACATTATTATTATTATTATTATTAATAAATGTATTATTAAAATGTTTAAATTTAATAATAAATGATAATAAAGGATATATATAAAACATGCTAAATCGTTTAACTTCACAATCAAATTGTACTGAGTTTTGTTTCTGTCCCTTAAAAATCTAAATTAGGTTAGCAGTCTATATCTGCTTTAACTTTGTTACGTACCTTGATTCTTTTTTTATTTGTCTGATTCTATTTTTTTTATTTTTATTTCATATATTCATGAATCGAATCTGTCTACCTTAAATACTATAACACTCGATCATATTCACTGTAAATTACTACAGACGACCTACAATATCACTTAAACATTTCAACTACCCTTTTACAGCCTACAAATAATCGAAATTAATTTAGAAATAGGAAGAACACAGACCTCTGTGTCCCGTTCTTACTCCATTTTCAAATCAAACAATATTGTAATCAATTTCAAAAATTATTAATGCAGTCCTGTTCTAAAACATTCATTTAAACTTTCCAGAAAGTTTCAAACCGCAATTTTTAGTATCAATTAAGAATTTCGAGGTCAAAGTTTAAGTTTTAAAAGTCAACAGATTTGATTATGAAGAAATTCGATTTCATGACGATGTTTCTGTTGTAATTAAGAATTCATAAAGTTTCCAGAGATGTTTTACTATCTATTTCATGTTGTAAGTTTCGTCTAAATAGTTCTTGATTTCAAAATCATTTTTTTTTTTTTTTTTTTTTTCTTTTCTTACAGCGACGAGCAACAGGGGTTCAACCCTGTTATTTTTTTTATTTATTATGTTATAGCTTTTATTTGTTACTTTCTGATTTAATTAAACTTAAATACTATCAAGTGATCACACCTGAATCGTTGTTATGATTGATTTTGATTTGGTTCTGTGGGAATTAAAACGAAGGAGAAATAGAAGATGAATGGATGATACGGGTTATATAATTGCCCGAATAAATTAAAACAGAAAGACATAACTCAGAGCAATGGTTTGGGTATGGTGTCGGGTTTCGAGAGGTCGCGGGTTCAATCCCTGCTCGTGACATTTCCACATTTCTTTTTAGCAAAAGCTTGTGAGGTAGTTTCCATACTAAATTATTATTTTCATTATTATTATTATTTTTATCATTGTTAGACTTATACTTATTATCATTGTTATTTATTACTTATTGAGATTATAACAATTATAGTAATTATAGTTAATATTAACATTGTTATTACTAATATTATTATCACTAGCATGTATTATTATTTAGGATTATTGTTATATTATCATTTTAGTTATTATTATGTAATATTACTAAGTAGTAGTAGTATTATTATTATTATTATTATTATTGTTATTATTATTATTATTATTATTATTATTATTATTATTATTATTATTATTTTCATTAATAGTATTATTATTGGAAAAAGTATTATTATTATTATTAATGTCATTAACATTATTATCACAAATATTATTATTATTATTAACATATGACTTTTATTTATTTTTTTAGTAGTATTGTCTTTACTATTAATATAAAAAAAAAAAAAAAATATATATATATATATATATATATTTTTATTTTTTATTAACATTATTAATAATATTATTAGAGTTATTATGATCTTCATCATAATTTATATTATTTTCACATAACAAATTGTTGAGTTACAATATACATATATGTATATAAATTAATATAACTATAGGTATAAATATTAAAATACAAAATAAATATATATAATTTTTAAAATAACAAATATATGACTAAACTACATAAATAATATATACATAAACTAGTTAGATTATTATTACATGATAATTATATGTTTTAATTCATATAACTGATATAGGTTCGTGAATCCGAGGCCAACCCTGCGTCGTTCAATATAGTCATATGTATTTTTACTACAAAATACATTAGGTGAGTTTCATTTGCCCTTTTTACTCATTACATTTTTGGGCTGAGAATACATGCAAATGCTTTATTAACTGTTTTACAATATTTATATGTGTGAGTTTCATTTGCCCTTTTTACTCATTACATTTTTGGGCTGAGAATACATGCAAATGCTTTATTAACTGTTTTACAATATTTATATGTGTGAGTTTCATTTGCCCTTTTTACTCATTACATTTTTGGGCTGAGAATACATGCAAATGCTTTATTAACTGTTTTACAATATTTATATGTGTGAGTTCATTTGATTCCCTTTTACTCTTTACATTTTTTGGGACTGAGAATACATGCGCTGTTTTTACAACTGCCTTATTAAATGCTTTTGAAATATATTTTGGACTGCGAATACATGCAAATGCTTTATTAACTGTTTTACAATATTTATATGTGTGAGTTTCATTTGCTCCCTTTTTAAATGCTTTTGCAATATATATTTTTGGGACTGAGAATGCATGCGTTTTTATAAATGTTTTACGAAATGGACACAAGCGATCGGAACTACATTCTATGGTTGGATTATCTAATCGAATATGCCCTTTTTATATAGTCTGGTAATCTAAGAATTAGGGAACAGAAACCCTAATTGACGCGAACTCTAAAGATAGATCTATCGGGCCCAACAAGCCCCATCCAAAGTACCGGATGCTTTAGTACTTCGAAATTTATATCATGTCCGAAGGAGAATCCCGGAATGATGGGGATATTCTTATTTACATATTGTGAATGTCGGTTACCAGGTGTTCAATCCATATGAATGATATTTTTGTCTCTATGCATGGGACATATGTTTATGAGAAATGGAAATATGAAATCTTGTGGTCTATTAAAATTATGAAATGATTATTTATGCTAAACTAATGAACTCACCAACCTTTTGGTTGACACTTGAAAGCATGTTTATTCTCAGGTATGAAAGAAACGTTCCGCTGTGCATTTGCTCATTTTAAAGACAGTATTTGGAGTCGATCATCGCAATGGAACCAGTTGTTGGCGACTTCGTCCAGATGGTTTAGGACGGGTCCTTTCAGTTATAAACGATTCACAATAGTTGATTACATTGCGAGGTATTTGACCTCTATATGATACATTTTACAAACATTGCATTCGTTTTTAAAAGACAAAATTTCTTTACATCGAAAATTGACAGGCATGCATACCATTTCATAATATCCACTATCCAACTATAAATTGATTTAATAATAATCTTTGATGAACTCAATGACTCGAATGCAACGTTCTTCGAAATATGCTATGAAAGACTCCAAGTAATATCTTTAAAATGAGCAAATGCACAGCGGAAGATTTCTTTAACACCTGAGAATAAACATGCTTTAAAGTGTCAACCAAAAGGTTGGTGAGTTCATTAGTTTATCATAATCATTTATTTCCATCATTTTAATAGACCACAAGAATTTCATTTCCAGTTCTCATAAATATACGTCCCATGCATAGAGACAAAAATAATCATTCATATGGTGAACACCTGGTAACCGACATTAACTAGATACATATAAGAATATCCCCTATCATTCCGGGATCCTCCTTCGGACATGATATAAATTTCGAAGTACTAAAGCATCCGGTACTTTGGATGGGGTTTGTTAGGCCCAATAGATCTATCTTTAGGATTCGCGTCAATTAGGGTGTCTGTTCCCTAATTCTTAGATTACCAGACTTTAATAAAAAGGGGCATATTCGATTTCGATCATTCAACCATATAATGTAATTTCAATTACTTGTGTCTATTTCGTAAAACAGTTATAAAAACAGCGCATGTATTCTCAGTCCCAAAAATATATATTGCAAAAGCATTTAAAAAGGGATTAATGAAACTCACGCGTATAAATATTGTATAACAGTTAATAAAGCATTTGCATGTATTCTCAGCCCAAAAATGTAAAGAGTAAAAAGGGAGTAAATGAACTCACGCATATAAATATTGTAAAACAGTTAATAAAGCATTTGCATGTATTCTCAGCCCAAAAATGTAAAGAGTAAAAGGGGCAAATAAACTCACCATACTGTATTTCGTAGTAAAAATACATATAACGTCATTGAACAAGTGCAAGGTTGGCCTCGGATTCACGAACCTAAATTAATTATATATAATTATGTGTTGGTCAATATTTGTCTAACAAATTAGGCCAAGTCATAGTGTACCACAATCCTAATGCTCGAGACTAATATGCAAAAGTCAATAAAAGTAAATTTGACTCAAAATAATTTCCAAAAATCTATACATGATTAATATATAGTTTAAATATCGTCGTTTTATATTTTTAAAAGATTTATTAGAGTAAATAATATAATTTATTTATTAATAAATAAAATTTTATATTAAATTTATATAATATAATATACTTTTATATATATTAAGTAATAAAATTTATAGGGTTCATTTAATATCATAAAGATAATATGATAGGTATTATTAAAGTAAGTTATTACACGTAGTAAAATATGTTTGTATCACATATTTATTTGATAAAATAATATCTATAATGATAGTAAGTAAAAGTTGTATTATTTTGTAATAATAATAATTATTATAAAAATATCAATATTTATAATTACTAAGATGACATTATGATAAAACGATAATTCTAATTATGATAACTTTAATATTTACGATAATTTTTAATATTATCTTTAAAATAATAATTCTATTTAAAATAATAATAATAATGATATTTTATAGTAACAATGACATTTCTATTAAAATGATAATTTTTGTTAAAATGATAGTTTTAATACTAACGATATTTTTAATAATAATAGTAATGATAAAAATAATAAGAATGATAATTTTATCTAAATCAATATCTTATAATATTTTAATTTCATCATGATACTCTTACTAATTATTTCCTAATCGTTTCGTTTAATAGCTTTTAATCGTCTTTTATATCGTGTTCATAATAATGATAATAATAGTAATCAAAATAATTAGGTGTTACAAATATTTATTTTAATTACACTAATATTAATAATGATAGTTACTATAACATTTTTAACGATAATACTAATAATTATCTTAATGATAATATAGTAATAATAATAATAACAATGACAATATCCATTTTTAAATAATGATATATATATTAATAATGATAATAATAATAATAATAATAATAATAATAATAATAATAATAATAATAATAATAATTGGATAATAATAATAATAATACTAATTATAACTTTAACAATAATAACGATAGTAATAATAAAAAAAATAACAATTTTTAATGATAAATCCATTTTATTGATAAAGATAATAATAATGATAATAATAAGATAAAACTAGAACGACGATAAAAACGACGATAATAATAATCATTTTTAATAAAAATATAGAAAATTCAATTGATTATAACTTTTAATCCGTTCATCGAAACCATTCGATATCTAAAGGAAAAGTCCTTAATTTTTCGCTAGCTTTCCAAGGACATGCATATCTTATACCTTATCTCAACCGCAAGTGTAACTAATTCAATATTCAATCTAACCTGTCTAAGGGCAATATCAAAAGTACAAGCATGCATAATCCTAAATACTCGAGCACTAGTCAGGAATACACTATTAGTATGTAAAAGTTAAATTATGAGTACTCACGTATCAATATTGAGATTCAATATTGCAAGAAAGGTACGTAGACGCAACGGAAATGATAAACACTATATTGACCTCACGAGCATACCCATGAACCATACTCAATCACCTCCATAGCTATAACCCATAATTTCCTTAATCCTATCCTACTCGAAAAACAATTTCGAAATCACTCGGACAGCACTCCGTCGTAATATTTTATGTATACTAATAATATCTTGAAATAATATGGAGTAAATATATATATGTAAATCGATTGAGAGAGTTTAGAGAAAAATATTTTCAAGTTTCTATGAAATAATGAAACCTATTGAATTCTATTTATAATAGATTTTTGAATTATTAAAGTGAATTATTAAAGTATGAATTATTAAAGTGAATTATTAAAGTATGAATTATTAAAGTGAATTATTAAAGTATGAATTATTAAAGTAAATTATTAAAGTATGAATTATTAAAGTGAATTATTAAAGTATGAATTATTAAAGTGAATTATTAAAGTTAAAGTAAAGTAAAAATAAAGTAAAGGTAAAGTTTAAGTATAGTAAAAGTATAAAACTATGTACGTATAATACGCGTATAAATATATATAATATTAATTTAAATTGTTATATATATTTAATAAAATAAAATATAAATATCGTTATCTTTATCATACTAGTTAAGTAATGAGTTGTCAAAAGTGGTTCTAGATATTTATAAAAGTTATATACGTTTTAATAATAAAGTTCTTTTTAAACTGAAAACGTTTTTGTACGTTTGAAACTAAATAGATTAATCGAGTCTTTATGAGATTCAATCTTCCACTATCCTTTGTCTAGTTCTCAATGATTGACAATTTGTTCTTATTTATAAATCACTTTACCATTTTCCAAATATTGTTAAAACGGAAAGATTTCTCAAATCAACGTGGGCCTTTCAACAGAGACTTGTAATCATAATTCAATATATCTGATAATTCAATCATTTGATCTTATCTTCTAATTCCATTGATAAATATTTTGAAACAGATACAATCATATAAAGTATTTAATCTAATATTTTGTTTACGTTTCAAGTTATAATATATATACACATATACATATATAATCATATTCGTTTAATGGTTCGTGAATCGTTGGAACATGGTCGAGGTTGAATGAATGTATGAACATAGTTTAAAATTCTTGCAATTTAACTTAACAAATATTGCTTATCGTGTCGGAAACATATAAAGATTAAAGTTTAAATTTGGTTGGAAATTTCCGGGTTGTCACAGTACCTACCCGTTAAAGAAATTTCGTCCCGAAATTTGAGTGGAAAGGTCGTGAATGATAATAAGTATGTTTTCATGATGCATACGGGCTGAAAATTAGAGTTATTCATCCGCGAATAATTTGGATAAACAATCCATTTATATGAAGAGTACGAATGAAGCTAACATAGAAGAGTGAAATGAGTAAGTGTAGATTCATCTTATCATTTGACGTAGATATGATTGATTCCCAGATTTCAAGGGATTTGAAGAAAATCTTCTTAATAAGATTTGACTCTCCGGTAATCAAGGGAATCAGGATCCGCTTTAAATGCGATCGTCCATTTTAATTGTTCTGTAGGAGATTTTCTTATAAATTCACCTCCTTCGTTTCCTTACAACTCACACCTTCTGTTGATGCATTTTATGCAAGTTTCTAGACATCTACCCGCGTCCATTGCAGGTATAACAGTTTACAGGCCACCATGATTGCTCTTTATTATCCTATCCGTGTTTGTATGTGGTTACAGGAACTGCAGGAACGAGATTTAGATGTTTAACTATGTTAGACTTAGTCAGACGTACGAGTGAAGCCTCACTAGTACAGCTGACAGGCTCATACGCACGGTTGATGCTGAGCTAAGTCACAATTACAACCTAAATGAGAAGACACGAGTGAGTGATCACCCGTACGACTGATGAAGCCAACTCGTACGTATGATGAATGAATCGTATAGGTGAGTCAACAGCAGGGGTATATAAAGTCTTATGTTCTTCATTTTAGGTTAAGCCTCTCATTTGTTACACACACTCAGATCTAGTGAGCTCCTCCGATTCTCTCTCAGTCCAAATCACCCAGGTGGTGAATAATAGCTCTAGGTGTTGATCTAATCACACTTGATTTAGTTGTGGTTTGACTAAATTAATCAAAAAAAACTTAACCAATTCACTAGAGGGTTTGATTCACTTATTCCGCCATTGTGTGAGTTAAATCTGTTGATTTCTAAGTTCCTAGTCATGTTTCATCACCTTCTATTCTTTCCCCCTCAACTCATATTTTAAAGTATTCATCAATATGCTCCATCCAGTTCTGATTCTCGATATACTTCTAACTTTCATATCGGTCATTCTTCTTTTTCATCTACCGCCGGAAGAATCTATTTACTTCTACTATACTCTTGGTTTTATAGTGTTTTTAGTTCTCCCGTGTCTTTATATTGCTATATGCATTGATATATACGGTTTGTGATTTCTGGGTTGTTGTTGGGTTTTATATCTTCCCTTATATTTCAAAGTCCTTGCTTCTTCTATAATCATTGTCATCCACAGTTAATGCTCTCTTCTATTTGCTATGATTTATACTCCCATTTCTAGTTCGGAGCTTTGTCCTTCCGTTTCTTCTTCTTGCGATTAAGCACCGCTTGTAATGGTCCAGAATTCGCAGATATAAATTTCGGAATGAACATTGTTAATGTTCTAGGAAGGAAATTGTAATGACACGATCTTCACTTGTCAAATTACCAGAATACCTCAGAAAAGGCCGAACCATCAAGAAATATTTTCTTGATATTTAGAGATCAAAGAGAATACAAGAGTCGTGTAACATAGCACGTGATGACGTTATGATCTGTGAATCATCATGTTTCATTTAGAAACTCAGCATGAATTACTGTAATATAATCACGTTGATCAAGTGTCATTATATTATACTAACTCATGCTTCAGCTCCCAACACTTCTTCAAGAATATTCCTATTTTAAACTCGAATGTTTCAGAATTTAGAAACTAAAATAGTTTCTTTTATGATATAATACAGATAGCGCGAAGAGGTAAATGATTTCAGATAAGAATAATTATAAAAATATCTTCAGAAGTATGGATGATATTTATAATGAAAGATACGATGATATCTTAGAATGTCTAATATCAGAGGATGATGAAGGATATTGTTCGCAAGGGTTTAGAGTCAGGAGCAAGGTATTCGTTAATGACTTCAGCAAGTACTGAATCATTTGGATTCTTTGAAGGCAGGTTCAGCCTTTGTGATTTGTCCACAGCCTCATTCATACTTTGCTCAATCCGTTTTCCAGTTCCAAAGCTTCTCTTTTTCTGAGGTTTGCCAATATACTATCGTTTATCATCCAACTTTTTACTGTTAAGGTCGTTTACAGTTTTTCCTGCTTCATCAGCATTTTTCAAAATTTTGAGAATTGGTTCGCAGTTTAGGGTGTTTTTCAGAAATTTCTCATTCAAAGAATGTAAGTCTTGGAGGTAGACGTTGTGTGTATATGTAATTGTTGATGTAGACATGCTGCGAGGTTTCAAAATACTGATTACTGATTCTCAATAATTGGTATGGCAATTCTTGTTATAAGGTACGAATGAGTATATGATAGGGTTTCGATAATTATAATGATTTTTTTTTTTTTGAAAAGTCAAAGATCAATGAAGTTGTTGGTAAGTTTATTGCTAATGTGGTGAATATAAACGATTCCCCGATAACGTTGGCGAAAGGGCAACGTATCTATCGAGGTTATAATAAGACTGTTTTGATTGAGAAGTCGAAGGTGACTTGCTGGAGCTGTGACAAAACTGTCTATTTTGAAACGGAATTGAAAAGTTATTTTAGCTAGTAAATGCCAAAGGGTCTAACACGGATACGTGTCGAACTATGACTTGGGTTTTGAGAGTTTTTCAGGTGTATAAATGTGGGTAACATGTGGTTGGATCATCATCTCGATTGTTCCTTAGTTGAAGTGTCTTCAGGAATTTCGAAGGGTTTAAACACAGATTGTAATCGTTAACATACATTTGATGTTCTAACACAGTTTTGAAGTCAAAATATAGCTTGTGAAAGATGTAAGGATCTAAGAGTGATGATTTTGGTCATATCTCAAGTTGAATTTTGAGATTTCAAAATCAGAATATGTAATTAAATTTTGAATGAGTATGGTTGTTTTGATTTATATGAAAGAATGGATATTGTTGTGAAAGTAGGGAGTATAGTTGATGATTGCTGAATCAGTTTCGAAAAATGTAATATATTAATTGTGAATTTTATATATCTCTCGGGTATTACCTACCCGTTAAAAAAATTTTCACAATTAATATTTTGTACAAAAGAAGTTTATTACAGTCTTTATGAAAATATATGTGTATATTTTCTTTAGATGTAATATAGATTTAATGAGTTACTATTAAATTAAACTCATTTGTTTTATGGTTGGAACTAGAATTGAGTAATCCCTAAAACTTTATAAATTGCATAAGTATTTCTTCAATAATATTGAAATTATGAATCATTACTTTGTTATTTGTTGGTTTTCGTGAAATTCTTGTGAACTTCGCAAGGTACGAATGATGTTATTTGAAAAGTTTCGAGTACATCGATGATGAAAGCGTAAAATCAAACATATATTTGAATAATACACTTGATTTATTATAAATTGGATTTTTTTATTGAATTGAGACAGAGATTGTAATTAACGATGGTTAAGTTGCGGACGAAGGACGTACATCATTGCATATTTGTAATATGAATTAACTGAGTAGTTAAGATTCACACATAATAGCTTAGTACGGGAAGATTTATTATGGTTTAAAAATTTATACATATAAATCTTTCGATTGAAAATGAGTTAATACTTCATAACTCGTTGATACAATATATTTGTTGTTGATTCGTAATGATGTCCACAATGATTCTTGAACTGACAGAGTTTGTGATGTTACAGGTGATGTTGATTCTGACAATACTGACGGCACTGACTGTGTTGATGATGCTACGGTCCTGTTGATGCTGTTGGTAAAACAATTCTAGCTTGTAAATCGTACACCATTTTCGATCAAAGTTTCTACTCTACCATCTTCGTTCACTCATCCGATTTACGGTCAGAATTAAATAATCTCTAAGATTTTGGAGATTACATAACTGCCGCAGAGATATCTCTTCAATGAAGTTTATGAATTAATACTTCATCGTTTGTTGTTGTTGATATTCCTGGATATTTACAGGGCGTATGACGTTGATGTTTGAGATACATATTATGATGTTGCGGTGTGGGATGTGGATGTTGTTGTTGGTGGTGGTGATGGTACTGTTGGTGTTGCCGATGGTGGTACTGTTTATGCTGTTGGTGCTGCTGCTGGTGTTTGTAACCTTTGCACCATATTCTCCAAAGCCACTACCCGAGCGCGAAGCTCGTTGACTTCTTCTATTACACCGGGGTGATTGTCGGTTCGGACGAGCGGATAAATAAAATCTAGAATTTGGTGTAGTATGTAATCGTGACGAGATACTCTAGAAATAAGAGAGAAAATGGTGTTTCGGATAGGTTCGCCGGTAAGTGCTTCAGGTTCTTCGCCAAGAGGGCAATGTGGTGGATGGAAGGGATCACCTTCTTCTTGTCTCCAATGATTAAGGAGGCTACGAACCCATCCCCAATTCATCCAGAATAGATGATGACTAATTGGTTGATCCATTCCGGTCACACTGCTTTCGGAACTTGAGTGGGATTCCATTTCGGAATCCGAGGGACTTGAACTAATGACGAATTCCATTTCGTACGATTGGATAAAGAATTTTTCGATATGAAATGATTTTCCGGCTATCGGGTGGTATTCTAATTATATAGAGCAAAAGGTTTCATAGATTACGGAGGAATTTACGGAATATGTCAGGCAAAGTTTACTGTAACAGATACGCTAAGATATGAGTTAGCAGATACGCTAAGATATGAATTTTGTCTATACACTATTCATGCAATCAATGCAATAAGATGTGTCTAGACTAAGAATGATAAGCAGGTAATTTCCGACAAAAATGATGAGCAAAACTTTTGAAATGCAGACACGGTCGAAGTCCAGACTCACTAATGCATCCTAACGACTATCAGTTAGACACACTAATGCAGACCTGGTTCGCTAAGACCACCGCTCTGATACCAACTGAAATGACCCGTTCATATACATTATAAACGATTCACAATAGTTGATTACATTGCGAGGTATTTGACCTCTATATGATACATTTTACAAACATTGCATTCGTTTTTAAAAGACAAAATTTCTTTACATCGAAAATTGACAGGCATGCATACCATTTCATAATATCCACTATCCAACTATAAATTGATTTAATAATAATCTTTGATGAACTCAATGACTCGAATGCAACGTTCTTCGAAATATGCTATGAAAGACTCCAAGTAATATCTTTAAAATAAGCAAATGCACAGCGGAAGATTTCTTTAACACCTGAGAATAAACATGCTTTAAAGTGTCAACCAAAAGGTTGGTGAGTTCATTAGTTTATCATAATCATTTATTTCCATCATTTTAATAGACCACAAGAATTTCATTTCCAGTTCTCATAAATATACGTCCCATGCATAGAGACAAAAATAATCATTCATATGGTGAACACCTGGTAACCGACATTAACTAGATACATATAAGAATATCCCCTATCATTCCGGGATCCTCCTTCGGACATGATATAAATTTCGAAGTACTAAAGCATCCGGTACTTTGGATGGGGTTTGTTAGGCCCAATAGATCTATCTTTAGGATTCGCGTCAATTAGGGTGTCTGTTCCCTAATTCTTAGATTACCAGACTTTAATAAAAAGGGGCATATTCGATTTCGATCATTCAACCATATAATGTAATTTCAATTACTTGTGTCTATTTCGTAAAACAGTTATAAAAACAGCGCATGTATTCTCAGTCCCAAAAATATATATTGCAAAAGCATTTAAAAAGGGATTAATGAAACTCACGCGTATAAATATTGTATAACAGTTAATAAAGCATTTGCATGTATTCTCAGCCCAAAAATGTAAAGAGTAAAAAGGGAGTAAATGAACTCACGCATATAAATATTGTAAAACAGTTAATAAAGCATTTGCATGTATTCTCAGCCCAAAAATGTAAAGAGTAAAAGGGGCAAATAAACTCACCATACTGTATTTCGTAGTAAAAATACATATAACGTCATTGAACAAGTGCAAGGTTGGCCTCGGATTCACGAACCTAAATTAATTATATATAATTATGTGTTGGTCAATATTTGTCTAACAAATTAGGCCAAGTCATAGTGTACCACAATCCTAATGCTCGAGACTAATATGCAAAAGTCAATAAAAGTAAATTTGACTCAAAATAATTTCCAAAAATCTATACATGATTAATATATAGTTTAAATATCGTCGTTTTATATTTTTAAAAGATTTATTAGAGTAAATAATATAATTTATTTATTAATAAATAAAATTTTATATTAAATTTATATAATATAATATACTTTTATATATATTAAGTAATAAAATTTATAGGGTTCATTTAATATCATAAAGATAATATGATAGGTATTATTAAAGTAAGTTATTACACGTAGTAAAATATGTTTGTATCACATATTTATTTGATAAAATAATATCTATAATGATAGTAAGTAAAAGTTGTATTATTTTGTAATAATAATAATTATTATAAAAATATCAATATTTATAATTACTAAGATGACATTATGATAAAACGATAATTCTAATTATGATAACTTTAATATTTACGATAATTTTTAATATTATCTTTAAAATAATAATTCTATTTAAAATAATAATAATAATGATATTTTATAGTAACAATGACATTTCTATTAAAATGATAATTTTTGTTAAAATGATAGTTTTAATACTAACGATATTTTTAATAATAATAGTAATGATAAAAATAATAAGAATGATAATTTTATCTAAATCAATATCTTATAATATTTTAATTTCATCATGATACTCTTACTAATTATTTCCTAATCGTTTCGTTTAATAGCTTTTAATTGTCTTTTATATCGTGTTCATAATAATGATAATAATAGTAATCAAAATAATTAGGTGTTACAAATATTTATTTTAATTACACTAATATTAATAATGATAGTTACTATAACATTTTTAACGATAATACTAATAATTATCTTAATGATAATATAGTAATAATAATAATAACAATGACAATATCCATTTTTAAATAATGATATATATATTAATAATGATAATAATAATAATAATAATAATAATAATAATAATAATAATAATAATAATAATAATAATAATTGGATAATAATAATAATAATACTAATTATAACTTTAACAATAATAACGATAGTAATAATAAAAAAAATAACAATTTTTAATGATAAATCCATTTTATTGATAAAGATAATAATAATGATAATAATAAGATAAAACTAGAACGACGATAAAAACGACGATAATAATAATCATTTTTAATAAAAATATAGAAAATTCAATTGATTATAACTTTTAATCCGTTCATCGAAACCATTCGATATCTAAAGGAAAAGTCCTTAATTTTTCGCTAGCTTTCCAAGGACATGCATATCTTATACCTTATCTCAACCGCAAGTGTAACTAATTCAATATTCAATCTAACCTGTCTAAGGGCAATATCAAAAGTACAAGCATGCATAATCCTAAATACTCGAGCACTAGTCAGGAATACACTATTAGTATGTAAAAGTTAAATTATGAGTACTCACGTATCAATATTGAGATTCAATATTGCAAGAAAGGTACGTAGACGCAACGGAAATGATAAACACTATATTGACCTCACGAGCATACCCATGAACCATACTCAATCACCTCCATAGCTATAACCCATAATTTCCTTAATCCTATCCTACTCGAAAAACAATTTCGAAATCACTCGGACAGCACTCCGTCGTAATATTTTATGTATACTAATAATATCTTGAAATAATATGGAGTAAATATATATATGTAAATCGATTGAGAGAGTTTAGAGAAAAATATTTTCAAGTTTCTATGAAATAATGAAACCTATTGAATTCTATTTATAATAGATTTTTGAATTATTAAAGTGAATTATTAAAGTATGAATTATTAAAGTGAATTATTAAAGTATGAATTATTAAAGTGAATTATTAAAGTATGAATTATTAAAGTAAATTATTGAAGTATGAATTATTAAAGTGAATTATTAAAGTATGAATTATTAAAGTGAATTATTAAAGTTAAAGTAAAGTAAAAATAAAGTAAAGGTAAAGTTTAAGTATAGTAAAAGTATAAAACTATGTACGTATAATACGCGTATAAATATATATAATATTAATTTAAATTGTTATATATATTTAATAAAATAAAATATAAATATCGTTATCTTTATCATACTAGTTAAGTAATGAGTTGTCAAAAGTGGTTCTAGATATTTATAAAAGTTATATACGTTTTAATAATAAAGTTCTTTTTAAACTGAAAACGTTTTTGTACGTTTGAAACTAAATAGATTAATCGAGTCTTTATGAGATTCAATCTTCCACTATCCTTTGTCTAGTTCTCAATGATTGACAATTTGTTCTTATTTATAAATCACTTTACCATTTTCCAAATATTGTTAAAACGGAAAGATTTCTCAAATCAACGTGGGCCTTTCAACAGAGACTTGTAATCATAATTCAATATATCTGATAATTCAATCATTTGATCTTATCTTCTAATTCCATTGATAAATATTTTGAAACAGATACAATCATATAAAGTATTTAATCTAATATTTTGTTTACGTTTCAAGTTATAATATATATACACATATACATATATAATCATATTCGTTTAATGGTTCGTGAATCGTTGGAACATGGTCGAGGTTGAATGAATGTATGAACATAGTTTAAAATTCTTGCAATTTAACTTAACAAATATTGCTTATCGTGTCGGAAACATATAAAGATTAAAGTTTAAATTTGGTTGGAAATTTCCTCAGTCCCAAAAAATGTAAAGAGTAAAAGGGAATCAAATGAACTCACACATATAAATATTGTAAAACAGTTAATAAAGCATTTGCATGTATTCTCAGCCCAAAAATGTAATGAGTAAAAAGGGCAAATGAAACTCACACATATAAATATTGTAAAACAGTTAATAAAGCATTTGCATGTATTCTCAGCCCAAAAATGTAATGAGTAAAAAGGGCAAATGAAACTCACCTAATGTATTTTGTAGTAAAAATACATATGACTATATTGAACGACGCAGGGGCATATTTTATTTTAAATTATTTTATATCAAATGTTATCATGAAATAGTTCAAACATAATGAGACTCGGTTTAATAGACTTTGCTTATCGAGTCGAATCATATAAGATTATGTTTAAATTTGTGTCCCGTTCTTATTGATTAAAAACGTTCCATATTAATTGATTTCGTTGCGAGGTTTTGACCTCTATATGAGACGTTTTTCAAAGACTGCATTCATTTTTAAACAAACCATAACCTTTATTTCATCAATAAAGGTTTAAAAAGCTTTACGTAGATTATCAAATAATGATAATCTAAAATATCCTGTTTTCACACGACCATTACATAATGGTTTACAATACAAATATGTTACAACAAAATAAGTTTCTTGAATGCAGTTTTTACACAATATCATACAAGCATGGACTCCAAATCTTGTCCTTATTTAAGTATGCGACAGCGGAAGCTCTTAATAATCACCTGAGAATAAACATGCTTAAAACGTCAACAAAAATGTTGGTGAGTTATAGGTTTAACCTATATATATCAAATCGTAACAATAGACCACAAGATTTCATATTTCAATACACATCCCATACATAGAGATAAAAATCATTCATATGGTGAACACCTGGTAACCGACAATAACAAGATGCATATATAAGAATATCCCCATCATTCCGGGACACCCTTCGGATATGATATAAATTTCGAAGTACTAAAGCATCCGGTACTTTGGATGGGGTTTGTTAGGCCCAATAGATCTATCTTTAGGATTCACGTCAATTAGGGTGTCTGTTCCCTAATTCTTAGATTACCAGACTTAATAAAAAGGGGCATATTCGATTTCGATAATTCAACCATAGAATGTAGTTTCACGTACTTGTGTCTATTTTGTAAATCATTTATAAAACCTGCATGTATTCTCATCCCAAAAATATTAGATTTTAAAAGTGGGACTATAACTCACTTTCACAGATTTTTACTTCGTCGGGAAGTAAGACTTGGCCACTGGTTGATTCACAAACCTATAACAATATATACATATATATCAAAGTATGTTCAAAATATATTTACAACACTTTTAATATATTTTGATGTTTTAAGTTTATTAAGTCAGCTGTCCTCGTTAGTAACCTACAACTAGTTGTCCACAGTTAGATGTACAGAAATAAATCGATAAATATTATCTTGAATCAATCCACGACCCAGTGTATACGTATCTCAGTATTGATCACAACTCAAACTATATATATTTTGGAATCAACCTCAACCCTGTATAGCTAACTCCAACATTCACATATAGAGTGTCTATGGTTGTTCCGAAATATATATAGATGTGTCGACATGATAGGTCGAAACATTGTATACGTGTCTATGGTATCTCAAGATTACATAATATATAATACAAGTTGATTAAGTTATGGTTGGAATAGATTTGTTACCAATTTTCACGTAGCTAAAATGAGAAAAATTATCCAATCTTGTTTTACCCATAACTTATTCATTTTAAATCTGTTTTGAGTGAATCAAATTGCTATGGTTTCATATTGAACTCTATTTTATGAATCTAAACAAAAAATTATAGGTTTCTAGTCGGAAAAAATAAGTTACAAGTCGTTTTTGTAAAGGTAGTCATTTCAGTCGAAAGAACGACGTCTAGATGACCATTTTAGAAAACATACTTCCACTTTGAGTTTAACCATAATTTTTGGATATAGTTTCATGTTCATAATAAAAATCATTTTCTCAGAATAACAACTTTTAAATCAAAGTTTATCATAGTTTTTAATTAACTAACCCAAAACAGCCCGCGGTGTTACTACGACGGCGTAAATCCGGTTTTACGGTGTTTTTCGTGTTTCCAGGTTTTAAATCATTAAGTTAGCATATCATATAGATATAGAACATGTGTTTAGTTGATTTTAAAAGTCAAGTTAGAAGGATTAACTTTTGTTTGCGAACAAGTTTAGAATTAACTAAACTATGTTCTAGTGATTACAAGTTTAAACCTTCGAATAAGATAGCTTTATATGTATGAATCGAATGATGTTATGAACATCATTACTACCTTAAGTTCCTTGTATGAACCTACTGGAAAAGAGAAAAATGGATCTAGCTTCAATGGATCCTTGGATGGCTCAAAGTTCTTGAAGCAAAATCATGACACGAAAACAAGTTCAAGTAAGATCATCACTTGAAATAAGATTGTTATAGTTATAGAAATTGAACCAAAGTTTGAATATGATTATTACCTTGTATTAGAATGATAACCTACTGTAAGAAACAAAGATTTCTTGAGGTTGGATGATCACCTTACAAGATTGGAAGTGAGCTAGCAAACTTGAAAGTATTCTTGATTTTATGAAACTAGAACTTTTGGAATTTATGAAGAACACTTAGAACTTGAAGATAGAACTTGAGAGAGTTCAATTAGATGAAGAAAATTGAAGAATGAAAGTGTTTGTAGGTGTTTTTGGTCGTTGGTGTATGGATTAGATATAAAGGATATGTAATTTTGTTTTCATGTAAATAAGTCATGAATGATTACTCATATTTTTGTAATCTTATGAGATATTTCATGCTAGTTGCCAAATGATGGTTCCCACATGTGTTAGGTGACTCACATGGGCTGCTAAGAGCTGATCATTGGAGTGTATATACCAATAGTACATACATCTAAAAGCTGTGTATTGTACGAGTACGAATACGGGTGCATACGAGTAAAATTGTTGATGAAACTGAACGAGAATGTAATTGTAAGCATTTTTGTTAAGTAGAAGTATTTTGATAAGTGTATTGAAGTCTTTCAAAAGTGTATAAATACATATTAAAACACTACATGTATATACATTTTAACTGAGTCGTTAAGTCATCGTTAGTCGTTACATGTAAGTGTTGTTTTGAAACCTTTAGGTTAACGATCTTGTTAAATGTTGTTAACCCAATGTTTATAATATCAAAATAGATTTTAAATTATTATATTATCATGATATTATGATGTACGAATATCTCTTAATATGATATATATACATTAAATGTCGTTACAACGATAAACGTTACATATATGTCTCGTTTCAAAATCATTAAGTTAGTAGTCTTGTTTTTACATATGTAGTTCATTGTTAATATAATTAATGATATGTTTACTTATCATAATATCATGTTAACTATATATATAATCATATATATGTCATCATATAGTTTTTTTTTTTACAAGTTTTAACGTTCGTGAATCACCGGTCAACTTGGGTGGTCAATTGTCTATATGAAACCTATTTCAATTAATCAAGTATTAACAAGTTTGATTGCTTAACATGTTGGAAACATTTAATCATGTAAACATCAATCTCAATTAATATATATAAACATGGAAAAGTTCGGGTCACTACAGTACCTACCCGTTAAATAAATTTCGTCCCGAAATTTTAAGCTATTGAAGGTGTTGACGAATCTTCTGGAAATAGATGCGGGTATTTCTTCTTCATCTGATCTTCACGCTCCCAGGTGAACTCGGGTCCTCTACGAGCATTCCATCGAACCTTAACAATTGGTATCTTGTTTTGCTTAAGTCTTTTAACCTCACGATCCATTATTTCGACGGGTTCTTCGATGAATTGGAGTTTTTCGTTGATTTGGATTTCATCTAACGGAATAGTGAGATCTTCTTTAGCAAAACATTTCTTCAAATTCGAGACGTGGAAAGTGTTATGTACAGCCGCGAGTTGTTGAGGTAACTCAAGTCGGTAAGCTACTGGTCCGACACGATCAATAATCTTGAATGGTCCAATATACCTTGGATTTAATTTCCCTCGTTTACCAAATCGAACAACGCCTTTCCAAGGTGAAACTTTAAGCATGACCATCTCTCCAATTTCAAATTCTATATCTTTTCTTTTAATGTCAGCGTAGCTCTTTTGTCGACTTTGGGCGGTTTTCAACCGTTGTTGAATTTGGATGATCTTCTCGGTAGTTTCTTGTATAATCTCCGGACCCGTAATCTGTCTATCCCCCACCTCACTCCAACAAATCGGAGACCTGCACTTTCTACCATAAAGTGCTTCAAACGGCGCCATCTCAATGCTTGAATGGTAGCTGTTGTTGTAGGAAAATTCTGCTAACGGTAGATGTCGATCCCAACTGTTTCCGAAATCAATAACACATGCTCGTAGCATGTCTTCAAGCGTTTGTATCGTCCTTTCGCTCTGCCCATCAGTTTGTGGATGATAGGCAGTACTCATGTCTAGACGAGTTCCTAATGCTTGCTGTAATGTCTGCCAGAATCTTGAAATAAATCTGCCATCCCTATCAGAGATAATAGAGATTGGTATTCCATGTCTGGAGACGACTTCCTTCAAATACAGTCGTGCTAACTTCTCCATCTTGTCATCTTCTCTTATTGGTAGGAAGTGTGCTGATTTGGTGAGACGATCAACTATTACCCAAATAGTATCAAAACCACTTGCAGTCCTTGGCAATTTAGTGATGAAATCCATGGTAATGTTTTCCCATTTCCATTCCGGGATTTCGGGTTGTTGAAGTAGACCTGATGGTTTCTGATGCTCAGCTTTGACCTTAGAACACGTCAAACATTCTCCTACGTATTTAGCAACATCGGCTTTCATACCCGGCCACCAAAAATGTTTCTTGAGATCCTTGTACATCTTCCCCGTTCCAGGATGTATTGAGTATCTGGTTTTATGAGCTTCTCTAAGTACCATTTCTCTCATATCTCCAAATTTTGGTACCCAAATCCTTTCAGCCCTATACCGGGTTCCGTCTTCCCGAATATTAAGATGCTTCTCCGATCCTTTGGGTATTTCATCCTTTAAATTTCCCTCTTTTAAAACTCCTTGTTGCGCCTCCTTTATTTGAGTAGTAATGTTATTATGAATCATTATATTCATAGATTTTACTCGAATGGGTTCTCTATCCTTCCTGCTCAAGGCATCGGCTACCACATTTGCCTTCCCCGGGTGGTAACGAATCTCAAAATCGTAATCATTCAATAATTCAATCCACCTACGCTGCCTCATATTCAGTTGTTTCTGATTAAATATGTGTTGAAGACTTTTGTGGTCGGTATATATAATACTTTTGACCCCATATAAGTAGTGCCTCCAAGTCTTTAATGCAAAAACAACCGCGCCTAATTCCAAATCATGCGTCGTATAATTTTGTTCGTGAATCTTCAATTGTCTAGACGCATAAGCAATCACCTTCGTTCGTTGCATTAATACACAACCGAGACCTTGCTTTGATGCGTCACAATAAATCACAAAATCATCATTCCCTTCAGGCAATGACAATATAGGTGCCGTAGTTAGCTTTTTCTTCAATAACTGAAACGCTTTCTCTTGTTCATCATTCCATTCAAATTTCTTCCCTTTATGTGTTAATGCAGTCAAGGGTTTTGCTATTCTGGAAAAGTCTTGGATGAACCTTCTGTAGTAACCAGCTAGTCCTAAAAACTGGCGTATGTGTTTCGGAGTTTTCGGGGTTTCCCACTTTTCAACAGTTTCTATCTTTGCCGGATCCACCTTAATACCTTCTTTGTTCACTATGTGACCGAGGAATTGAACTTCTTCCAACCAAAATGCACACTTTGAAAACTTAGCGTACAATTCTTCCTTCCTCAATACTTCTAACACCTTTCTCAAATGTTCACCGTGTTCTTGGTCATTCTTTGAGTAAATAAGTATGTCATCAATGAAAACAATGACAAACTTGTCAAGGTATGGTCCACACACTCGGTTCATAAGGTCCATGAACACAGCTGGTGCATTAGTTAAACCAAACGGCATGACCATAAACTCGTAATGACCGTAACGTGTTCTGAAAGCAGTCTTTGGAATATCATCTTCTTTCACCCGCATTTGATGATACCCGGAACGTAAGTCAATCTTTGAATAAACAGACGAGCCTTGTAATTGATCAAATAAGTCGTCGATTCTCGGTAGTGGGTAGCGGTTCTTGATGGTAAGTTTGTTCAACTCTCGATAGTCGATACACAACCTGAATGTACCATCTTTCTTCTTGACAAACAAAACAGGAGCTCCCCACGGTGATGTGCTTGGTCGAATGAAACCACGCTCTAAAAGTTCTTGTAATTGGCTTTGCAGTTCTTTCATCTCGCTGGGTGCGAGTCTGTAAGGAGCACGAGCTATTGGTGCAGCTCCTGGTACAAGATCTATTTGAAATTCAACGGATCGATGTGGGGGTAATCCCGGTAATTCTTTCGGAAATACATCGGGAAATTCTTTTGCAATGGGAACATCATTGATGCTCTTTTCTTCAGTTTGTACTTTCTCAACGTGTGCTAGAACAGCATAGCAACCTTTTCTTATTAGTTTTTGTGCCTTCAAATTACTAATAAGATGTAGCTTCGTGTTGCCCTTTTCTCCGTACACCATTAAGGGTTTTCCTTTTTCTCGTATAATGCGAATTGCATTTTTGTAACAAACGATCTCCGCTTTCACTTCTTTCAACCAGTCCATACCGATTATCACATCAAAACTCCCTAACTCTACTGGTATCAAATCAATCTTAAATGTTTCGCTAACCAGTTTAATTTCTCGATTCCGACATATATTATCTGCTGAAATTAATTTACCATTTGCTAATTCGAGTAAAAATTTACTATCCAAAGGCGTCAATGGACAACTTAATTTAGCACAAAAATCTCTACTCATATAGCTTCTATCCGCACCCGAATCAAATAAAACGTAAGCAGATTTATTGTCAATAAGAAACGTACCCGTAACAAGCTCCGGGTCTTCCTGTGCCTCTACCGCATTAATATTGAAAACTCTTCCACGGCCTTGTCCATTCGTGTTCTCCTGGTTCGGGCAATTTCTAATAATGTGGCCTGGTTTTCCACATTTATAACAAACTACATTGGCATAACTTGCTCCGACACTACTTGCTCCGCCATTACTCGTTCCGACACCATTTGTTCCTTTCGTTCTATTAACCCCTGGTCCGTAGACCTCACACTTCGCCGCGCTATGACCATTTCTTTTACACTTGTTGCAAAATTTGGTGCAGAACCCCGAGTGATTCTTTTCACACCTTTGGCATAGTTGCTTCTGATTGTTGTTGTTGTTGCGGTTATTATTGTTGTTGGGATGATTGTTGTAGTTGCTGTTGTTGTTGTTGTTGTTGTTGGGCCGTTTGTTGTAGTTGCGATTGATGTTGCGATTGTTGGGATAATTGTTGCGATTATTGTTGTAATTGCTGTTGTTGTTGTATTGGTGATTCTTATCACCGTTTTCCTCCCACTTTCTTTTGACTTGCTTCACATTGGCCTCTTCAGCAGTCTGTTCTTTAATTCTTTCTTCAATCTGGTTCACTAGTTTGTGAGCCATTCTACATGCCTGTTGTATGGAGGCGGGCTCGTGTGAACTTATATCTTCTTGGATTCTTTCCGGTAATCCTTTCACAAACGCGTCGATCTTCTCTTCCTCATCTTCGAATGCTCCCGGACACAATAGGCACAATTCTGTGAATCGTCTTTCGTACGTGGTAATATCAAATCCTTGGGTTCGTAACCCTCTAAGTTCTGTCTTGAGCTTATTGACCTCGGTTCTGGGACGGTACTTCTCGTTCATCAAGTGCTTGAATGCTGACCACGGTAGTGCGTACGCATCATCTTGTCCCACTTGCTCTAGATAGGTATTCCACCATGTTAACGCAGAACCTGTGAAGGTATGCGTAGAGTACTTCACTTTGTCCTCTTCAGTACACTTACTTATGGCAAACACCGATTCAACCTTCTCGGTCCACCGTTTCAATCCGATCGGTCCTTCGGTTCCATCAAATTCCAAAGGTTTGCAGGCAGTGAATTCTTTGTAGGTGCATCCTACACGATTTCCTGTACTGCTAGATCCAAGGTTATTGTTGGTATGTAGCGCAGCCTGTACTGCGGCTATGTTTGAAGCTAGAAAAGTACGGAATTCCTCTTCATTCATATTCACGGTGTGTCGAGTAGTCGGTGCCATTTCCTTCAAAATAGTTAAATGGAACAAGTTAATCATACAGAATATTAAGAGTAGTTAATAGTATCTCGTAGCATAATATGAACTCATTTATAAAAGCTTTTTCTTCATATTAGCGTTTTATAAGTTTAAATTCGGGTAGTACCTACCCGTTAAGTTCATACTTAGTAGCTAATATACAATTCAACTACTACAATTCTATATGAAAAACTGATTATAATAATATTTCGCGTTCAAACTTTTATACAATATTTTACAAACTTACAATACCGCTTATTTTACATAAAGCATGAAATATAGCACACAATAACTTTGATACAAGATAGTTGTGAAGACAATTCTAGCTAGTACACAAGTCGTTCAGCAAAGGCAATAAAGACACGTAATTCATACGTCCAGAAACAAGTCATGCATTCTGGTTTTACTAGGACTACTTCCCATCCTTGGTCTTGTGCAACATAACCGTTATGGCCGTTGATAAGACAGCGTGTTGTAACGTCATCAAAGGGACGAGGGTTACGTAATGTCCAACAGTCCCGTAATAATCTAAAAACCTCATTTCTTACCCCAATTACCGACTCCGTCACTTGTGGAAACGTTTTGTTTAATAGTTGTAGCCCGATGTTCTTGTTCTCACTTTGGTGAGAAGCGAACATTACTAATCCGTAAGCATAACATGCTTCTTTATGTTGCATGTTAGCCGCTTTTTCTAAATCACAAAGTCCAATATTCGGATATATTGAGTCAAAATAATTTCTTAACCCGTTGCGTAAAATAGCATTTGGGTTCCCCGCAATATATGCGTCAAAGTAAACACATCGTAACTTATGGGTTTCCCAATGTGATATCCCCCATCTTTCAAACGAAAGTCTCTTATAAACCAAGACATTCTTGGAACGTTCTTCGAATGTCTTACAAACTGATCTCGCCTTAAATAGTTGTGCCGAAGAATTCTGGCCGACTCTAGACAAGATTTCATCAATCATGTCTCCGGGTAGGTCTCTTAAAATATTGGGTTGTCTATCCATTTTGTGTTTTTAAACTGTAAAATAGACAAGAGTTAGATTCATAAAAAAAAATACTTATTAATACAAGCAATTTTTACATATATCATAAAGCATAAGAACACTATATTCCATATATTACACCACACGAATACAACTATCTTATTCCGACTCGCTCGTTTCTTCTTCTTCGGTTTTGGTTCGTTTTGCCAAGTTTCTAGGGATATATGATGTTCCCCTAATACGAGCCGTCGTTGTCCACATTGGTTTAGAAAAACCTGGTGGTTTAGAGGTTCCCGGGTCATTGTTACAACTTAAGGACTTCGGGGGTTGACGATACATATAAAGTTCATCGGGGTTGGAATTAGATTTCTCTATTTTTATGCCCTTTCCCTTATTATTTTCTTTTGCCTTTTTAAATTCAGTTGGGGTAATTTCTATAACATCATCGGAATTCTCGTCGGAATCCGATTCATCGGAGAATTGGTAATCCTCCCAATATTTTGCTTCCTTGGCGGAAACACCATTGACCATAATTAACTTTGGTCGGTTGGTTGAGGATTTTCTTTTACTTAATCGTTTTATTATTTCCCCCACCGGTTCTATTTCTTCATCCGGTTCCGATTCTTCTTCCGGTTCCGATTCTTCTTCCGGTTCCGACTCTTCTTCCGGTTCCTCTTCGGGAACTTGTGAATCAGTCCACAAATCATTCCAATTTACATTTGACTCTTCATTATTATTAGGTGAGTCAATGGGACTTGTTCTAGAGGTAGACATCTATCACATAATATCAAACACGTTAAGAGATTAATATATCACATAATATTCATATGTTAAAAATATATAGTTTCCAACAAAAATGTTAAGCAATCATTTTTAAAGAAAACACGGTCGAAGTCCAGACTCGCTAATGCATCCTAACAAACTCGATAAGACACACTAATGCAAATTTTCTGGTTCTCTAAGACCAACGCTCTGATACCAACTGAAATGTCCCGTTCTTATTGATTAAAAACGTTCCATATTAATTGATTTCGTTGCGAGGTTTTGACCTCTATATGAGACGTTTTTCAAAGACTGCATTCATTTTTAAACAAACCATAACCTTTATTTCATCAATAAAGGTTTAAAAAGCTTTACGTAGATTATCAAATAATGATAATCTAAAATATCCTGTTTTCACACGACCATTACATAATGGTTTACAATACAAATATGTTACAACAAAATAAGTTTCTTGAATGCAGTTTTTACACAATATCATACAAGCATGGACTCCAAATCTTGTCCTTATTTAAGTATGCGACAGCGGAAGCTCTTAATAATCACCTGAGAATAAACATGCTTAAAACGTCAACAAAAATGTTGGTGAGTTATAGGTTTAACCTATATATATCAAATCGTAACAATAGACCACAAGATTTCATATTTCAATACACATCCCATACATAGAGATAAAAATCATTCATATGGTGAACACCTGGTAACCGACAATAACAAGATGCATATATAAGAATATCCCCATCATTCCGGGACACCCTTCGGATATGATATAAATTTCGAAGTACTAAAGCATCCGGTACTTTGGATGGGGTTTGTTAGGCCCAATAGATCTATCTTTAGGATTCACGTCAATTAGGGTGTCTGTTCCCTAATTCTTAGATTACCAGACTTAATAAAAAGGGGCATATTCGATTTCGATAATTCAACCATAGAATGTAGTTTCACGTACTTGTGTCTATTTTGTAAATCATTTATAAAACCTGCATGTATTCTCATCCCAAAAATATTAGATTTTAAAAGTGGGACTATAACTCACTTTCACAGATTTTTACTTCGTCGGGAAGTAAGACTTGGCCACTGGTTGATTCACAAACCTATAACAATATATACATATATATCAAAGTATGTTCAAAATATATTTACAACACTTTTAATATATTTTGATGTTTTAAGTTTATTAAGTCAGCTGTCCTCGTTAGTAACCTACAACTAGTTGTCCACAGTTAGATGTACAGAAATAAATCGATAAATATTATCTTGAATCAATCCACGACCCAGTGTATACGTATCTCAGTATTGATCACAACTCAAACTATATATATTTTGGAATCAACCTCAACCCTGTATAGCTAACTCCAACATTCACATATAGAGTGTCTATGGTTGTTCCGAAATATATATAGATGTGTCGACATGATAGGTCGAAACATTGTATACGTGTCTATGGTATCTCAAGATTACATAATATATAATACAAGTTGATTAAGTTATGGTTGGAATAGATTTGTTACCAATTTTCACGTAGCTAAAATGAGAAAAATTATCCAATCTTGTTTTACCCATAACTTATTCATTTTAAATCTGTTTTGAGTGAATCAAATTGCTATGGTTTCATATTGAACTCTATTTTATGAATCTAAACAAAAAATTATAGGTTTATAGTCGAAAAAAATAAGTTACAAGTCGTTTTTGTAAAGGTAGTCATTTCAGTCGAAAGAACGACGTCTAGATGACCATTTTAGAAAACATACTTCCACTTTGAGTTTAACCATAATTTTTGGATATAGTTTCATGTTCATAATAAAAATCATTTTCTCAGAATAACAACTTTTAAATCAAAGTTTATCATAGTTTTTAATTAACTAACCCAAAACAGCCCGCGGTGTTACTACGACGGCGTAAATCCGGTTTTACGGTGTTTTTCGTGTTTCCAGGTTTTAAATCATTAAGTTAGCATATCATATAGATATAGAACATGTGTTTAGTTGATTTTAAAAGTCAAGTTAGAAGGATTAACTTTTGTTTGCGAACAAGTTTAGAATTAACTAAACTATGTTCTAGTGATTACAAGTTTAAACCTTCGAATAAGATAGCTTTATATGTATGAATCGAATGATGTTATGAACATCATTACTACCTTAAGTTCCTTGTATGAACCTACTGGAAAAGAGAAAAATGGATCTAGCTTCAATGGATCCTTGGATGGCTCAAAGTTCTTGAAGCAAAATCATGACACGAAAACAAGTTCAAGTAAGATCATCACTTGAAATAAGATTGTTATAGTTATAGAAATTGAACCAAAGTTTGAATATGATTATTACCTTGTATTAGAATGATAACCTACTGTAAGAAACAAAGATTTCTTGAGGTTGGATGATCACCTTACAAGATTGGAAGTGAGCTAGCAAACTTGAAAGTATTCTTGATTTTATGAAACTAGAACTTTTGGAATTTATGAAGAACACTTAGAACTTGAAGATAGAACTTGAGAGAGTTCAATTAGATGAAGAAAATTGAAGAATGAAAGTGTTTGTAGGTGTTTTTGGTCGTTGGTGTATGGATTAGATATAAAGGATATGTAATTTTGTTTTCATGTAAATAAGTCATGAATGATTACTCATATTTTTGTAATCTTATGAGATATTTCATGCTAGTTGCCAAATGATGGTTCCCACATGTGTTAGGTGACTCACATGGGCTGCTAAGAGCTGATCATTGGAGTGTATATACCAATAGTACATACATCTAAAAGCTGTGTATTGTACGAGTACGAATACGGGTGCATACGAGTAGAATTGTTGATGAAACTGAACGAGAATGTAATTGTAAGCATTTTTGTTAAGTAGAAGTATTTTGATAAGTGTATTGAAGTCTTTCAAAAGTGTATAAATACATATTAAAACACTACATGTATATACATTTTAACTGAGTCGTTAAGTCATCGTTAGTCGTTACATGTAAGTGTTGTTTTGAAACCTTTAGGTTAACGATCTTGTTAAATGTTGTTAACCCAATGTTTATAATATCAAAATAGATTTTAAATTATTATATTATCATGATATTATGATGTACGAATATCTCTTAATATGATATATATACATTAAATGTCGTTACAACGATAAACGTTACATATATGTCTCGTTTCAAAATCATTAAGTTAGTAGTCTTGTTTTTACATATGTAGTTCATTGTTAATATAATTAATGATATGTTTACTTATCATAATATCATGTTAACTATATATATAATCATATATATGTCATCATATAGTTTTTTTTTTACAAGTTTTAACGTTCGTGAATCACCGGTCAACTTGGGTGGTCAATTGTCTATATGAAACCTATTTCAATTAATCAAGTATTAACAAGTTTGATTGCTTAACATGTTGGAAACATTTAATCATGTAAACATCAATCTCAATTAATATATATAAACATGGAAAAGTTCGGGTCACTACAGTACCTACCCGTTAAATAAATTTCGTCCCGAAATTTTAAGCTGTTGAAGGTGTTGACGAATCTTCTGGAAATAGATGCGGGTATTTCTTCTTCATCTGATCTTCACGCTCCCAGGTGAACTCGGGTCCTCTACGAGCATTCCATCGAACCTTAACAATTGGTATCTTGTTTTGCTTAAGTCTTTTAACCTCACGATCCATTATTTCGACGGGTTCTTCGATGAATTGGAGTTTTTCGTTGATTTGGATTTCATCTAACGGAATAGTGAGATCTTCTTTAGCAAAACATTTCTTCAAATTCGAGACGTGGAAAGTGTTATGTACAGCCGCGAGTTGTTGAGGTAACTCAAGTCGGTAAGCTACTGGTCCGACACGATCAATAATCTTGAATGGTCCAATATACCTTGGATTTAATTTCCCTCGTTTACCAAATCGAACAACGCCTTTCCAAGGTGAAACTTTAAGCATGACCATCTCTCCAATTTCAAATTCTATATCTTTTCTTTTAATGTCAGCGTAGCTCTTTTGTCGACTTTGGGCGGTTTTCAACCGTTGTTGAATTTGGATGATCTTCTCGGTAGTTTCTTGTATAATCTCCGGACCCGTAATCTGTCTATCCCCCACCTCACTCCAACAAATCGGAGACCTGCACTTTCTACCATAAAGTGCTTCAAACGGCGCCATCTCAATGCTTGAATGGTAGCTGTTGTTGTAGGAAAATTCTGCTAACGGTAGATGTCGATCCCAACTGTTTCCGAAATCAATAACACATGCTCGTAGCATGTCTTCAAGCGTTTGTATCGTCCTTTCGCTCTGTCCATCAGTTTGTGGATGATAGGCAGTACTCATGTCTAGACGAGTTCCTAATGCTTGCTGTAATGTCTGCCAGAATCTTGAAATAAATCTGCCATCCCTATCAGAGATAATAGAGATTGGTATTCCATGTCTGGAGACGACTTCCTTCAAATACAGTCGTGCTAACTTCTCCATCTTGTCATCTTCTCTTATTGGTAGGAAGTGTGCTGATTTGGTGAGACGATCAACTATTACCCAAATAGTATCAAAACCACTTGCAGTCCTTGGCAATTTAGTGATGAAATCCATGGTAATGTTTTCCCATTTCCATTCCGGGATTTCGGGTTGTTGAAGTAGACCTGATGGTTTCTGATGCTCAGCTTTGACCTTAGAACACGTCAAACATTCTCCTACGTATTTAGCAACATCGGCTTTCATACCCGGCCACCAAAAATGTTTCTTGAGATCCTTGTACATCTTCCCCGTTCCAGGATGTATTGAGTATCTGGTTTTATGAGCTTCTCTAAGTACCATTTCTCTCATATCTCCAAATTTTGGTACCCAAATCCTTTCAGCCCTATACCGGGTTCCGTCTTCCCGAATATTAAGATGCTTCTCCGATCCTTTGGGTATTTCATCCTTTAAATTTCCCTCTTTTAAAACTCCTTGTTGCGCCTCCTTTATTTGAGTAGTAATGTTATTATGAATCATTATATTCATAGATTTTACTCGAATGGGTTCTCTATCCTTCCTGCTCAAGGCATCGGCTACCACATTTGCCTTCCCCGGGTGGTAACGAATCTCAAAATCGTAATCATTCAATAATTCAATCCACCTACGCTGCCTCATATTCAGTTGTTTCTGATTAAATATGTGTTGAAGACTTTTGTGGTCGGTATATATAATACTTTTGACCCCATATAAGTAGTGCCTCCAAGTCTTTAATGCAAAAACAACCGCGCCTAATTCCAAATCATGCGTCGTATAATTTTGTTCGTGAATCTTCAATTGTCTAGACGCATAAGCAATCACCTTCGTTCGTTGCATTAATACACAACCGAGACCTTGCTTTGATGCGTCACAATAAATCACAAAATCATCATTCCCTTCAGGCAATGACAATATAGGTGCCGTAGTTAGCTTTTTCTTCAATAACTGAAACGCTTTCTCTTGTTCATCATTCCATTCAAATTTCTTCCCTTTATGTGTTAATGCAGTCAAGGGTTTTGCTATTCTGGAAAAGTCTTGGATGAACCTTCTGTAGTAACCAGCTAGTCCTAAAAACTGGCGTATGTGTTTCGGAGTTTTCGGGGTTTCCCACTTTTCAACAGTTTCTATCTTTGCCGGATCCACCTTAATACCTTCTTTGTTCACTATGTGACCGAGGAATTGAACTTCTTCCAACCAAAATGCACACTTTGAAAACTTAGCGTACAATTCTTCCTTCCTCAATACTTCTAACACCTTTCTCAAATGTTCACCGTGTTCTTGGTCATTCTTTGAGTAAATAAGTATGTCATCAATGAAAACAATGACAAACTTGTCAAGGTATGGTCCACACACTCGGTTCATAAGGTCCATGAACACAGCTGGTGCATTAGTTAAACCAAACGGCATGACCATAAACTCGTAATGACCGTAACGTGTTCTGAAAGCAGTCTTTGGAATATCATCTTCTTTCACCCGCATTTGATGATACCCGGAACGTAAGTCAATCTTTGAATAAACAGACGAGCCTTGTAATTGATCAAATAAGTCGTCGATTCTCGGTAGTGGGTAGCGGTTCTTGATGGTAAGTTTGTTCAACTCTCGATAGTCGATACACAACCTGAATGTACCATCTTTCTTCTTGACAAACAAAACAGGAGCTCCCCACGGTGATGTGCTTGGTCGAATGAAACCACGCTCTAAAAGTTCTTGTAATTGGCTTTGCAGTTCTTTCATCTCGCTGGGTGCGAGTCTGTAAGGAGCACGAGCTATTGGTGCAGCTCCTGGTACAAGATCTATTTGAAATTCAACGGATCGATGTGGGGGTAATCCCGGTAATTCTTTCGGAAATACATCGGGAAATTCTTTTGCAATGGGAACATCATTGATGCTCTTTTCTTCAGTTTGTACTTTCTCAACGTGTGCTAGAACAGCATAGCAACCTTTTCTTATTAGTTTTTGTGCCTTCAAATTACTAATAAGATGTAGCTTCGTGTTGCCCTTTTCTCCGTACACCATTAAGGGTTTTCCTTTTTCTCGTATAATGCGAATTGCATTTTTGTAACAAACGATCTCCGCTTTCACTTCTTTCAACCAGTCCATACCGATTATCACATCAAAACTCCCTAACTCTACTGGTATCAAATCAATCTTAAATGTTTCGCTAACCAGTTTAATTTCTCGATTCCGACATATATTATCTGCTGAAATTAATTTACCATTTGCTAATTCGAGTAAAAATTTACTATCCAAAGGCGTCAATGGACAACTTAATTTAGCACAAAAATCTCTACTCATATAGCTTCTATCCGCACCCGAATCAAATAAAACGTAAGCAGATTTATTGTCAATAAGAAACGTACCCGTAACAAGCTCCGGGTCTTCCTGTGCCTCTACCGCATTAATATTGAAAACTCTTCCACGGCCTTGTCCATTCGTGTTCTCCTGGTTCGGGCAATTTCTAATAATGTGGCCTGGTTTTCCACATTTATAACAAACTACATTGGCATAACTTGCTCCGACACTACTTGCTCCGCCATTACTCGTTCCGACACCATTTGTTCCTTTCGTTCTATTAACCCCTGGTCCGTAGACCTCACACTTCGCCGCGCTATGACCATTTCTTTTACACTTGTTGCAAAATTTGGTGCAGAACCCCGAGTGATTCTTTTCACACCTTTGGCATAGTTGCTTCTGATTGTTGTTGTTGTTGCGGTTATTATTGTTGTTGGGATGATTGTTGTAGTTGCTGTTGTTGTTGTTGTTGTTGTTGTTGTTGGGCCGTTTGTTGTAGTTGCGATTGATGTTGCGATTGTTGGGATAATTGTTGCGATTATTGTTGTAATTGCTGTTGTTGTTGTATTGGTGATTCTTATCACCGTTTTCCTCCCACTTTCTTTTGACTTGCTTCACATTGGCCTCTTCAGCAGTCTGTTCTTTAATTCTTTCTTCAATCTGGTTCACTAGTTTGTGAGCCATTCTACATGCCTGTTGTATGGAGGCGGGCTCGTGTGAACTTATATCTTCTTGGATTCTTTCCGGTAATCCTTTCACAAACGCGTCGATCTTCTCTTCCTCATCTTCGAATGCTCCCGGACACAATAGGCACAATTCTGTGAATCGTCTTTCGTACGTGGTAATATCAAATCCTTGGGTTCGTAACCCTCTAAGTTCTGTCTTGAGCTTATTGACCTCGGTTCTGGGACGGTACTTCTCGTTCATCAAGTGCTTGAATGCTGACCACGGTAGTGCGTACGCATCATCTTGTCCCACTTGCTCTAGATAGGTATTCCACCATGTTAACGCAGAACCTGTGAAGGTATGCGTAGCGTACTTCACTTTGTCCTCTTCAGTACACTTACTTATGGCAAACACCGATTCAACCTTCTCGGTCCACCGTTTCAATCCGATCGGTCCTTCGGTTCCATCAAATTCCAAAGGTTTGCAGGCAGTGAATTCTTTGTAGGTGCATCCTACACGATTTCCTGTACTGCTAGATCCAAGGTTATTGTTGGTATGTAGCGCAGCCTGTACTGCGGCTATGTTTGAAGCTAGAAAAGTACGGAATTCCTCTTCATTCATATTCACGGTGTGTCGAGTAGTCGGTGCCATTTCCTTCAAAATAGTTAAATGGAACAAGTTAATCATACAGAATATTAAGAGTAGTTAATAGTATCTCGTAGCATAATATGAACTCATTTATAAAAGCTTTTTCTTCATATTAGCGTTTTATAAGTTTAAATTCGGGTAGTACCTACCCGTTAAGTTCATACTTAGTAGCTAATATACAATTCAACTACTACAATTCTATATGAAAAACTGATTATAATAATATTTCGCGTTCAAACTTTTATACAATATTTTACAAACTTACAATACCGCTTATTTTACATAAAGCATGAAATATAGCACACAATAACTTTGATACAAGATAGTTGTGAAGACAATTCTAGCTAGTACACAAGTCGTTCAGCAAAGGCAATAAAGACACGTAATTCATACGTCCAGAAACAAGTCATGCATTCTGGTTTTACTAGGACTACTTCCCATCCTTGGTCTTGTGCAACATAACCGTTATGGCCGTTGATAAGACAGCGTGTTGTAACGTCATCAAAGGGACGAGGGTTACGTAATGTCCAACAGTCCCGTAATAATCTAAAAACCTCATTTCTTACCCCAATTACCGACTCCGTCACTTGTGGAAACGTTTTGTTTAATAGTTGTAGCCCGATGTTCTTGTTCTCACTTTGGTGAGAAGCGAACATTACTAATCCGTAAGCATAACATGCTTCTTTATGTTGCATGTTAGCCGCTTTTTCTAAATCACAAAGTCCAATATTCGGATATATTGAGTCAAAATAATTTCTTAACCCGTTGCGTAAAATAGCATTTGGGTTCCCCGCAATATATGCGTCAAAGTAAACACATCGTAACTTATGGGTTTCCCAATGTGATATCCCCCATCTTTCAAACGAAAGTCTCTTATAAACCAAGACATTCTTGGAACGTTCTTCGAATGTCTTACAAACTGATCTCGCCTTAAATAGTTGTGCCGAAGAATTCTGGCCGACTCTAGACAAGATTTCATCAATCATGTCTCCGGGTAGGTCTCTTAAAATATTGGGTTGTCTATCCATTTTGTGTTTTTAAACTGTAAAATAGACAAGAGTTAGATTCATAAAAAAAAATACTTATTAATACAAGCAATTTTTACATATATCATAAAGCATAAGAACACTATATTCCATATATTACACCACACGAATACAACTATCTTATTCCGACTCGCTCGTTTCTTCTTCTTCGGTTTTGGTTCGTTTTGCCAAGTTTCTAGGGATATATGATGTTCCCCTAATACGAGCCGTCGTTGTCCACATTGGTTTAGAAAAACCTGGTGGTTTAGAGGTTCCCGGGTCATTGTTACAACTTAAGGACTTCGGGGGTTGACGATACATATAAAGTTCATCGGGGTTGGAATTAGATTTCTCTATTTTTATGCCCTTTCCCTTATTATTTTCTTTTGCCTTTTTAAATTCAGTTGGGGTAATTTCTATAACATCATCGGAATTCTCGTCGGAATCCGATTCATCGGAGAATTGGTAATCCTCCCAATATTTTGCTTCCTTGGCGGAAACACCATTGACCATAATTAACTTTGGTCGGTTGGTTGAGGATTTTCTTTTACTTAATCGTTTTATTATTTCCCCCACCGGTTCTATTTCTTCATCCGGTTCCGATTCTTCTTCCGGTTCCGATTCTTCTTCCGGTTCCGACTCTTCTTCCGGTTCCTCTTCGGGAACTTGTGAATCAGTCCACAAATCATTCCAATTTACATTTGACTCTTCATTATTATTAGGTGAGTCAATGGGACTTGTTCTAGAGGTAGACATCTATCACATAATATCAAACACGTTAAGAGATTAATATATCACATAATATTCATATGTTAAAAATATATAGTTTCCAACAAAAATGTTAAGCAATCATTTTTAAAGAAAACACGGTCGAAGTCCAGACTCGCTAATGCATCCTAACAAACTCGATAAGACACACTAATGCAAATTTTCTGGTTCTCTAAGACCAACGCTCTGATACCAACTGAAATGTCCCGTTCTTATTGATTAAAAACGTTCCATATTAATTGATTTCGTTGCGAGGTTTTGACCTCTATATGAGACGTTTTTCAAAGACTGCATTCATTTTTAAACAAACCATAACCTTTATTTCATCAATAAAGGTTTAAAAAGCTTTACGTAGATTATCAAATAATGATAATCTAAAATATCCTGTTTTCACACGACCATTACATAATGGTTTACAATACAAATATGTTACAACAAAATAAGTTTCTTGAATGCAGTTTTTACACAATATCATACAAGCATGGACTCCAAATCTTGTCCTTATTTAAGTATGCGACAGCGGAAGCTCTTAATAATCACCTGAGAATAAACATGCTTAAAACGTCAACAAAAATGTTGGTGAGTTATAGGTTTAACCTATATATATCAAATCGTAACAATAGACCACAAGATTTCATATTTCAATACACATCCCATACATAGAGATAAAAATCATTCATATGGTGAACACCTGGTAACCGACAATAACAAGATGCATATATAAGAATATCCCCATCATTCCGGGACACCCTTCGGATATGATATAAATTTCGAAGTACTAAAGCATCCGGTACTTTGGATGGGGTTTGTTAGGCCCAATAGATCTATCTTTAGGATTCGCGTCAATTAGGGTGTCTGTTCCCTAATTCTTAGATTACCAGACTTAATAAAAAGGGGCATATTCGATTTCGATAATTCAACCATAGAATGTAGTTTCACGTACTTGTGTCTATTTTGTAAATCATTTATAAAACCTGCATGTATTCTCATCCCAAAAATATTAGATTTTAAAAGTGGGACTATAACTCACTTTCACAGATTTTTACTTCGTCGGGAAGTAAGACTTGGCCACTGGTTGATTCACAAACCTATAACAATATATACATATATATCAAAGTATGTTCAAAATATATTTACAACACTTTTAATATATTTTGATGTTTTAAGTTTATTAAGTCAGCTGTCCTCGTTAGTAACCTACAACTAGTTGTCCACAGTTAGATGTACAGAAATAAATCGATAAATATTATCTTGAATCAATCCACGACCCAGTGTATACGTATCTCAGTATTGATCACAACTCAAACTATATATATTTTGGAATCAACCTCAACCCTGTATAGCTAACTCCAACATTCACATATAGAGTGTCTATGGTTGTTCCGAAATATATATAGATGTGTCGACATGATAGGTCGAAACATTGTATACGTGTCTATGGTATCTCAAGATTACATAATATATAATACAAGTTGATTAAGTTATGGTTGGAATAGATTTGTTACCAATTTTCACGTAGCTAAAATGAGAAAAATTATCCAATCTTGTTTTACCCATAACTTATTCATTTTAAATCTGTTTTGAGTGAATCAAATTGCTATGGTTTCATATTGAACTCTATTTTATGAATCTAAACAAAAAAATTATAGGTTTCTAGTCGGAAAAAATAAGTTACAAGTCGTTTTTGTAAAGGTAGTCATTTCAGTCGAAAGAACGACGTCTAGATGACCATTTTAGAAAACATACTTCCACTTTGAGTTTAACCATAATTTTTGGATATAGTTTCATGTTCATAATAAAAATCATTTTCTCAGAATAACAACTTTTAAATCAAAGTTTATCATAGTTTTTAATTAACTAACCCAAAACAGCCCGCGGTGTTACTACGACGGCGTAAATCCGGTTTTACGGTGTTTTTCGTGTTTCCAGGTTTTAAATCATTAAGTTAGCATATCATATAGATATAGAACATGTGTTTAGTTGATTTTAAAAGTCAAGTTAGAAGGATTAACTTTTGTTTGCGAACAAGTTTAGAATTAACTAAACTATGTTCTAGTGATTACAAGTTTAAACCTTCGAATAAGATAGCTTTATATGTATGAATCGAATGATGTTATGAACATCATTACTACCTTAAGTTCCTTGTATGAACCTACTGGAAAAGAGAAAAATGGATCTAGCTTCAATGGATCCTTGGATGGCTCAAAGTTCTTGAAGCAAAATCATGACACGAAAACAAGTTCAAGTAAGATCATCACTTGAAATAAGATTGTTATAGTTATAGAAATTGAACCAAAGTTTGAATATGATTATTACCTTGTATTAGAATGATAACCTACTGTAAGAAACAAAGATTTCTTGAGGTTGGATGATCACCTTACAAGATTGGAAGTGAGCTAGCAAACTTGAAAGTATTCTTGATTTTATGAAACTAGAACTTTTGGAATTTATGAAGAACACTTAGAACTTGAAGATAGAACTTGAGAGAGTTCAATTAGATGAAGAAAATTGAAGAATGAAAGTGTTTGTAGGTGTTTTTGGTCGTTGGTGTATGGATTAGATATAAAGGATATGTAATTTTGTTTTCATGTAAATAAGTCATGAATGATTACTCATATTTTTGTAATCTTATGAGATATTTCATGCTAGTTGCCAAATGATGGTTCCCACATGTGTTAGGTGACTCACATGGGCTGCTAAGAGCTGATCATTGGAGTGTATATACCAATAGTACATACATCTAAAAGCTGTGTATTGTACGAGTACGAATACGGGTGCATACGAGTAGAATTGTTGATGAAACTGAACGAGAATGTAATTGTAAGCATTTTTGTTAAGTAGAAGTATTTTGATAAGTGTATTGAAGTCTTTCAAAAGTGTATAAATACATATTAAAACACTACATGTATATACATTTTAACTGAGTCGTTAAGTCATCGTTAGTCGTTACATGTAAGTGTTGTTTTGAAACCTTTAGGTTAACGATCTTGTTAAATGTTGTTAACCCAATGTTTATAATATCAAAATAGATTTTAAATTATTATATTATCATGATATTATGATGTACGAATATCTCTTAATATGATATATATACATTAAATGTCGTTACAACGATAAACGTTACATATATGTCTCGTTTCAAAATCATTAAGTTAGTAGTCTTGTTTTTACATATTATTACAATCCTAATGCTCGAGATTAATATGCAAAAGTCAACAAAAGTAAATTTGACTCAAAATAATTTCCAAAAATCTATACATGATTAATATATAGTTTAAATATCGTCGTTTTATATTTTTAAATATTTTTAAAAGATTTATTAGAGTAAATAATATAATTTATTTATTAATAAATAAAATTTTATATTAAATTTATATAATAAAATATACTTTTAAAATCTATTTTGATATTATAAACATTGGGTTAACAACATTTAACAAGATCGTTAACCTAAAGGTTTCAAAACAACACTTACATGTAACGACTAACGATGACTTAACGACTCAGTTAAAATGTATATACATGTAGTGTTTTAATATGTATTTATACACTTAATGGTGTACGGAGAAAAGGGCAACACGAAGCTACATCTTATTAGTAATTTGAAGGCACAAAAACTAATAAGAAAAGGTTGCTATGCTGTTCTAGCACACGTTGAGAAAGTACAAACTGAAGAAAAGAGCATCAATGATGTTCCCATTGCAAAAGAATTTCCCGATGTATTTCCGAAAGAATTACCGGGATTACCCCCACATCGATCCGTTGAATTTCAAATAGATCTTGTACCAGGAGCTGCACCAATAGCTCGTGCTCCTTACAGACTCGCACCCAGCGAGATGAAAGAACTGCAAAGCCAATTACAAGAACTTTTAGAGCGTGGTTTCATTCGACCAAGCACATCACCGTGGGGAGCTCCTGTTTTGTTTGTCAAGAAGAAAGATGGTACATTCAGGTTGTGTATCGACTATCGAGAGTTGAACAAACTTACCATCAAGAACCGCTACCCACTACCGAGAATCGACGACTTATTTGATCAATTACAAGGCTCGTCTGTTTATTCAAAGATTGACTTACGTTCCGGGTATCATCAAATGCGGGTGAAAGAAGATGATATTCCAAAGACTGCTTTCAGAACACGTTACGGTCATTACGAGTTTATGGTCATGCCGTTTGGTTTAACTAATGCACCAGCTGTGTTCATGGACCTTATGAACCGAGTGTGTGGACCATACCTTGACAAGTTTGTCATTGTTTTCATTGATGACATACTTATTTACTCAAAGAATGACCAAGAACACGGTGAACATTTGAGAAAGGTGTTAGAAGTATTGAGGAAGGAAGAATTGTACGCTAAGTTTTCAAAGTGTGCATTTTGGTTGGAAGAAGTTCAATTCCTCGGTCACATAGTGAACAAAGAAGGTATTAAGGTGGATCCGGCAAAGATAGAAACTGTTGAAAAGTGGGAAACCCCGAAAACTCCGAAACACATACGCCAGTTTTTAGGACTAGCTGGTTACTACAGAAGGTTCATCCAAGACTTTTCCAGAATAGCAAAACCCTTGACTGCATTAACACATAAAGGGAAGAAATTTGAATGGAATGATGAACAAGAGAAAGCGTTTCAGTTATTGAAGAAAAAGCTAACTACGGCACCTATATTGTCATTGCCTGAAGGGAATGATGATTTTGTGATTTATTGTGACGCATCAAAGCAAGGTCTCGGTTGTGTATTAATGCAACGAACGAAGGTGATTGCTTATGCGTCTAGACAATTGAAGATTCACGAACAAAATTATACGACGCATGATTTGGAATTAGGCGCGGTTGTTTTTGCATTAAAGACTTGGAGGCACTACTTATATGGGGTCAAAAGTATTATATATACCGACCACAAAAGTCTTCAACACATATTTAATCAGAAACAACTGAATATGAGGCAGCGTAGGTGGATTGAATTATTGAATGATTACGATTTTGAGATTCGTTACCACCCGGGGAAGGCAAATGTGGTAGCCGATGCCTTGAGCAGGAAGGATAGAGAACCCATTCGAGTAAAATCTATGAATATAATGATTCATAATAACATTACTACTCAAATAAAGGAGGCGCAACAAGGAGTTTTAAAAGAGGGAAATTTAAAGGATGAAATACCCAAAGGATCGGAGAAGCATCTTAATATTCGGGAAGACGGAACCCGGTATAGGGCTGAAAGGATTTGGGTACCAAAATTTGGAGATATGAGAGAAATGGTACTTAGAGAAGCTCATAAAACCAGATACTCAATACATCCTGGAACGGGGAAGATGTACAAGGATCTCAAGAAACATTTTTGGTGGCCGGGTATGAAAGCCGATGTTGCTAAATACGTAGGAGAATGTTTGACGTGTTCTAAGGTCAAAGCTGAGCATCAGAAACCATCAGGTCTACTTCAACAACCCGAAATCCCGGAATGGAAATGGGAAAACATTACCATGGATTTCATCACTAAATTGCCAAGGACTGCAAGTGGTTTTGATACTATTTGGGTAATAGTTGATCGTCTCACCAAATCAGCACACTTCCTACCAATAAGAGAAGATGACAAGATGGAGAAGTTAGCACGACTGTATTTGAAGGAAGTCGTCTCCAGACATGGAATACCAATCTCTATTATCTCTGATAGGGATGGCAGATTTATTTCAAGATTCTGGCAGACATTACAGCAAGCATTAGGAACTCGTCTAGACATGAGTACTGCCTATCATCCACAAACTGATGGGCAGAGCGAAAGGACGATACAAACGCTTGAAGACATGCTACGAGCATGTGTTATTGATTTCGGAAACAGTTGGGATCGACATCTACCGTTAGCAGAATTTTCCTACAACAACAGCTACCATTCAAGCATTGAGATGGCGCCGTTTGAAGCACTTTATGGTAGAAAGTGCAGGTCTCCGATTTGTTGGAGTGAGGTGGGGGATAGACAGATTACGGGTCCGGAGATTATACAAGAAACTACCGAGAAGATCATCCAAATTCAACAACGGTTGAAAACCGCCCAAAGTCGACAAAAGAGCTACGCTGACATTAAAAGAAAAGATATAGAATTTGAAATTGGAGAGATGGTCATGCTTAAAGTTTCACCTTGGAAAGGCGTTGTTCGATTTGGTAAACGAGGGAAATTAAATCCAAGGTATATTGGACCATTCAAGATTATTGATCGTGTCGGACCAGTAGCTTACCGACTTGAGTTACCTCAACAACTCGCGGCTGTACATAACACTTTCCACGTCTCGAATTTGAAGAAATGTTTTGCTAAAGAAGATCTCACTATTCCGTTAGATGAAATCCAAATCAACGAAAAACTCCAATTCATCGAAGAACCCGTCGAAATAATGGATCGTGAGGTTAAAAGACTTAAGCAAAACAAGATACCAATTGTTAAGGTTCGATGGAATGCTCGTAGAGGACCCGAGTTCACCTGGGAGCGTGAAGATCAGATGAAGAAGAAATACCCGCATCTATTTCCAGAAAATTCGTCAACACCTTCAACAGCTTAAAATTTCGGGACGAAATTTATTTAACGGGTAGGTACTGTAGTGACCCGAACTTTTCCATGTTTATATATATTAATTGAGATTGATGTTTACATGATTAAATGTTTCCAACATGTTAAGCAATCAAACTTGTTAATACTTGATTAATTGAAATAGGTTTCATATAGACAATTGACCACCCAAGTTGACCGGTGATTCACGAACGTTAAAACTTGTAAAAAAAAAAACTATATGATGACATATATATGATTATATATATAGTTAACATGATATTATGATAAGTAAACATATCATTAATTATATTAACAATGAACTACATATGTAAAAACAAGACTACTAACTTAATGATTTTGAAACGAGACATATATGTAACGTTTATCGTTGTAACGACATTTAATGTATATATATCATATTAAGAGATATTCGTACATCATAATATCATGATAATATAATAATTTAAAATCTATTTTGATATTATAAACATTGGGTTAACAACATTTAACAAGATCGTTAACCTAAAGGTTTCAAAACAACACTTACATGTAACGACTAACGATGACTTAACGACTCAGTTAAAATGTATATACATGTAGTGTTTTAATATGTATTTATACACTTTTGAAAGACTTCAATACACTTATCAAAATACTTCTACTTAACAAAAATGCTTACAATTACATTCTCGTTCAGTTTCATCAACAATTCTACTCGTATGCACCCGTATTCGTACTCGTACAATACACAGCTTTTAGATGTATGTACTATTGGTATATACACTCCAATGATCAGCTCTTAGCAGCCCATGTGAGTCACCTAACACATGTGGGAACCATCATTTGGCAACTAGCATGAAATATCTCATAAGATTACAAAAATATGAGTAATCATTCATGACTTATTTACATGAAAACAAAATTACATATCCTTTATATCTAATCCATACACCAACGACCAAAAACACCTACAAACACTTTCATTCTTCAATTTTCTTCATCTAATTGAACTCTCTCAAGTTCTATCTTCAAGTTCTAAGTGTTCTTCATAAATTCCAAAAGTTCTAGTTTCATAAAATCAAGAATACTTTCAAGTTTGCTAGCTCACTTCCAATCTTGTAAGGTGATCATCCAACCTCAAGAAATCTTTGTTTCTTACAGTAGGTTATCATTCTAATACAAGGTAATAATCATATTCAAACTTTGGTTCAATTTCTATAACTATAACAATCTTATTTCAAGTGATGATCTTACTTGAACTTGTTTTCGTGTCATGATTTTGCTTCAAGAACTTTGAGCCATCCAAGGATCCATTGAAGCTAGATCCATTTTTCTCTTTTCCAGTAGGTTCATACAAGGAACTTAAGGTAGTAATGATGTTCATAACATCATTCGATTCATACATATAAAGCTATCTTATTCGAAGGTTTAAACTTGTAATCACTAGAACATAGTTTAGTTAATTCTAAACTTGTTCGCAAACAAAAGTTAATCCTTCTAACTTGACTTTTAAAATCAACTAAACACATGTTCTATATCTATATGATATGCTAACTTAATGATTTAAAACCTGGAAACACGAAAAACACCGTAAAACCGGATTTACGCCGTCGTAGTAACACCGCGGGCTGTTTTGGGTTAGTTAATTAAAAACTATGATAAACTTTGATTTAAAAGTTGTTATTCTGAGAAAATGATTTTTATTATGAACATGAAACTATATCCAAAAATTATGGTTAAACTCAAAGTGGAAGTATGTTTTCTAAAATGGTCATCTAGACGTCGTTCTTTCGACTGAAATGACTACCTTTACAAAAACGACTTGTAACTTATTTTTTCCGACTAGAAACCTATAATTTTTTTGTTTAGATTCATAAAATAGAGTTCAATATGAAACCATAGCAATTTGATTCACTCAAAACAGATTTAAAATGAATAAGTTATGGGTAAAACAAGATTGGATAATTTTTCTCATTTTAGCTACGTGAAAATTGGTAACAAATCTATTCCAACCATAACTTAATCAACTTGTATTATATATTATGTAATCTTGAGATACCATAGACACGTATACAATGTTTCGACCTATCATGTCGACACATCTATATATATTTCGGAACAACCATAGACACTCTATATGTGAATGTTGGAGTTAGCTATACAGGGTTGAGGTTGATTCCAAAATATATATAGTTTGAGTTGTGATCAATACTGAGATACGTATACACTGGGTCGTGGATTGATTCAAGATAATATTTATCGATTTATTTCTGTACATCTAACTGTGGACAACTAGTTGTAGGTTACTAACGAGGACAGCTGACTTAATAAACTTAAAACATCAAAATATATTAAAAGTGTTGTAAATATATTTTGAACATACTTTGATATATATGTATATATTGTTATAGGTTTGTGAATCAACCAGTGGCCAAGTCTTACTTCCCGACGAAGTAAAAATCTGTGAAAGTGAGTTATAGTCCCACTTTTAAAATCTAATATTTTTGGGATGAGAATACATGCAGGTTTTATAAATGATTTACAAAATAGACACAAGTACGTGAAACTACATTCTATGGTTGAATTATCGAAATCGAATATGCCCCTTTTTATTAAGTCTGGTAATCTAAGAATTAGGGAACAGACACCCTAATTGACGTGAATCCTAAAGATAGATCTATTGGGCCTAACAAACCCCATCCAAAGTACCGGATGCTTTAGTACTTCGAAATTTATATCATATCCGAAGGGTGTCCCGGAATGATGGGGATATTCTTATATATGCATCTTGTTATTGTCGGTTACCAGGTGTTCACCATATGAATGATTTTTATCTCTATGTATGGGATGTGTATTGAAATATGAAATCTTGTGGTCTATTGTTACGATTTGATATATATAGGTTAAACCTATAACTCACCAACATTTTTGTTGACGTTTTAAGCATGTTTATTCTCAGGTGATTATTAAGAGCTTCCGCTGTCGCATACTTAAATAAGGACAAGATTTGGAGTCCATGCTTGTATGATATTGTGTAAAAACTGCATTCAAGAAACTTATTTTGTTGTAACATATTTGTATTGTAAACCATTATGTAATGGTCGTGTGAAAACAGGATATTTTAGATTATCATTATTTGATAATCTACGTAAAGCTTTTTAAACCTTTATTGATGAAATAAAGGTTATGGTTTGTTTAAAAATGAATGCAGTCTTTGAAAAACGTCTCATATAGAGGTCAAAACCTCGCAACGAAATCAATTAATATGGAACGTTTTTAATCAATAAGAACGGGACATTATGTAATGGGGTTTGTTAGGCCCAATAGATCTATCTTTAGGATTCACGTCAATTAGGGTGTCTGTTCCCTAATTCTTAGATTACCAGACTTAATAAAAAGGGGCATATTCGATTTCGATAATTCAACCATAGAATGTAGTTTCACGTACTTGTGTCTATTTTGTAAATCATTTATAAAACCTGCATGTATTCTCATCCCAAAAATATTAGATTTTAAAAGTGGGACTATAACTCACTTTCACAGATTTTTACTTCGTCGGGAAGTAAGACTTGGCCACTGGTTGATTCACAAACCTATAACAATATATACATATATATCAAAGTATGTTCAAAATATATTTACAACACTTTTAATATATTTTGATGTTTTAAGTTTATTAAGTCAGCTGTCCTCGTTAGTAACCTACAACTAGTTGTCCACAGTTAGATGTACAGAAATAAATCGATAAATATTATCTTGAATCAATCCACGACCCAGTGTATACGTATCTCAGTATTGATCACAACTCAAACTATATATATTTTGGAATCAACCTCAACCCTGTATAGCTAACTCCAACATTCACATATAGAGTGTCTATGGTTGTTCCGAAATATATATAGATGTGTCGACATGATAGGTCGAAACATTGTATACGTGTCTATGGTATCTCAAGATTACATAATATATAATACAAGTTGATTAAGTTATGGTTGGAATAGATTTGTTACCAATTTTCACGTAGCTAAAATGAGAAAAATTATCCAATCTTGTTTTACCCATAACTTATTCATTTTAAATCTGTTTTGAGTGAATCAAATTGCTATGGTTTCATATTGAACTCTATTTTATGAATCTAAACAAAAAAATTATAGGTTTCTAGTCGGAAAAAATAAGTTACAAGTCGTTTTTGTAAAGGTAGTCATTTCAGTCGAAAGAACGACGTCTAGATGACCATTTTAGAAAACATACTTCCACTTTGAGTTTAACCATAATTTTTGGATATAGTTTCATGTTCATAATAAAAATCATTTTCTCAGAATAACAACTTTTAAATCAAAGTTTATCATAGTTTTTAATTAACTAACCCAAAACAGCCCGCGGTGTTACTACGACGGCGTAAATCCGGTTTTACGGTGTTTTTCGTGTTTCCAGGTTTTAAATCATTAAGTTAGCATATCATATAGATATAGAACATGTGTTTAGTTGATTTTAAAAGTCAAGTTAGAAGGATTAACTTTTGTTTGCGAACAAGTTTAGAATTAACTAAACTATGTTCTAGTGATTACAAGTTTAAACCTTCGAATAAGATAGCTTTATATGTATGAATCGAATGATGTTATGAACATCATTACTACCTTAAGTTCCTTGTATGAACCTACTGGAAAAGAGAAAAATGGATCTAGCTTCAATGGATCCTTGGATGGCTCAAAGTTCTTGAAGCAAAATCATGACACGAAAACAAGTTCAAGTAAGATCATCACTTGAAATAAGATTGTTATAGTTATAGAAATTGAACCAAAGTTTGAATATGATTATTACCTTGTATTAGAATGATAACCTACTGTAAGAAACAAAGATTTCTTGAGGTTGGATGATCACCTTACAAGATTGGAAGTGAGCTAGCAAACTTGAAAGTATTCTTGATTTTATGAAACTAGAACTTTTGGAATTTATGAAGAACACTTAGAACTTGAAGATAGAACTTGAGAGAGTTCAATTAGATGAAGAAAATTGAAGAATGAAAGTGTTTGTAGGTGTTTTTGGTCGTTGGTGTATGGATTAGATATAAAGGATATGTAATTTTGTTTTCATGTAAATAAGTCATGAATGATTACTCATATTTTTGTAATCTTATGAGATATTTCATGCTAGTTGCCAAATGATGGTTCCCACATGTGTTAGGTGACTCACATGGGCTGCTAAGAGCTGATCATTGGAGTGTATATACCAATAGTACATACATCTAAAAGCTGTGTATTGTACGAGTACGAATACGGGTGCATACGAGTAGAATTGTTGATGAAACTGAACGAGAATGTAATTGTAAGCATTTTTGTTAAGTAGAAGTATTTTGATAAGTGTATTGAAGTCTTTCAAAAGTGTATAAATACATATTAAAACACTACATGTATATACATTTTAACTGAGTCGTTAAGTCATCGTTAGTCGTTACATGTAAGTGTTGTTTTGAAACCTTTAGGTTAACGATTTTGTTAAATGTTGTTAACCCAATGTTTATAATATCAAAATAGATTTTAAATTATTATATTATCATGATATTATGATGTACGAATATCTCTTAATATGATATATATACATTAAATGTCGTTACAACGATAAACGTTACATATATGTCTCGTTTCAAAATCATTAAGTTAGTAGTCTTGTTTTTACATATGTAGTTCATTGTTAATATAATTAATGATATGTTTACTTATCATAATATCATGTTAACTATATATATAATCATATATATGTCATCATATAGTTTTTTTTTTACAAGTTTTAACGTTCGTGAATCACCGGTCAACTTGGGTGGTCAATTGTCTATATGAAACCTATTTCAATTAATCAAGTATTAACAAGTTTGATTGCTTAACATGTTGGAAACATTTAATCATGTAAACATCAATCTCAATTAATATATATAAACATGGAAAAGTTCGGGTCACTACAGTACCTACCCGTTAAATAAATTTCGTCCCGAAATTTTAAGCTGTTGAAGGTGTTGACGAATCTTCTGGAAATAGATGCGGGTATTTCTTCTTCATCTGATCTTCACGCTCCCAGGTGAACTCGGGTCCTCTACGAGCATTCCATCGAACCTTAACAATTGGTATCTTGTTTTGCTTAAGTCTTTTAACCTCACGATCCATTATTTCGACGGGTTCTTCGATGAATTGGAGTTTTTCGTTGATTTGGATTTCATCTAACGGAATAGTGAGATCTTCTTTAGCAAAACATTTCTTCAAATTCGAGACGTGGAAAGTGTTATGTACAGCCGCGAGTTGTTGAGGTAACTCAAGTCGGTAAGCTACTGGTCCGACACGATCAATAATCTTGAATGGTCCAATATACCTTGGATTTAATTTCCCTCGTTTACCAAATCGAACAACGCCTTTCCAAGGTGAAACTTTAAGCATGACCATCTCTCCAATTTCAAATTCTATATCTTTTCTTTTAATGTCAGCGTAGCTCTTTTGTCGACTTTGGGCGGTTTTCAACCGTTGTTGAATTTGGATGATCTTCTCGGTAGTTTCTTGTATAATCTCCGGACCCGTAATCTGTCTATCCCCCACCTCACTCCAACAAATCGGAGACCTGCACTTTCTACCATAAAGTGCTTCAAACGGCGCCATCTCAATGCTTGAATGGTAGCTGTTGTTGTAGGAAAATTCTGCTAACGGTAGATGTCGATCCCAACTGTTTCCGAAATCAATAACACATGCTCGTAGCATGTCTTCAAGCGTTTGTATCGTCCTTTCGCTCTGCCCATCAGTTTGTGGATGATAGGCAGTACTCATGTCTAGACGAGTTCCTAATGCTTGCTGTAATGTCTGCCAGAATCTTGAAATAAATCTGCCATCCCTATCAGAGATAATAGAGATTGGTATTCCATGTCTGGAGACGACTTCCTTCAAATACAGTCATGCTAACTTCTCCATCTTGTCATCTTCTCTTATTGGTAGGAAGTGTGCTGATTTGGTGAGACGATCAACTATTACCCAAATAGTATCAAAACCACTTGCAGTCCTTGGCAATTTAGTGATGAAATCCATGGTAATGTTTTCCCATTTCCATTCCGGGATTTCGGGTTGTTGAAGTAGACCTGATGGTTTCTGATGCTCAGCTTTGACCTTAGAACACGTCAAACATTCTCCTACGTATTTAGCAACATCGGCTTTCATACCCGGCCACCAAAAATGTTTCTTGAGATCCTTGTACATCTTCCCCGTTCCAGGATGTATTGAGTATCTGGTTTTATGAGCTTCTCTAAGTACCATTTCTCTCATATCTCCAAATTTTGGTACCCAAATCCTTTCAGCCCTATACCGGGTTCCGTCTTCCCGAATATTAAGATGCTTCTCCGATCCTTTGGGTATTTCATCCTTTAAATTTCCCTCTTTTAAAACTCCTTGTTGCGCCTCCTTTATTTGAGTAGTAATGTTATTATGAATCATTATATTCATAGATTTTACTCGAATGGGTTCTCTATCCTTCCTGCTCAAGGCATCGGCTACCACATTTGCCTTCCCCGGGTGGTAACGAATCTCAAAATCGTAATCATTCAATAATTCAATCCACCTACGCTGCCTCATATTCAGTTGTTTCTGATTAAATATGTGTTGAAGACTTTTGTGGTCGGTATATATAATACTTTTGACCCCATATAAGTAGTGCCTCCAAGTCTTTAATGCAAAAACAACCGCGCCTAATTCCAAATCATGCGTCGTATAATTTTGTTCGTGAATCTTCAATTGTCTAGACGCATAAGCAATCACCTTCGTTCGTTGCATTAATACACAACCGAGACCTTGCTTTGATGCGTCACAATAAATCACAAAATCATCATTCCCTTCAGGCAATGACAATATAGGTGCCGTAGTTAGCTTTTTCTTCAATAACTGAAACGCTTTCTCTTGTTCATCATTCCATTCAAATTTCTTCCCTTTATGTGTTAATGCAGTCAAGGGTTTTGCTATTCTGGAAAAGTCTTGGATGAACCTTCTGTAGTAACCAGCTAGTCCTAAAAACTGGCGTATGTGTTTCGGAGTTTTCGGGGTTTCCCACTTTTCAACAGTTTCTATCTTTGCCGGATCCACCTTAATACCTTCTTTGTTCACTATGTGACCGAGGAATTGAACTTCTTCCAACCAAAATGCACACTTTGAAAACTTAGCGTACAATTCTTCCTTCCTCAATACTTCTAACACCTTTCTCAAATGTTCACCGTGTTCTTGGTCATTCTTTGAGTAAATAAGTATGTCATCAATGAAAACAATGACAAACTTGTCAAGGTATGGTCCACACACTCGGTTCATAAGGTCCATGAACACAGCTGGTGCATTAGTTAAACCAAACGGCATGACCATAAACTCGTAATGACCGTAACGTGTTCTGAAAGCAGTCTTTGGAATATCATCTTCTTTCACCCGCATTTGATGATACCCGGAACGTAAGTCAATCTTTGAATAAACAGACGAGCCTTGTAATTGATCAAATAAGTCGTCGATTCTCGGTAGTGGGTAGCGGTTCTTGATGGTAAGTTTGTTCAACTCTCGATAGTCGATACACAACCTGAATGTACCATCTTTCTTCTTGACAAACAAAACAGGAGCTCCCCACGGTGATGTGCTTGGTCGAATGAAACCACGCTCTAAAAGTTCTTGTAATTGGCTTTGCAGTTCTTTCATCTCGCTGGGTGCGAGTCTGTAAGGAGCACGAGCTATTGGTGCAGCTCCTGGTACAAGATCTATTTGAAATTCAACGGATCGATGTGGGGGTAATCCCGGTAATTCTTTCGGAAATACATCGGGAAATTCTTTTGCAATGGGAACATCATTGATGCTCTTTTCTTCAGTTTGTACTTTCTCAACGTGTGCTAGAACAGCATAGCAACCTTTTCTTATTAGTTTTTGTGCCTTCAAATTACTAATAAGATGTAGCTTCGTGTTGCCCTTTTCTCCGTACACCATTAAGGGTTTTCCTTTTTCTCGTATAATGCGAATTGCATTTTTGTAACAAACGATCTCCGCTTTCACTTCTTTCAACCAGTCCATACCGATTATCACATCAAAACTCCCTAACTCTACTGGTATCAAATCAATCTTAAATGTTTCGCTAACCAGTTTAATTTCTCGATTCCGACATATATTATCTGCTGAAATTAATTTACCATTTGCTAATTCGAGTAAAAATTTACTATCCAAAGGCGTCAATGGACAACTTAATTTAGCACAAAAATCTCTACTCATATAGCTTCTATCCGCACCCGAATCAAATAAAACGTAAGCAGATTTATTGTCAATAAGAAACGTACCCGTAACAAGCTCCGGGTCTTCCTGTGCCTCTACCGCATTAATATTGAAAACTCTTCCACGGCCTTGTCCATTCGTGTTCTCCTGGTTCGGGCAATTTCTAATAATGTGGCCTGGTTTTCCACATTTATAACAAACTACATTGGCATAACTTGCTCCGACACTACTTGCTCCGCCATTACTCGTTCCGACACCATTTGTTCCTTTCGTTCTATTAACCCCTGGTCCGTAGACCTCACACTTCGCCGCGCTATGACCATTTCTTTTACACTTGTTGCAAAATTTGGTGCAGAACCCCGAGTGATTCTTTTCACACCTTTGGCATAGTTGCTTCTGATTGTTGTTGTTGTTGCGGTTATTATTGTTGTTGGGATGATTGTTGTAGTTGCTGTTGTTGTTGTTGTTGTTGTTGTTGGGCCGTTTGTTGTAGTTGCGATTGATGTTGCGATTGTTGGGATAATTGTTGCGATTATTGTTGTAATTGCTGTTGTTGTTGTATTGGTGATTCTTATCACCGTTTTCCTCCCACTTTCTTTTGACTTGCTTCACATTGGCCTCTTCAGCAGTCTGTTCTTTAATTCTTTCTTCAATCTGGTTCACTAGTTTGTGAGCCATTCTACATGCCTGTTGTATGGAGGCGGGCTCGTGTGAACTTATATCTTCTTGGATTCTTTCCGGTAATCCTTTCACAAACGCGTCGATCTTCTCTTCCTCATCTTCGAATGCTCCCGGACACAATAGGCACAATTCTGTGAATCGTCTTTCGTACGTGGTAATATCAAATCCTTGGGTTCGTAACCCTCTAAGTTCTGTCTTGAGCTTATTGACCTCGGTTCTGGGACGGTACTTCTCGTTCATCAAGTGCTTGAATGCTGACCACGGTAGTGCGTACGCATCATCTTGTCCCACTTGCTCTAGATAGGTATTCCACCATGTTAACGCAGAACCTGTGAAGGTATGCGTAGCGTACTTCACTTTGTCCTCTTCAGTACACTTACTTATGGCAAACACCGATTCAACCTTCTCGGTCCACCGTTTCAATCCGATCGGTCCTTCGGTTCCATCAAATTCCAAAGGTTTGCAGGCAGTGAATTCTTTGTAGGTGCATCCTACACGATTTCCTGTACTGCTAGATCCAAGGTTATTGTTGGTATGTAGCGCAGCCTGTACTGCGGCTATGTTTGAAGCTAGAAAAGTACGGAATTCCTCTTCATTCATATTCACGGTGTGTCGAGTAGTCGGTGCCATTTCCTTCAAAATAGTTAAATGGAACAAGTTAATCATACAGAATATTAAGAGTAGTTAATAGTATCTCGTAGCATAATATGAACTCATTTATAAAAGCTTTTTCTTCATATTAGCGTTTTATAAGTTTAAATTCGGGTAGTACCTACCCGTTAAGTTCATACTTAGTAGCTAATATACAATTCAACTACTACAATTCTATATGAAAAACTGATTATAATAATATTTCGCGTTCAAACTTTTATACAATATTTTACAAACTTACAATACCGCTTATTTTACATAAAGCATGAAATATAGCACACAATAACTTTGATACAAGATAGTTGTGAAGACAATTCTAGCTAGTACACAAGTCGTTCAGCAAAGGCAATAAAGACACGTAATTCATACGTCCAGAAACAAGTCATGCATTCTGGTTTTACTAGGACTACTTCCCATCCTTGGTCTTGTGCAACATAACCGTTATGGCCGTTGATAAGACAGCGTGTTGTAACGTCATCAAAGGGACGAGGGTTACGTAATGTCCAACAGTCCCGTAATAATCTAAAAACCTCATTTCTTACCCCAATTACCGACTCCGTCACTTGTGGAAACGTTTTGTTTAATAGTTGTAGCCCGATGTTCTTGTTCTCACTTTGGTGAGAAGCGAACATTACTAATCCGTAAGCATAACATGCTTCTTTATGTTGCATGTTAGCCGCTTTTTCTAAATCACAAAGTCCAATATTCGGATATATTGAGTCAAAATAATTTCTTAACCCGTTGCGTAAAATAGCATTTGGGTTCCCCGCAATATATGCGTCAAAGTAAACACATCGTAACTTATGGGTTTCCCAATGTGATATCCCCCATCTTTCAAACGAAAGTCTCTTATAAACCAAGACATTCTTGGAACGTTCTTCGAATGTCTTACAAACTGATCTCGCCTTAAATAGTTGTGCCGAAGAATTCTGGCCGACTCTAGACAAGATTTCATCAATCATGTCTCCGGGTAGGTCTCTTAAAATATTGGGTTGTCTATCCATTTTGTGTTTTTAAACTGTAAAATAGACAAGAGTTAGATTCATAAAAAAAAATACTTATTAATACAAGCAATTTTTACATATATCATAAAGCATAAGAACACTATATTCCATATATTACACCACACGAATACAACTATCTTATTCCGACTCGCTCGTTTCTTCTTCTTCGGTTTTGGTTCGTTTTGCCAAGTTTCTAGGGATATATGATGTTCCCCTAATACGAGCCGTCGTTGTCCACATTGGTTTAGAAAAACCTGGTGGTTTAGAGGTTCCCGGGTCATTGTTACAACTTAAGGACTTCGGGGGTTGACGATACATATAAAGTTCATCGGGGTTGGAATTAGATTTCTCTATTTTTATGCCCTTTCCCTTATTATTTTCTTTTGCCTTTTTAAATTCAGTTGGGGTAATTTCTATAACATCATCGGAATTCTCGTCGGAATCCGATTCATCGGAGAATTGGTAATCCTCCCAATATTTTGCTTCCTTGGCGGAAACACCATTGACCATAATTAACTTTGGTCGGTTGGTTGAGGATTTTCTTTTACTTAATCGTTTTATTATTTCCCCCACCGGTTCTATTTCTTCATCCGGTTCCGATTCTTCTTCCGGTTCCGATTCTTCTTCCGGTTCCGACTCTTCTTCCGGTTCCTCTTCGGGAACTTGTGAATCAGTCCACAAATCATTCCAATTTACATTTGACTCTTCATTATTATTAGGTGAGTCAATGGGACTTGTTCTAGAGGTAGACATCTATCACATAATATCAAACACGTTAAGAGATTAATATATCACATAATATTCATATGTTAAAAATATATAGTTTCCAACAAAAATGTTAAGCAATCATTTTTAAAGAAAACACGGTCGAAGTCCAGACTCGCTAATGCATCCTAACAAACTCGATAAGACACACTAATGCAAATTTTCTGGTTCTCTAAGACCAACGCTCTGATACCAACTGAAATGTCCCGTTCTTATTGATTAAAAACGTTCCATATTAATTGATTTCGTTGCGAGGTTTTGACCTCTATATGAGACGTTTTTCAAAGACTGCATTCATTTTTAAACAAACCATAACCTTTATTTCATCAATAAAGGTTTAAAAAGCTTTACGTAGATTATCAAATAATGATAATCTAAAATATCCTGTTTTCACACGACCATTACATAATGGTTTACAATACAAATATGTTACAACAAAATAAGTTTCTTGAATGCAGTTTTTACACAATATCATACAAGCATGGACTCCAAATCTTGTCCTTATTTAAGTATGCGACAGCGGAAGCTCTTAATAATCACCTGAGAATAAACATGCTTAAAACGTCAACAAAAATGTTGGTGAGTTATAGGTTTAACCTATATATATCAAATCGTAACAATAGACCACAAGATTTCATATTTCAATACACATCCCATACATAGAGATAAAAATCATTCATATGGTGAACACCTGGTAACCGACAATAACAAGATGCATATATAAGAATATCCCCATCATTCCGGGACACCCTTCGGATATGATATAAATTTCGAAGTACTAAAGCATCCGGTACTTTGGATGGGGTTTGTTAGGCCCAATAGATCTATCTTTAGGATTCACGTCAATTAGGGTGTCTGTTCCCTAATTCTTAGATTACCAGACTTAATAAAAAGGGGCATATTCGATTTCGATAATTCAACCATAGAATGTAGTTTCACGTACTTGTGTCTATTTTGTAAATCATTTATAAAACCTGCATGTATTCTCATCCCAAAAATATTAGATTTTAAAAGTGGGACTATAACTCACTTTCACAGATTTTTACTTCGTCGGGAAGTAAGACTTGGCCACTGGTTGATTCACAAACCTATAACAATATATACATATATATCAAAGTATGTTCAAAATATATTTACAACACTTTTAATATATTTTGATGTTTTAAGTTTATTAAGTCAGCTGTCCTCGTTAGTAACCTACAACTAGTTGTCCACAGTTAGATGTACAGAAATAAATCGATAAATATTATCTTGAATCAATCCACGACCCAGTGTATACGTATCTCAGTATTGATCACAACTCAAACTATATATATTTTGGAATCAACCTCAACCCTGTATAGCTAACTCCAACATTCACATATAGAGTGTCTATGGTTGTTCCGAAATATATATAGATGTGTCGACATGATAGGTCGAAACATTGTATACGTGTCTATGGTATCTCAAGATTACATAATATATAATACAAGTTGATTAAGTTATGGTTGGAATAGATTTGTTACCAATTTTCACGTAGCTAAAATGAGAAAAATTATCCAATCTTGTTTTACCCATAACTTATTCATTTTAAATCTGTTTTGAGTGAATCAAATTGCTATGGTTTCATATTGAACTCTATTTTATGAATCTAAACAAAAAAATTATAGGTTTCTAGTCGGAAAAAATAAGTTACAAGTCGTTTTTGTAAAGGTAGTCATTTCAGTCGAAAGAACGACGTCTAGATGACCATTTTAGAAAACATACTTCCACTTTGAGTTTAACCATAATTTTTGGATATAGTTTCATGTTCATAATAAAAATCATTTTCTCAGAATAACAACTTTTAAATCAAAGTTTATCATAGTTTTTAATTAACTAACCCAAAACAGCCCGCGGTGTTACTACGACGGCGTAAATCCGGTTTTACGGTGTTTTTCGTGTTTCCAGGTTTTAAATCATTAAGTTAGCATATCATATAGATATAGAACATGTGTTTAGTTGATTTTAAAAGTCAAGTTAGAAGGATTAACTTTTGTTTGCGAACAAGTTTAGAATTAACTAAACTATGTTCTAGTGATTACAAGTTTAAACCTTCGAATAAGATAGCTTTATATGTATGAATCGAATGATGTTATGAACATCATTACTACCTTAAGTTCCTTGTATGAACCTACTGGAAAAGAGAAAAATGGATCTAGCTTCAATGGATCCTTGGATGGCTCAAAGTTCTTGAAGCAAAATCATGACACGAAAACAAGTTCAAGTAAGATCATCACTTGAAATAAGATTGTTATAGTTATAGAAATTGAACCAAAGTTTGAATATGATTATTACCTTGTATTAGAATGATAACCTACTGTAAGAAACAAAGATTTCTTGAGGTTGGATGATCACCTTACAAGATTGGAAGTGAGCTAGCAAACTTGAAAGTATTCTTGATTTTATGAAACTAGAACTTTTGGAATTTATGAAGAACACTTAGAACTTGAAGATAGAACTTGAGAGAGTTCAATTAGATGAAGAAAATTGAAGAATGAAAGTGTTTGTAGGTGTTTTTGGTCGTTGGTGTATGGATTAGATATAAAGGATATGTAATTTTGTTTTCATGTAAATAAGTCATGAATGATTACTCATATTTTTGTAATCTAGTGAGCTCTGATACCAACTGAAATACAGTTGGGGACAACCACCGTCCCACCCAGTGCCTTCCCAGCTAACCGCCTGGTGACCACTGAGTGTACCTCAGACACTGATTTTAGGGCCTGCCTCTCGGCTACTGCCAACCCTCGTAAAGGATCGCAAGGAGTAAGAGCCAATGCTTCGTCACAGGTAACACTGTGAGAACCTCCTTTACGACTAACCCGCCACACATGGACGGCGTTATACCAGCTCTGATACCAACTGAAATGACCCGTTCATATACATTATAAACGATTCACAATAGTTGATTACATTGCGAGGTATTTGACCTCTATATGATACATTTTACAAACATTGCATTCGTTTTTAAAAGACAAAATTTCTTTACATCGAAAATTGACAGGCATGCATACCATTTCATAATATCCACTATCCAACTATAAATTGATTTAATAATAATCTTTGATGAACTCAATGACTCGAATGCAACGTTCTTCGAAATATGCTATGAAAGACTCCAAGTAATATCTTTAAAATGAGCAAATGCACAGCGGAAGATTTCTTTAACACCTGAGAATAAACATGCTTTAAAGTGTCAACCAAAAGGTTGGTGAGTTCATTAGTTTATCATAATCATTTATTTCCATCATTTTAATAGACCACAAGAATTTCATTTCCAGTTCTCATAAATATACGTCCCATGCATAGAGACAAAAATAATCATTCATATGGTGAACACCTGGTAACCGACATTAACTAGATACATATAAGAATATCCCCTATCATTCCGGGATCCTCCTCCGGACATGATATAAATTTCGAAGTACTAAAGCATCCGGTACTTTGGATGGGGTTTGTTAGGCCCAATAGATCTATCTTTAGGATTCGCGTCAATTAGGGTGTCTGTTCCCTAATTCTTAGATTACCAGACTTTAATAAAAAGGGGCATATTCGATTTCGATCATTCAACCATATAATGTAATTTCAATTACTTGTGTCTATTTCGTAAAACAGTTATAAAAACAGCGCATGTATTCTCAGTCCCAAAAATATATATTGCAAAAGCATTTAAAAAGGGATTAATGAAACTCACGCGTATAAATATTGTATAACAGTTAATAAAGCATTTGCATGTATTCTCAGCCCAAAAATGTAAAGAGTAAAAAGGGAGTAAATGAACTCACGCATATAAATATTGTAAAACAGTTAATAAAGCATTTGCATGTATTCTCAGCCCAAAAATGTAAAGAGTAAAAGGGGCAAATAAACTCACCATACTGTATTTCGTAGTAAAAATACATATAACGTCATTGAACAAGTGCAAGGTTGGCCTCGGATTCACGAACCTAAATTAATTATATATAATTATGTGTTGGTCAATATTTGTCTAACAAATTAGGCCAAGTCATAGTGTACCACAATCCTAATGCTCGAGACTAATATGCAAAAGTCAATAAAAGTAAATTTGACTCAAAATAATTTCCAAAAATCTATACATGATTAATATATAGTTTAAATATCGTCGTTTTATATTTTTAAAAGATTTATTAGAGTAAATAATATAATTTATTTATTAATAAATAAAATTTTATATTAAATTTATATAATATAATATACTTTTATATATATTAAGTAATAAAATTTATAGGGTTCATTTAATATCATAAAGATAATATGATAGGTATTATTAAAGTAAGTTATTACACGTAGTAAAATATGTTTGTATCACATATTTATTTGATAAAATAATATCTATAATGATAGTAAGTAAAAGTTGTATTATTTTGTAATAATAATAATTATTATAAAAATATCAATATTTATAATTACTAAGATGACATTATGATAAAACGATAATTCTAATTATGATAACTTTAATATTTACGATAATTTTTAATATTATCTTTAAAATAATAATTCTATTTAAAATAATAATAATAATGATATTTTATAGTAACAATGACATTTCTATTAAAATGATAATTTTTGTTAAAATGATAGTTTTAATACTAACGATATTTTTAATAATAATAGTAATGATAAAAATAATAAGAATGATAATTTTATCTAAATCAATATCTTATAATATTTTAATTTCATCATGATACTCTTACTAATTATTTCCTAATCGTTTCGTTTAATAGCTTTTAATCGTCTTTTATATCGTGTTCATAATAATGATAATAATAGTAATCAAAATAATTAGGTGTTACAAATATTTATTTTAATTACACTAATATTAATAATGATAGTTACTATAACATTTTTAACGATAATACTAATAATTATCTTAATGATAATATAGTAATAATAATAATAACAATGACAATATCCATTTTTAAATAATGATATATATATTAATAATGATAATAATAATAATAATAATAATAATAATAATAATAATAATAATAATAATAATAATAATAATAATTGGATAATAATAATAATAATACTAATTATAACTTTAACAATAATAACGATAGTAATAATAAAAAAAATAACAATTTTTAATGATAAATCCATTTTATTGATAAAGATAATAATAATGATAATAATAAGATAAAACTAGAACGACGATAAAAACGACGATAATAATAATCATTTTTAATAAAAATATAGAAAATTCAATTGATTATAACTTTTAATCCGTTCATCGAAACCATTCGATATCTAAAGGAAAAGTCCTTAATTTTTCGCTAGCTTTCCAAGGACATGCATATCTTATACCTTATCTCAACCGCAAGTGTAACTAATTCAATATTCAATCTAACCTGTCTAAGGGCAATATCAAAAGTACAAGCATGCATAATCCTAAATACTCGAGCACTAGTCAGGAATACACTATTAGTATGTAAAAGTTAAATTATGAGTACTCACGTATCAATATTGAGATTCAATATTGCAAGAAAGGTACGTAGACGCAACGGAAATGATAAACACTATATTGACCTCACGAGCATACCCATGAACCATACTCAATCACCTCCATAGCTATAACCCATAATTTCCTTAATCCTATCCTACTCGAAAAACAATTTCGAAATCACTCGGACAGCACTCCGTCGTAATATTTTATGTATACTAATAATATCTTGAAATAATACGGAGTAATTATATATATGTAAATCGATTGAGAGAGTTTAGAGAAAAATATTTTCAAGTTTCTATGAAATAATGAAACCTATTGAATTCTATTTATAATAGATTTTTGAATTATTAAAGTGAATTATTAAAGTATGAATTATTAAAGTGAATTATTAAAGTATGAATTATTAAAGTATGAATTATTAAAGTATGAATTATTAAAGTATGAATTATTAAAGTGAATTATTAAAGTATGAATTATTAAAGTAAATTATTAAAGTTAAAGTAAAGTAAAAATAAAGCAAAGGTAAAGTTTAAGTATAGTAAAAGTATAAAACTATGTACGTATAATACGCGTATAAATATATATAATATTAATTTAAATCGTTATATATATTTAATAAAATAAAATATAAATATCGTTATCTTTATCATACTAGTTAAGTAATGAGTTGTCAAAAGTGGTTCTAGATATTTATAAAAGTTATATACGTTTTAATAATAAAGTTCTTTTTAAACTGAAAACGATTTTGTACGTTTGAAACTAAATATATCAATCGAGTCTTTATGAGATTCAATCTTCCACTATCCTTTGTCTAGTTCTCAATGATTGACAATTTGTTCTTATTTATAAATCACTTTACCATTTTCCGAATATTGTTAAAATGAAAAGATATCTCAAATCAACGTGGGCCTTTCAACAGAGACTTGTAATCATAATTCAATATATCTGATAATTCAATCATTTGATCTTATCTTCTAATTCCATTGATAATTATTTTGAAACAGATACAATCATATAAAGTATTTAATCTAATATTTTGTTTACGTTTCAAGTTATAATATATATATACACATATACATATATAATCATATTCATTTAATGGTTCGTGAATCGTTGGAACTTGGTCGAGGTTGAATGAATGTATGAACATAGTTTAAAATTCTTGAAATTTAACTTAACAAATATTGCTTATCGTGTCGGAAACATATAAAGATTAAAGTTTAAATTTGGTTAGAAATTTCCGGGTTGTCACAGTACCTACCCGTTAAAGAAATTTCGTCCCGAAATTTGAGTGGAAAGGTCGTGAATGATAATAAGTATGTTTTCATGATGCATACGGGCTGAAAATTAGAGTTTTATCATCAGCGAATAATTTGGATAAACAATCCATTTATATGAAGAGTATGAATGAAGCTAACATAGAAGAGTGAAATGAGTAAGTGTAGATTCATCTTATCATTTGACGTAGATATGATTGATTCCCAGATTTCAAGGGATTTGAAGAAAATCTTCTTAATAAGATTTGACTCTCCGGTAATCAAGGGAATTAGGATCCACTTTAAATGCGATCGTCCATTTTAATTGTTCTATCGGAGATTTTCTTATAAATTCACCTCCTTCGTTTCCTTACAACTCACACCTTCTATTGATGCATTTTATGCAAGTCCTTAGACATCTACCCACGTCCATTGCAGGTACAACAGTTTACAGGCCACCATGATTACTCGTTATTATCCTATCCGTGTTTGTATGTGGTTACAGGAACTGCAGGAACGAGATTTAGATGTTTCATTAATTACACCTACGAATATTGTGAAAATCATTATGTAATATATGAATTATCTTTTACAGTTTCGGATTAATGGTTGAGTAAGAAAAATCTGTAATGTTAAGTCTCGAAAGTTTTGAAATCTATATTCAAGTAATCGAATACCCTTTGACTATGCTCGACGATTCACGAACCATTAATCGTAAATAGAAATGTATATATATATATATAGGATTAATATACATAATTATTAATTGTATGCATATTATAATATATATAAAATGTAAAAATATTAAATATGAAATTTGATATAAGTTATTGTATTATCAAAGTCATTAATATTATTATTAACAATATTATGAAAAGTAGAATTATTATTAGTATTAATAAACATATTATTATTATCGTTTTACTATAATTGTTATTAGTGAACTTATTAAAACTATCAATTTTATGATGTCACTACTATATATAGTTATTGTTAATACACATATTATTATTGATACTATTATTATTATTACTTGTAGTATTTGGATATTATTATCATTATTTACATTATTATTATTATTATTATTAATAAATGTATTATTAAAATGTTTAAATTTAATAATAAATGATAATAAAGGATATATATAAAACATGCTAAATCGTTTAACTTCACAATCAAATTGTACTGAGTTTTGTTTCTGTCCCTTAAAAATCTAAATTAGGTTAGCAGTCTATATCTGCTTTAACTTTGTTACGTACCTTGATTCTTTTTTTATTTGTCTGATTCTATTTTTTTTTATTTTTATTTCATATATTCATGAATCGAATCTGTCTACCTTAAATACTATAACACTCGATCATATTCACTGTAAATTACTACAGACGACCTACAATATCACTTAAACATTTCAACTACCCTTTTACAGCCTACAAATAATCGAAATTAATTTAGAAATAGGAAGAACACAGACCTCTGTGTCCCGTTCTTACTCCATTTTCAAATCAAACAATATTGTAATCAATTTCAAAAATTATTAATGCAGTCCTGTTCTAAAACATTCATTTAAACTTTCCAGAAAGTTTCAAACCGCAATTTTTAGTATCAATTAAGAATTTCGAGGTCAAAGTTTAAGTTTTAAAAGTCAACAGATTTGATTATGAAGAAATTCGATTTCATGACGATGTTTCTGTTGTAATTAAGAATTCATAAAGTTTCCAGAGATGTTTTACTATCTATTTCATGTTGTAAGTTTCGTCTAAATAGTTCTTGATTTCAAAATCATTTTTTTTTTTTTTTCTTTTCTTACAGCGACGAGCAACAGGGGTTCAACCCTGTTATTTTTTTTATTTATTATGTTATAGCTTTTATTTGTTACTTTCTGATTTAATTAAACTTAAATACTATCAAGTGATCACACCTGAATCGTTGTTATGATTGATTTTGATTTGGTTCTGTGGGAATTAAAACGAAGGAGAAATAGAAGATGAATGGATGATACGGGTTATATAATTGCCCGAATAAATTAAAACAGAAAGACATAACTCAGAGCAATGGTTTGGGTATGGTGTCGGGTTTCGAGAGGTCGCGGGTTCAATCCCTGCTCGTGACATTTCCACATTTCTTTTTAGCAAAAGCTTGTGAGGTAGTTTCCATACTAAATTATTATTTTCATTATTATTATTATTTTTATCATTGTTAGACTTATACTTATTATCATTGTTATTTATTACTTATTGAGATTATAACAATTATAGTAATTATAGTTAATATTAACATTGTTATTACTAATATTATTATCACTAGCATGTATTATTATTTAGGATTATTGTTATATTATCATTTTAGTTATTATTATGTAATATTACTAAGTAGTATTATTATTATTATTATTATTATTATTATTGTTATTATTATTATTATTATTATTATTATTATTATTATTATTATTATTATTTTCATTAATAGTATTATTATTGGAAAAAGTATTATTATTATTATTAATGTCATTAACATTATTATCACAAATATTATTATTATTATTAACATATGACTTTTATTTATTTTTTTAGTAGTATTGTCTTTACTATTAATATAAAAAAAAAAAAATATATATATATATATATATATATATATTTTTATTTTTTATTAACATTATTAATAATATTATTAGAGTTATTATGATCTTCATCATAATTTATATTATTTTCACATAACAAATTGTTGAGTTACAATATACATATATGTATATAAATTAATATAACTATAGGTATAAATATTAAAATACAAAATAAATATATATAATTTTTAAAATAACAAATATATGACTAAACTACATAAATAATATATACATAAACTAGTTAGATTATTATTACATGATAATTATATGTTTTAATTCATATAACTGATATAGGTTCGTGAATCCGAGGCCAACCCTGCGTCGTTCAATATAGTCATATGTATTTTTACTACAAAATACATTAGGTGAGTTTCATTTGCCCTTTTTACTCATTACATTTTTGGGCTGAGAATACATGCAAATGCTTTATTAACTGTTTTACAATATTTATATGTGTGAGTTTCATTTGCCCTTTTTACTCATTACATTTTTGGGCTGAGAATACATGCAAATGCTTTATTAACTGTTTTACAATATTTATATGTGTGAGTTCATTTGATTCCCTTTTACTCTTTACATTTTTTGGGACTGAGAATACATGCGCTGTTTTTACAACTGCCTTATTAAATGCTTTTGAAATATATTTTGGACTGCGAATACATGCAAATGCTTTATTAACTGTTTTACAATATTTATATGTGTGAGTTTCATTTGCTCCCTTTTTAAATGCTTTTGCAATATATATTTTTGGGACTGAGAATGCATGCGTTTTTATAAATGTTTTACGAAATGGACACAAGCGATCGGAACTACATTCTATGGTTGGATTATCTAATCGAATATGCCCTTTTTATATAGTCTGGTAATCTAAGAATTAGGGAACAGAAACCCTAATTGACGCGAACTCTAAAGATAGATCTATCGGGCCCAACAAGCCCCATCCAAAGTACCGGATGCTTTAGTACTTCGAAATTTATATCATGTCCGAAGGAGAATCCCGGAATGATGGGGATATTCTTATTTACATATTGTGAATGTCGGTTACCAGGTGTTCAATCCATATGAATGATATTTTTGTCTCTATGCATGGGACATATGTTTATGAGAAATGGAAATATGAAATCTTGTGGTCTATTAAAATTATGAAATGATTATTTATGCTAAACTAATGAACTCACCAACCTTTTGGTTGACACTTGAAAGCATGTTTATTCTCAGGTATGAAAGAAACGTTCCGCTGTGCATTTGCTCATTTTAAAGACAGTATTTGGAGTCGATCATCGCAATGGAACCAGTTGTTGGCGACTTCGTCCAGATGGTTTAGGACGGGTCCTTTCAGTTGGTATCAGAGCGATGGTCTTAGCGAACCATGTCTGCATTAGTGTGCCTAACTGATAAGTCGTTAGGATACATTATTGAGTCTGGACTTCGACCGTGTCTACATATCAAAAGTTTTTGCTTATCATTTTGTGTCAAAAATTACCTGCTTATCATTCTTAGAGAATCATTTGCTTATCATTCTTAGTCTAGACACGTTTTACTGCATTGACTGCATAAATAGTGTATAGACAAAATTCATATCTTAGCGTATCTGTTACTGTAGATCTTGCCGGATATCTTTCGTAAATTTCTCCGTAATTTAAGGGATCCTGGTACTATATATATCTATGTAAATTATGCATTGAGAATACCATCCAACTATCAATTACTATCACTAAACTCTTCATATCAAAAATCTTTCCTGAGATCGCGTAAGATGGCCTCTACGAATCGATCAAATTCCTCTGACTCCGAAGACAGCGTGACAGGAGCACATCAATCAATCAACTATCGTGATTACTGGAGAAAATGGGGGTGGGTTCGCGACATACTCACTCTATGGAGAAGGGAAGAAGGTACTCCATATCATGAATCGAATCTACCACCTAACCTTGGAGTACTCGACCCGCTCACTGGCGAACCTGTTCGCAACACCGTTTATACCCTTTTTGCCAGAATTTTTCGTCTTGAGACTACCATTAATGGAACTAGAAAAGATATCCAATCTCTACCTCACATTGATAACCAACCAGGGTTAGTAGAAGAAGTTAAAGAACTCCGAGCTCGAGTGTTAACTTTAGAAAGCACGGTACACAGTCTGCAAACACCAGCAGTATCACCAACACCAGTCACATCACCAACCTTAGCACCAACAACACTAGTACCACCAACAACAACATCCGCATCACCAGCTTCGACATCTCATTCTATACCTCATGTATAATCATCGTTCTACGTATCGTTCTATCTGTTTTATTTTCGTTCGACATGGCGATTATGTAATCTCTAATGTTTTAGAAATTATATATTCTTGCTCTAATGATAAATCAAATGAGATCAATATCACATTAACTCATTAACTTCATGATTACATCTAAAGAAAATATATACGTATATATGTTTTCATAAAGATTGTAATTAAAAATTCTTTTGTACAAACTGTTAATGGTGAGAATATTTTAACGGGTAGGTAATACCCGAGGAATATTTAGATATCACATTAATAAGTTACACTGTACATTCTTCGGAATTGATTCAACGATCATTTACTATCCTATTTACAACCACCAATTTACGTATCCGTTCACCAAAGAATAACTATTTTCATTCAAATTCAATTTCATATTTGGATTTTGATCTATCAGAATCCAACAAGTGGCATAATGAAGAAATAATGGACACAATAAAAATTGATTAGAAACAGACTAATTGACAATATGAAATTTTGTTAAGAAACCACGCTAACAAAATCCTAGCTAACTGTTCCTAGCTAACTGTTAATTCCATATTACATTTTATTTATTGCAATTTATTTTATCGCAATTTTAATTCTCGCAATTTTATTTATCGTTATTTAATTTCTGTTATTTACTTTACGCATTTTATTTATCGTCATTTAATTTCTGTATTTACTTTACGCACTTTAAATATCGGGACACGTATACAAAGTTTTGACATATCATATCGACACATCTATATATATTATTTGGAATCACCATAGACACTCTATATGCAGTAATGATCGAGTTCTCTATACAGGGTTGAGGTTGATTCTATAATAATATATATACTTTGAGTTGTGATCGAGTCTGAGACATGTACACGGGTCACGGTACGTATTAATTAATTCGAATATTATATATTAAATTATATATGAATTATTGGACTGTCAACTATGGACTAATAACATTGGACAATTAAAATGAATTAAAATATTGATTATAATATATGAAACTAAATAATTCTTCAAGTTTGCCACTTGATTTCATTTTAAACCCCATTCGTATCATCACAATTACAATCTGCGTTCAAACCTTTCATGATTCTTGAAAACACCTCAATCGAGAGGATGAACCAACCGCACTTCATTTACGGAAGGAAAGAGTTATGCATATAGTTGTGCACCTGAGAAACTCTCGGCAACTGAGTAAAAGTTTAACATTTAGCCGCTTCAGATCCTTTGACATTTATTAGCAAAAATAACTTAGTAATCTCTTTCCAAAGTAGCAAATTTTATCACAGCTTCAGCAAATCAACTTCGACTTTTCGTTCGAAACAACCTCATTATCACCTTGACTAATATGTATGTTCATTTATTGTTACCGGGAACCTTTTATATTCCACCATATTACCGTCAGCGTTTAATCATCTAAAAACACAACTTTCTTGAAATCATCTTGGATCGATAACAAATGATTCAGATAGGGTAGCAGTAAATGTAGAGGAATCGGCAATCAGTACTTTGAAAACTCACAGCATATCTACATCAACAGTTATATGTATGACATTTATCTCTTAGAATTATGATCTCTCATTCTGAAATTCTGAAAAGCACTCAGTCACAAATCAATACTCTGAATGTTGAAAAAGCTGAATGAAGCAGCAAAAACTGTAGATAACCGTAAACGACCATAATCATCGAAAGTTTGATGATAAAAATTAGTATGTTGGAAAAGCTCAGAAAAGTTGGAACTGGAAAGCGGATTGAGCTAACCATAAAGGAAACCAAGGAGAAATACAAGTAACATACCCTAAATTCATAGAACCCAGATAAATCTAGATCCGTTGAAATCTTTAGAGAATATCTTGCTCCGAAGTCATGTTAAAATCTTGCGGAAAATCTTTCTCCATCAACCATCGAACTTAGATATTCCAAAATATCATCATCAATATCTTCGATATTTCTGAGGATATTTTCATAAATATTCTCGTCCGAAATTATATACCTCTTCGTGCTTTCTGTGTAACATTATATTAGAACCATTCAATAGAAAATTTAGTACCGAAAAGTGGATCATGCGAAACTATGAAGGAAGCCGTGGACAAATCACAAGGAATAAGTTTGACTTCAAAGAATCCAAATGATTCTGTTTCTGATGAAATCTTTAGCGAACACCTTGCTTCCGAATCTAAACCCTTACGGATAAATCTCCTTCATCATCCATCGATATTAGAAATTCCAAGATATCATCGTATATCCATTTATAAATATCCTCCATATTTCTGAAGATATCTTCATAACTATTCTTATCTGAAATCATTTATTTTTTTGTGCTATCAGTGTTACATCATATAGAAACTGTTAGTTTCTATAAACTTTCGAACTTAAAATATGAATGTTTTTGAAGTAATGTTGGGAACTGATGCATGAGTTAGTATAATATAATGACATTTGATCAACGTGATTATATTACAGTAAGTCATGCTGAGTTCTAATGGGACATGATGGTTCACAGTAGATCATACCACCATCATGTGTTATGTTACATAACTCTTTCATTCTAATTAACTTCTGAACATATCAAGAAAATATATTCTTGATAGCTCTACTCTCAATGATTCTGGTAATTTGACTAATCAAATTGTGCTATTACGTTCTTTCTTGATTATAACATTAAATTCATTCGAAACTCCATACTTACAAATTCTAGACCATTACTCGTTTTACTAGAGATCGAGAGGAGATTAAAAAGACGAAGAGCTCCGAAACATAAAGGAAGATATAAAACTCGACAACAATACTGAAATTACAATAATTAAAAATTAAAACATCACGACAATTAAAAATTAAAAGATTACAATCAAACTACTCGTCGTCGTCAATTGTCATCTGCAAAGTAGCGTTCATCAGTCATTTCACCATCCGTGAGGTACTCTGGAGACATCGGTATTTCTCTTGATGCCTCAACTGCTGCTTCAGTTGATTCATCGAGATAACGATAACTCAACGTCTCTTCATCTTCAAGAACCGCATACAAAGAAATACGTTTACCACGATCTTCAAAGGTATCTTTTATAAAGTACCATTGATCATCGGTACACAGAAAACTTGCCCTACAATCCGCATCATAATCGTCTTTATAAAAGAACACAGACGTGAATTCACACGGGATTTTTTCCTTCAGAAAGGATAGCAAGTCTTGTAAACCAACATCACGAATGTCAATATCTTCAAACGAAATACTGTCGCACCACTTATATTCCTTCATTTGATTACGGAAATCACCTCCGTAATGAACATCGAATGAAACAATCATTGGGGGAAGTGTTAACATTTTTCAGCTTGGGAGTGTTTGATTTTGATTTTGAGAAAGGTTGAAATGTAAAAGAAATATATGTTTGAGTGTATAAAATGAAGTATATGATTGGTGTTTTTATAGGGTAAAAGTGACCGTTGGGATAGCCGTTGGAAAATTTTTTTTATTTTACTAACGGCTAAAAATTTGGGCAAGTTTTTGGGTGAAGGTGGACGATGCCCGTTGGGATCTCTCTCATGATAGTTTCACTCATACTCTTCGAATAATCGGATTATCTTATCCATATTATTCGACAGTAATAAAACTCTATTTATCAGCTCATATTTTTCATGAAAATATTTTTATTATTAACCATGACCACCTCACTCAAATTTCGGGACGAAATTTCTTTAACGGGTAGGTACTGTGACGACCCGGGAATTTCCGACCACTGTAATTTACTGTAATATCAGTCGGAAGAAGAGTCGGAACCGGAAGAAGAATCGGAACCGGAAGAAGAATCGGAACCGGATGAAGAATCGGAACCTATTTCAATTAATCAATTATTAATACATCTTCTTCTATTGATGCATTTGTTACCATTTCATAATATCCACTATCCAACTATAAATTGATTTAATAATAATAATTTTTGATGAACTCAATGACTCGAATGCAACGTTCTTCGAAATATGCTATGAAAAACTCCAAGTAAAATCTTTAAAATGAGCAAATGCACAGCGGAAGATTTCTTTAACACTTGAGAATAAACATGCTTTAAAGTGTCAACCAAAAGGTTGGTGAGTTCATTAGTTTATCATAATCATTTATTTCCATCATTTTAATAGACCACAAGAATTTCATTTCCAGTTCTCATAAATATACGTCCCATGCATAGAGACAAAAATAATCATTCATATGGTGAACACCTGGTAACCGACATTAACTAGATACATATAAGAATATCCCCTATCATTCCGGGATCCTCCTTCGGACATGATATAAATTTCGAAGTACTAAAGCATCCGGTACTTTGGATGGGGTTTGTTAGGCCCAATAGATCTATCTTTAGGATTCGCGTCAATTAGGGTGTCTGTTCCCTAATTCTTAGATTACCAGACTTTAATAAAAAGGGGCATATTCGATTTCGATAATTCAACCATAGAATGTAGTTTCAATTACTTGTGTCTATTTCGTCAAACATTTATAAAAGCGCATGTATTCTCAGTCCCAAAAATATAAAGGGTAAAAAGGCAAATGAAACTCACGCATATAATTATTGTAAAACAGTTACTAAAGCATTTGCATGTATTCTCAGCCCCAAAAATGTAAAGAGTAAAAGGGGATCAATGAAACTCACCATACTGTATTTCGTAGTAAAAATACATATAACGTCATTGAACAATTGCAAGGTTGGCCTCGGATTCACGAACCTAAATTAATTATATATATTTATGTGTTGGTCAATATTTGTCTAACAAATTAGGTCAAGTCATAGTGTACCACAATCCTAATGCTCGAGATTAATATGCAAAAGTCAACAAAAGTAAATTTGACTCAAAATAATTTCCAAAAATCTATACATGATTAATATATAGTTTAAATATCGTCGTTTTATATTTTTAAATATTTTTAAAAGATTTATTAGAGTAAATAATATAATTTATTTATTAATAAATAAAATTTTATATTAAATTTATATAATAAAATATACTTTTATATATATTAAGTAATAAAATTTATAGGGAGTATATTTAATATCATAAAGATAATATGATAGGTATTATTAAAGTAAGTTATTACACGTAGTAAAATATGTTTGTATCACATATTTATTTGATAAAATAATATCTATAATGATAGTAAGTAAAAGTTGTATTATTTTATAATAATAATTATTATTATAAAAATATCAATATTTATAATTACTAAGATGACATTATGATAAAACGATAATTCTAATTATGATAACTTTAATATTTACGATAATTTTTAATATTATCTTTAAAATAATAATTCTATTTAAAATAATAATAATAATGATATTTTATAGTAACAATGACATTTCTATTAAAATGATAATTTTTGTTAAAATGATAGTTTTAATACTAACGATACTTTTAATAATAATAGTAATGATAAAAATAATAAGAACTATAATTTTATCTAAATCAATATCTTATAATATTTTAATTTCATCATGATACTCTTACTCATTATTTCCTAATCGTTTCGTTTAATAGCTTTTAATCGTCTTTTATATCGTGTTCATAATAATGATAATAATAGTAATCAAAATAATTAGGTGTTACAAATATTTATTTTAATTCCACTAATATTAATAATGATAGTTACTATAACATTATTAACGATAATACTAATAATTATCTTAATGATAATATAGTAATAATAATAATAACAATAACAATAACCATTTTTAAATAATGATATATATATTAATAATGATAATAATAATAGTAATAATAATAATACTACTAATAATAATAATAATAATAATAATAATAATAATAATAATAATAATAATAATAATAATAATAATAATAATAATAATAATAATAATAATAATAATAATAATAATAATAATAATAATAATTGGATAATAATAATAATACTAATTATAACTTTAACGATAATAACGATAGTAATAATAAAAAAAAATAACAATTTTTAATGATAAATCCCTTTTATTGATAAAGATAATAATAATGATAATAATAAGATAAAACTAGAACGACGATAAAAACGACGATAATAATAATCATTTTTAATAAAAATATCGAAAATTCAATTGATTATAACTTCTAATCCGTTCATCGAAACCATTCGATATCTAAAGGAAAAGTTCTTAATTTTTCGCTAGCTTTCCAAGGACATGCATATCTTATACCTTATCTCAACAGCAAGTGTAACTAATTCAAGATTCAACCTAACCTGTCTAAGGGTAATATCAAAAGTACAAGCATGCATAATCCTAAATACTCGAGCACTAGTCAGGGATACACTATTAGTATGTAAAAGTTAAATTATGAGTACTCACGTATCAATATTGAGATTCAATATTGCAGGAAAGGTACGTAGACGCAACGGAAATGATAAACACTATATTGACCTCACGAGCATACCCATGAACCATACTCAATCACCTCCATAGCTATAACCCATAATTTCCTTAATCCTATCCCACTCGAAAAACAATTTCGAAATCACTCGGACAGCACTCCGTCGTAATATTTTATGTATACTAATAATATCTTGAAATAATACGGAGTAATTATATATATGTAAATCGATTGAGAGAGTTTAGAGAAAAATATTTTCAAGTTTCTATGAAATAATGAAACCTATTGAATTCTATTTATAATAGATTTTTGAATTATTAAAGTGAATTATTAAAGTATGAATTATTAAAGTGAATTATTAAAGTATGAATTATTAAAGTATGAATTATTAAAGTATGAATTATTAAAGTGAATTATTAAAGTATGAATTATTAAAGTAAATTATTAAAGTTAAAGTAAAGTAAAAATAAAGCAAAGGTAAAGTTTAAGTATAGTAAAAGTATAAAACTATGTACGTATAATACGCGTATAAATATATATAATATTAATTTAAATCGTTATATATATTTAATAAAATAAAATATAAATATCGTTATCTTTATCATACTAGTTAAGTAATGAGTTGTCAAAAGTGGTTCTAGATATTTATAAAAGTTATATACGTTTTAATAATAAAGTTCTTTTTAAACTGAAAACGATTTTGTACGTTTGAAACTAAATATATCAATCGAGTCTTTATGAGATTCAATCTTCCACTATCCTTTGTCTAGTTCTCAATGATTGACAATTTGTTCTTATTTATAAATCACTTTACCATTTTCCGAATATTGTTAAAATGAAAAGATATCTCAAATCAACGTGGGCCTTTCAACAGAGACTTGTAATCATAATTCAATATATCTGATAATTCAATCATTTGATCTTATCTTCTAATTCCATTGATAATTATTTTGAAACAGATACAATCATATAAAGTATTTAATCTAATATTTTGTTTACGTTTCAAGTTATAATATATATATACACATATACATATATAATCATATTCATTTAATGGTTCGTGAATCGTTGGAACTTGGTCGAGGTTGAATGAATGTATGAACATAGTTTAAAATTCTTGAAATTTAACTTAACAAATATTGCTTATCGTGTCGGAAACATATAAAGATTAAAGTTTAAATTTGGTTAGAAATTTCCGGGTTGTCACAGTACCTACCCGTTAAAGAAATTTCGTCCCGAAATTTGAGTGGAAAGGTCGTGAATGATAATAAGTATGTTTTCATGATGCATACGGGCTGAAAATTAGAGTTTTATCATCAGCGAATAATTTGGATAAACAATCCATTTATATGAAGAGTATGAATGAAGCTAACATAGAAGAGTGAAATGAGTAAGTGTAGATTCATCTTATCATTTGACGTAGATATGATTGATTCCCAGATTTCAAGGGATTTGAAGAAAATCTTCTTAATAAGATTTGACTCTCTGGTAATCAAGGGAATTAGGATCCACTTTAAATGCGATCGTCCATTTTAATTGTTCTATCGGAGATTTTCTTATAAATTCACCTCCTTCGTTTCCTTACAACTCACACCTTCTATTGATGCATTTTATGCAAGTCCTTAGACATCTACCCACGTCCATTGCAGGTACAACAGTTTACAGGCCACCATGATTACTCGTTATTATCCTATCCGTGTTTGTATGTGGTTACAGGAACTGCAGGAACGAGATTTAGATGTTTGACTATGTTAGACTTAGTCAGACGTACGAGTGAAGCCTCACTAGTACGGCTGACAGGCTCATACGCACGGTTGATGCTGAGCTAAGTCACAATTACAACCTACATGAGAAGACACGAGTGAGTGATCACCCGTACGGCTGATAAAGCCAACTCGTACGTGTGGTGAATGAATCGTACGGGTGAGTCAATAACAGGGGTATATAAAGTCTTATGTTCTTCATTTTAGGTTAAGCCTCTCATTTGTTACACACACTCAGATCTAGTGAGCTCCTCCGATTCTCTCTCAGTCCAAATCACCTAGGTGGTGAATAATAGCTCTAGGTGTTGATCTAATCATACTTGATTTAGTTGTAGTTTGACTAAATTAATCCTAAAAAGCTTAACTTATTCACTAGAGGGTTTGATTCGCTTATTCTGCCATTGTGTGAGTTAAATCTGTTAATTTCTAAGTTCCTAGTCATGTTTCATCACCTTCTATTCTTTCCCCCTCAACTCATATTTTAAAGTATTCATGAATATGCTCCATCCAGTTCTGATTCTCGATATACTTCTAACTTTCATATCGGTCATTCTTCTTTTTCATCTACCGCCGGAAGAATCTATTTACTTCTACTATACACTTGGTTTTATAGTGTTTCTAGTTCTCCCGTGTCTTTATATTGCTATATACATCGATATATATGGTTTTTAATTTATGGTTTGTCATTGGGCTTTATATCTTCCCTTATATTTCAAAGTCTCTGCTTCTGTCTTCTATAATCATTATCATCCACAGTTAATGCTCTCTTTTATTTGCTGCAATTTATACCCCAATTTCTATTTTGAAGTTTTGTCCTTTCGTTTCTTCTTCTTGTGATTAAGCACCGCTTGTAATGGTCCAGAATTCGCAGATATGAACTTCGGAATGAACATTGTTAATATTCTAGGAAGAAAATTGTGATGGCACGATCTTGACTTGTCAAATTACCAGAATACCTTGGAAAAGGCCGAATCATCAAGAAATATTTTCTTGATATTTTAGAGGTTAAATAGAATACAAGAGTCGTATAACATAGCACATGATGATGTTATGATCTGTGAATCATCACGTTCCATTTAGAAACTCAGCATGACTTACTGTAATATAATCACATTGATCAAGTGTCATTATATTATACTAATTCATGCTTCAGTTCCCAACACTACTTCAAAATATTCCTATTTTAAACTTGAATGTTTCAGAATTTAAAAACTAAAATAGTTTCTTTTATGATGTAATACAGATAGCGCGAAGAGGTAAATGATTTCAAATAAGAAAAATTAAGAAAATATCTTCAGAAATATTGAGGTTATTTATAATGAAAGATATGATGATATTTTAGAATTTCTAATATCAGAGGATGATGAAGAATATTGTCCGCAGGGGTTTAGAGTCAGGAGCAAGGTATTCGTTAATGACTTCAGCCGGTACTGAATCATTTGGATCCTTTGAAGTCAGGTTCAGTCTTTGTAATTTGTCCACAGCCTCCTTCCTACTTTGCTCAATCCATTTTCCAGTTCCAAAACTTCTCTTTTTCTGCGCTTTGCCAGCACACTTCATCATTATCATCCAGCTTTTACCGTTTAAAGTCGTTTATAGTTTTTGCTTCTTCATCAGCATTTTTTCCATTTTCGGAGAACCAATTCGTAGTTCGGAGTGTTTTTCAGAAACTTCACATTCAACTTAAGTCAAGAAGATAGACGTTATATATACACATATAACTGTTGGCGTAGCCATGCTGCGAGATTTCAAAATACTGATTACTAATTCCCAATGATTCGTATGGCAATTCTCATTACAAGATGTGAATGAGTAAATGATGGGGTTTCAATGAATAATTATAATGACTTTTTGGAGAGGCTAAAGTCAAAGGGTAATGAAGTTGTTGGTACATCTACTAATAATGTGATGGAATGTAAAAGGTTCCCTGGTAACGATGGTGTATATCTCAAGGTTATAATAAGGTTATTCTGACTGAAAAGTCGAAGTTCACTTGCTGGAGCTGTGACAAGACTGGCTACTTTGAATAGGAGTCGCAAAGTTATATTTGCTAATAAATGCCAAAGAATCTGACGCGGATACGTTGTTTAAACTTTTACTTTGGTTTCAAGAGTTTTTCGGGTACATAACTGTGGGTAACATGTGATTGGATCATCATCTCGATTGCTCATCATTCGAAGTGTCTTCAGAAAGTTTCGAAGGGTTTGAACACAGATTGTAATCGTTAACATACATTTGATGTTCTAACAAAATTTTGAAGTCAAAATATAGCTTGTGAAAGATGTAAGGATCTAAGAGTGATGATTTTGGTCATATCTCAAGTTGAATTTTGAGATTTCAAAATCAGAATATGTAATTAAATTTTGAATGAGTATGATTATTTTGATTTCTATAAAAGAATGTATATTGTTGTGAAAGTAGGGAGTATAATGGATAATTTGCTGAATCAGATTCGAAGGATGTAACATATTAATTGTGAATTTATATATCTCTCGGGTATTACCTACCCGTTAAAAAAAAATTTCACAATTAATATTTTGTACAAAAAATTTATTACAGTCTTTATGAAAATATATATATATATATATATATATATTTTTTTCAGATGTAACATAGATTTAATGAGTTAATGTTAAATTAAACTCATTTGATTTACGGTTGAAACTAGAATTGAATAATCCCTAAAGGCTTTAAAAAGTACATAACTTTTACGCAGTATTTCTTTAATGACATTGAAATTATGAATCAATACTTCGTTATTTGTTGATGTATGATGTTCGGTTCGTGGAATTCTTGTGAATTTCGCAAAGTATGAATGATGTTATCTGAAAAGTTTCGGGTACATCGATGATGAAAGTGTAAAATCAAATATATACTTGATTTATTATGAATTGGAATTTGTTGAATTGCGACAGAGATTGTAGTTAACGCTGGTTAAGTTGCGGCCGAAGAACGTACATTATTGCATATTTGTAATATGAATTAACCGAGTAGTTAAGATTCACACACAATAGCTTCGCATGGAAAGATTTATTTCAAAAAAAAAAAAAATATATATATATATATATATATATATATATATATATATATATATATATATATATATATATATATATATATATATATATATATATATATATATATAATATACATATAATTTCTTCAGAGGGAATGAGTTAATTCTTCATAACTCGTTGATACAATATACACGTTATTGGTTCGTAATGATGTCCACAGTGATTCTTGAACTGACGGAGTTTGTGATGTTATCGGTGTTGTTGATTCGGATGTTGACTGTACTGACGATGCAGGTAAAGCTGATGGTACTGTTGATGATGTTGGTAAAGCAAGTTTGGCTTGTTAATCATACACCATTTTTGTCAGGGTTTCTACTCTTCATTCTATCATTTTGGTTCACTTAACTGATTTATGGTTAGGGCTAGATTAGATAATCTCTAAGACTTTAGAGATTACATAATCGCCGTGGAATGTTTCTTCAATGAAGTTATGAATTAATACTTCGTCAGTTATTATTGTTGGTACTCCTTGGTATCTATGGTGCGTATGCCGTTGATGCTCGTGGGACAGATTGTGAAGTTGAGGTTTACAACGCGGTTGTGGTTGGAGGTGGTAATGGTACTGTTGGCGGTGATGATGGTGGTACTGGTTATGCTGCTGATGCTGCTGCTGGTGTTTGTAATCTCTGCACCATATTCTCCAAAGCCACTACCCGAGCGCGAAGCTCGTTGACTTCTTCTATTACACCGGGGTGATTGTCGGTTCGGACGAGCGGATAAATAAAATCTAAAATTTGATGTAATATATAATCGTGACGAGATACTCTGGAAATGAGCGAGAAAATGGTGTTTCGGACAGGTTCGTCGGTAAGTGCTTCAGGTTCTTCGTCAAGAGGGCAATGTGGTGGATGGAAGGGATCACCTTCTTCTTGTCTCCAATGATTGAAGAGGCTACGGACTCATCCCCAATTCATCCAGAATAGGTGATGACTGATTGGTTGATCTATTCCGGTCACACTGCTTTCGGAGCTTGAATGGGATTCCATTTCGGAATCTGAGTGACTTGAACTGATGACGAATTTCATTTCGTACGATTGGATAAAGGATTTTTTTTTTTCCGATATGAAATGATTTTGGCTAACGGATGGTATTCTAATTACATAGAATATATATATATATAGATCAAAAGATTTCGTAGATTACGGAGGACTTTGCGGGATATGTCAGGCAAAGTTTAAAGTAACAGATACGATAAGATATGATTTAGCAGATATGCTAAGATATGAATTTTTGTCTATACACTATTCATGCAATCAATGCAGCAAGACGTGTCTTAGACTAAAAATGATAAGCAGGTAATTTCCTGAGGATGATAAGTAGTTAATTTTCGACACAAAATGATAAGCAAAACTTTTGACATGCAGACACGGTCGAAGTCCAGATTCACTAATGTATCCTATCAACTTATCAGTTAGACACACTAATGCAGACCTGGTTCGCTAAGACCACCGCTCTGATACCAACTGAAATACAGTTGGGGACAACCACCGTCCCACCCAGTGCCTTCCCAGCTAACCGCCTGGTGACCACTGAGTGTACCTCAGACACTGATTTTAGGGCCTGCCTCTCGGCTACTGCCAACCCTCGTAAAGGATCGCAAGGAGTAAGAGCCAATGCTTCGTCACAGGTAACACTGTGAGAACCTCCTTTACGACTAACCCGCCACACATGGACGGCGTTATACCAGCTCTGATACCAACTGAAAGGACCCGTTCATATACATTATAAACGATTCACAATAGTTGATTACATTGCGAGGTATTTGACCTCTATATGATACATTTTACAAACATTGCATTCGTTTTTAAAAGACAAACTTTATTTACATCGAAAATTGACAGGCATGCATACCATTTCATAATATCCACTATCCAACTATAAATTGATTTAATAATAATAATTTTTGATGAACTCAATGACTCGAATGCAACGTTCTTCGAAATATTCTATGAAAAACTCCAAGTAAAATCTTTAAAATGAGCAAATGCACAGCGGAAGATTTCTTTAACACTTGAGAATAAACATGCTTTAAAGTGTCAACCAAAAGGTTGGTGAGTTCATTAGTTTATCATAATCATTTATTTCCATCATTTTAATAGACCACAAGAATTTCATTTCCAGTTCTCATAAATATACGTCCCATGCATAGAGACAAAAATAATCATTCATATGGTGAACACCTGGTAACCGACATTAACTAGATACATATAAGAATATCCCCTATCATTCCGGGATCCTCCTTCGGACATGATATAAATTTCGAAGTACTAAAGCATCCGGTACTTTGGATGGGGTTTGTTAGGCCCAATAGATCTATCTTTAGGATTCGCGTCAATTAGGGTGTCTGTTCCCTAATTCTTAGATTACCAGACTTTAATAAAAAGGGGCATATTCGATTTCGATAATTCAACCATAGAATGTAGTTTCAATTACTTGTGTCTATTTCGTCAAACATTTATAAAAGCGCATGTATTCTCAGTCCCAAAAATATAAAGGGTAAAAAGGCAAATGAAACTCACGCATATAATTATTGTAAAACAGTTACTAAAGCATTTGCATGTATTCTCAGCCCCAAAAATGTAAAGAGTAAAAGGGGATTAATGAAACTCACCATACTGTATTTCGTAGTAAAAATACATATAACGTCATTGAACAATTGCAAGGTTGGCCTCGGATTCACGAACCTAAATTAATTATATATATTTATGTGTTGGTCAATATTTGTCTAACAAATTAGGTCAAGTCATAGTGTACCACAATCCTAATGCTCGAGATTAATATGCAAAAGTCAACAAAAGTAAATTTGACTCAAAATAATTTCCAAAAATCTATACATGATTAATATATAGTTTAAATATCGTCGTTTTATATTTTTAAATATTTTTAAAAGATTTATTAGAGTAAATAATATAATTTATTTATTAATAAATAAAATTTTATATTAAATTTATATAATAAAATATACTTTTATATATATTAAGTAATAAAATTTATAGGGAGTATATTTAATATCATAAAGATAATATGATAGGTATTATTAAAGTAAGTTATTACACTTAGTAAAATATGTTTGTATCACATATTTATTTGATAAAATAATATCTATAATGATAGTAAGTAAAAGTTGTATTATTTTATAATAATAATTATTATTATAAAAATATCAATATTTATAATTACTAAGATGACATTATGATAAAACGATAATTCTAATTATGATAACTTTAATATTTACGATAATTTTTAATATTATCTTTAAAATAATAATTCTATTTAAAATAATAATAATAATGATATTTTATAGTAACAATGACATTTCTATTAAAATGATAATTTTTGTTAAAATGATAGTTTTAATACTAACGATACTTTTAATAATAATAGTAATGATAAAAATAATAAGAACTATAATTTTATCTAAATCAATATCTTATAATATTTTAATTTCATCATGATACTCTTACTCATTATTTCCTAATCGTTTCGTTTAATAGCTTTTAATCGTCTTTTATATCGTGTTCATAATAATGATAATAATAGTAATCAAAATAATTAGGTGTTACAAATATTTATTTTAATTCCACTAATATTAATAATGATAGTTACTATAACATTATTAACGATAATACTAATAATTATCTTAATGATAATATAGTAATAATAATAATAACAATAACAATAACCATTTTTAAATAATGATATATATATTAATAATGATAATAATAATAGTAATAATAATAATACTACTAATAATAATAATAATAATAATAATAATAATAATAATAATAATAATAATAATAATAATAATAATAATAATAATAATAATAATAATAATAATAATAATAATAATAATTGGATAATAATAATAATACTAATTATAACTTTAACGATAATAACGATAGTAATAATAAAAAAAAATAACAATTTTTAATGATAAATCCCTTTTATTGATAAAGATAATAATAATGATAATAATAAAATAAAACTAGAACGACGATAAAAACGACGATAATAATAATCATTTTTAATAAAAATATCGAAAATTCAATTGATTATAACTTCTAATCCGTTCATCGAAACCATTCGATATCTAAAGGAAAAGTTCTTAATTTTTCGCTAGCTTTCCAAGGACATGCATATCTTATACCTTATCTCAACAGCAAGTGTAACTAATTCAAGATTCAACCTAACCTGTCTAAGGGTAATATCAAAAGTACAAGCATGCATAATCCTAAATACTCGAGCACTAGTCAGGGATACACTATTAGTATGTAAAAGTTAAATTATGAGTACTCACGTATCAATATTGAGATTCAATATTGCAGGAAAGGTACGTAGACGCAACGGAAATGATAAACACTATATTGACCTCACGAGCATACCCATGAACCATACTCAATCACCTCCATAGCTATAACCCATAATTTCCTTAATCCTATCCCACTCGAAAAACAATTTCGAAATCACTCGGACAGCACTCCGTCGTAATATTTTATGTATACTAATAATATCTTGAAATAATACGGAGTAATTATATATATGTAAATCGATTGAGAGAGTTTAGAGAAAAATATTTTCAAGTTTCTATGAAATAATGAAACCTATTGAATTCTATTTATAATAGATTTTTGAATTATTAAAGTGAATTATTAAAGTATGAATTATTAAAGTGAATTATTAAAGTATGAATTATTAAAGTATGAATTATTAAAGTATGAATTATTAAAGTATGAATTATTAAAGTGAATTATTAAAGTATGAATTATTAAAGTAAATTATTAAAGTTAAAGTAAAGTAAAAATAAAGCAAAGGTAAAGTTTAAGTATAGTAAAAGTATAAAACTATGTACGTATAATACGCGTATAAATATATATAATATTAATTTAAATCGTTATATATATTTAATAAAATAAAATATAAATATCGTTATCTTTATCATACTAGTTAAGTAATGAGTTGTCAAAAGTGGTTCTAGATATTTATAAAAGTTATATACGTTTTAATAATAAAGTTCTTTTTAAACTGAAAACGATTTTGTACGTTTGAAACTAAATATATCAATCGAGTCTTTATGAGATTCAATCTTCCACTATCCTTTGTCTAGTTCTCAATGATTGACAATTTGTTCTTATTTATAAATCACTTTACCATTTTCCGAATATTGTTAAAATGAAAAGATATCTCAAATCAACGTGGGCCTTTCAACAGAGACTTGTAATCATAATTCAATATATCTGATAATTCAATCATTTGATCTTATCTTCTAATTCCATTGATAATTATTTTGAAACAGATACAATCATATAAAGTATTTAATCTAATATTTTGTTTACGTTTCAAGTTATAATATATATATACACATATACATATATAATCATATTCATTTAATGGTTCGTGAATCGTTGAAACTTGGTCGAGGTTGAATGAATGTATGAACATAGTTTAAAATTCTTGAAATTTAACTTAACAAATATTGCTTATCGTGTCGGAAACATATAAAGATTAAAGTTTAAATTTGGTTAGAAATTTCCGGGTTGTCACAGTACCTACCCGTTAAAGAAATTTCGTCCCGAAATTTGAGTGGAAAGGTCGTGAATGATAATAAGTATGTTTTCATGATGCATACGGGCTGAAAATTAGAGTTTTATCATCAGCGAATAATTTGGATAAACAATCCATTTATATGAAGAGTATGAATGAACTATTATATCAAGAACCTTATGAATCAAAGAACTATTATATTATACTTTGAATATAGGATTTTCGATTATGTAAATGAACTTAAATTATATAATTAGTTTTGAAAGGATAACTAGTATGTTATTAGATAAATATTTCAAAAATATGTATAAGATTATAAATTTTAATTTAAATTAGTCATAAAACATTTTGATTTTAAACTAATATTAATAAATAGGCTGTGATAAATAACAAGATTATGAATTATAAAAGGAAATGATCAAAACACTCAAAAGATTAAGTTACACTTTGAGTGGGTTAGTTTTTAATTAATTTAAGTCTAGTTATTAATAAAGGTACGTGTCACAAAATGTTTAATTTAAAATAAAATATTTTGACAAACAACGAGACTTTAATTTATAGAAGGAAATGACCACAACGCTCAATTTTATAAGTTATATTTTTATAAAGGTAATTTATTGTTGAGTAAGTCTAATTTTTGTAAAAGGTACACGTCACGTAACGTAAAAGGCTAGTTTTCTAAACGTACGAAAGTGCGCCCGAAAAACCGAAAGTGGTACATGAGTCGTGAGACCACGACCGTGTCATTTTTGTAAAAATTATATTTTTACCATGAGTGTAAATATAATATAATATTTAATTAATTCTAAAGATTAAATATTAAATAATATATATATATAATTATAATATGAATGTGTCGATTGTAAAATGGATCCATGAGGGGTAGGTGAGATTCAATGCTTATAAATTGAGAGAAATTGGTTTTAATGATTCATTTTTTCTCCTCTGCACTACGCATAAATATATATATATATATATTATTATTATTATTATTATTATTAATATAAAGATTATTAATAATAAACTTATTAGTATTAGTATTATTTAGTAGTATTATTATTAGTAGTATTACATAAAATACTACGACGATGTCATGAACGAGTAATTTCAAAACTGGGTTCGAGTAGGATAGGGCTAAGGAAATTATGGGTTATAGCTATGGAGGTGATGGGTATGGTTCATGGATATGCTCATGAGGTCAATTTAGTGTTTATCATCTCCGTTGCGTCTACGTACCTTCCTGCAATATTGAATCTCAATATTGATATGTGAGTACTCATAATTTTATTTTTACATACTAATAGTGTATCCCTGACTAGTGCTCGAGAAATTAGGATTATGCATATTTGTACATTTGATATTGCCCTTAGATAGGTTATGTTGAATCTTAAAGGTTGTTATACTAGGGATGAAATAAGATATAAGATATGCATGTCATTGGAAAGCTAGCGAAAAATTAAGAACTTTTCATTTAGATATCGAATGGATTCGATGAACGGTTAGAAAGTTATGAATTAAACAATTAATTTCGTAATTAAAATTGCTGATAATAATTAGTGAATTAATTTTCTGGGTAATAAAAAGTGGTTATTTGGATTCTACTCGTCGAGTAGATGAATTTTCATATAAAGCACGTCTCGTTTCGTTGAACGGTTGTCAAGTTATGGATAAAAGAAGTTTTGTAAATTTTGATGAAACGTCGATACGGAAACTGAAATTCTCGCTTATCTGCGTTGTTTCAGATTAAAACAAAAATACCACTGAATTCTTTGCTGTAAGGTCTAACAAACCACTCTAGCCAATTGTCAATTCGAGTCTCGACGATTTTTCTAAAAATCGTCAAAGTTGACTGTTGGGTCACATTTTAAAATTTTAAAAAGAGCTGAAACTTTTTTGTTAAAAATGTCAGTTTTGTATCAGTTGTCATGGTCGACCTGATGTGTGTTTACTTTTGCCAAAAATCATGTTATATCTTTGTGGTAACGAGAATTTGAAGGCTTTGACCGTTTGTCAATCCGAGTTTCGAGGAATTTTCTAAAATCTCCAAAGTAGGCTACTCGGTCACTTTTGTAAATTTATTAAAGATGAAAAATTAACTTTGAAACGCCGAAACCGCGTTGGCAACTACGAGTTGTCTAGGTTTAGTTTACTTCTGTAAAATGTATACTTAATCTTTTTGGTAATGTATAACTTTTATCTTTGGCCGTTTATCAATCGGAGTTCCGATAATTTTTCTAAAAATCGTTGAAGGGGCCGTTTAGTCATGTTTGACCGAAAAATCATTTTGTTGTACAAGTTATTGTATTTTTGCATGCGACCTCGTTTTTACTTTAACCTTTGACTTTTGCACATTAGTCTCGAGCATTGGGATTGTGGTACACTATGACTTGGCCTAGTTTATTAGACAAATATTGACAAATACATAAATATATATAATTAATATAGGTTCGTGAATCCAAGGCCAACCTTACACTTGTTCAATGATGTTATATGTATTTTTACTACAAAATACAGTATGGTGAGTTTCATTTGCTCCCTTTTACTCTTTATGTTTTTGGGCTGAGAATACATGCAAATGCTTTATTAACTGTTTTATAATATTTATATGCGTGAGTTTCATTACCTTTTTACCCATTATATTTTTGGGCTGAGAATACATGCGCAATTTTTATAAATGTTTTTACGAAATAGACAAAAGTAATCAAAACTACATTATATGGTTGAATGATCGAAATCGAATATGTCCCTTTTTATTAAGTCTGGTAATCTAAGAATTAGGGAACAGACACCCTAATTAACACGAATCCTAAAGATAGATCTATCGGGTCCAACAAGCCCCATCCAAAGTACCAGATGCTTTAGTACTTCGAAATTTATATCATGTCCGAAGGAGGATCCCGGAATGATGGGGATATTCTTATATGCATATTGCGAATGTCGGTTACCAGGTGTTCAATCCATATGAATGATATTTTTGTCTCTATGCATGGGACGTATGTTTATGAGAAATGGAAATCTGAAATCTTGTGGTCTATTAAAATGATGGAAACGATTGTTTAAGTTAAACTAATGAACTCACCAACCTTTTGGTTGACACTTGAAAGCATGTTTATTCTCAGGTTTGAAAGAGATCTTCCGCTGTGTATTAGCTCATTTTAAAGATATTACTTGGAGTCATTCATGACATATTTCAAAAGACGTTGCATTCAAGTCGTTGAAGTTCATTAAAGATTATTATTAAGTAAATGACAGATTAGGTCATTTATAGTTTGGATATTATGAAATGGTATGCATACATGTCAACTTTCGATGTAATGAAAGATTGTCTTTTAAAAATGAATGCAATGTTTGTAAAATGTATCATTTAGAGGTCAAGTACCTAGCGATGTAATCATATGTTATTGTATTCGTCCCTATGGATTGGGTCGGGTCGTCTCATGTGGTATCAGAGCGGTGGTCTTAGCGAACCAGGTCTTGCATTAGTGTGTCTAACTGATAGTTGTTTAGATGCATTAGTGAGTCTGGACTTCGACCGTGTCTGCATGTCAAAAGTTTTGCTTATCATTTAGTCGGAAATCATCTACCTACCATCCTTAGGAAATTACCTGATTATCATTCTTTAGTCTATACGCGTTTTCTTGCATTTATTGCATAATAGTGTATAGACGAAATCTTATCCTGGCATATCTGTTACTGTGAACTTTGACTGACATCTTTCAAAGTTTCTTCCGTAATTTATGGGATTTTGATAATATATATACATATGTAAATTATGTATTGAAGAATATCAAATCTAATTCCTATAATCTATTTCATAACAAAATTCTTTCCCTAATCATACAAGATGGATCCCTCAACCAGTTCGAACTCCTCAGATTTCGATAGCTATGTCGATATGGATTTCCATTCGAGCTCCGAAAACAGTGTGACCGGAATAGATCAACCAATCAGCCATCATCTATTCTGGATGAAATGGGGATGGGTTCGTAGCCTCCTCAATTATTGGAGACAAGAAGAAGGTGATCCTTTCCATCCACCAAATTGCCCTATTTGCAATGAACCTGAAGCACTTACCGGCGAACCTGTTCGTGAAACCATTTTCTCTCTCATTTCCAGAGTATCTCGTCACGATTATATCCTACATCAAATCCTAGATTTTATTTATCCGCTCATCCCAACCGACAATCATCCCGGTATACTAGCAGAAGTTAACGAACTTCGTGCTCGTGTGACGGCTTTGGAGCTTATGGTGCAAGGATTACAAACACCATCAGCAGCACCAGCAGCATAATCAGTACCGCCAGTAACATCAACATCGCAAGCCTCAATACCCTAAGCACCAGCAGCATCACCGGCATCAACAACACCACCATCAACAACAGGATCATTACCACCACCAACAATCACATATGCATCACACACCTCAATATCCCAATCTATATATATGATATCAACGTCACACGCACCAAAGATACCAAGGAGTACCAACAACAACAAATGATGAAGTATTGATTCATAACTTCATCGGAGAAACATTCTGTGGTGATTATGTAATCTCTAAAGTTTTAGAGATTATGTATCTCAGCCTTAACCAAAAACTAGATGAGTGGACAGAGATGATAGAGAGAAGAACCGAAACCCTAACAAGACTAGTGCGTAAGGTACAAGCTAGACTTGTTTTACCAACAACATCAGCAGTACCAATAGCCTCACCAACACAGTCAAATGCTGTCAACATAGTGAGAATCGTCAACACCTCCAACCTCACAAGCTTCGCCAGTTCAAGAATCACTGTGGAAATCATTACGAATTAATAACGAGTATATTATATCAACGAGTTATGAAGTATTAACTCAGTTCCTCCAAAGAATTTATATGTATATCCTATATATATATATATATAAAAAAAAAAAAAAAATTTAACCATAATAAATCTTTCTGTACTAAGCTATTATGTATGGAACTTAACTATCCGGTTAATTCATATTACTAATATGCTATGATGTACATTATTCGTTAACAATTTCATCATTGTTAACCACAATCTCTGCTTCAATTCAATGAATTCCGTCTCATAATAAGTCAAGTGTATCATTCAATAACATGTTTGATTTTACACTTTCATCTTCGATGCACTCGAAACTTTCTAGAAAACATCAATCGTACTTTGCGAAGTTCGCAAGAATTCTTCAAGCGTCAACATCCTTCACTGAAGAATATCAATAAGAATAAATATTGAAGTATTGACTACATTAGTGAAATACTCCGCAAAGATTATGAAATCTCTAATGTTTTAGGAAAAAAAAAAATAAAAAATAAATTCATTTCTAATTCAATCTGAAAATCAAATGAGCTTAGTATGATTTAAACTCATTGAATCTGTATTACATCTGAAGAAAATATATTCACATATATTTTCATAAGGACTGTAATGAAAATTCTTATTCAAAACATTATTTGTGAATTTTTTTTTAACGGGTAGGTAATACCCGAGAGATGTCTAAATTCACAATTAATATGTTACATTCTTTGAATCTGATTCAGCAATCACCAACTGTATTCACTACTCTCTCAACAATATACATTCTTTCGTAAAAATCAAAATAACTATTCTCATCCAAATTTGATTACATATTCTAATTTTGACAAATCAAAAAAAAAAAAATCCAAGTCAAGATTTAACAGAAGACATCACTCTTAGAATTCCAACATCTATCAAAGTCATACTTTGAATTCAAAACTGTGACAGAACATCACTTTTATTCGTAACACTCAGAAATAGATGAAATTCATTCGGGAATCAGGACGATTTTATCATTTGGATATTGACTATGACAATCTGCATTTAAAACCCTTCGAAATCCTGGAAGACACTTCAAACATTGAACAATCGAGATGATGATCCAACCACACATTATCCGAAGTCTTGTACCTGAAAAGCTCTCGAAACCAAAGTCGTAGTTTAACACGTACCCTCGTCGAATTCTTTAGCATTTATTAGCAAAAACAACACTTCGATTTCTTTTCAAAGTAGCCAATTTTGTCACAGCTCCAGCAAGTCAATTTCGATTTCTCAGTCGGACTAGTCTTATTATAACCCCGATAGATACGTTGCTCTTTCGTCATTATTACTGGGGAACCTTTCATATTCCACCATATTACCACCAGCGTTTAATCATCTGAAACACGATTCTTCTGAACCCACCTCGGATTGATAAACAGAGATTCAGATATTATAGCATTAAATGCAGAGGAAACATAAAAATGGTAGAAGGTTTAAACGGTCAAAATTTTGATGATAAAAGATAGTGAGTTGGTAAAGCTCAGAAAAAGAAAGGATTTGGTACTGAAAAACGGATTGAGCAAAGTATGAGGGAAGCCGTGGACAAATCATAGAGACTGAATCTGCCTTCAAAGGATCTAAATAAATCAGTGCCTGCTGAACTCGTTAGCAAACACCTTACTTCTTATTCTAAACCTTCACAGACAGATATTCTTCTTCATCATCATATCTTAAATGTTATAAGATATCTTCGTATCTTCCATTATACATATTCTCCATATCTTTGGAGATATTTTCACAACTATTCTTATCAAGTATCATTTATCTCTCCGTAATATCTGCAACATAAAAGAAACAGTGTTAGTTTCTAAATTCTGAAAAAATTCGAATATGAATGTTTTTGAAGTAGTGTTGGGAACTGATACATGAGTTAGTATAATATAATGACACTTGATCAACGTCATTATATTACGGTAATTCATGCTAAGTTTCTAATGGATGTGATGATTCACAGGACATACCGTCATCATGTACCATTTACACGACTCTTACATTCTATCAAATCTCTAAATATATCAAGAAAATATTTCTTGATGATTTGGTCTTTTTTTTAGGGTATTCTGGTAATTTAACAAATCAGGATTTACCATTACCCTATCCTTCTTAGAACAATTACTGTGTTCATTCTGAAATCCATACCTACGAATTCTGGACCATTACAAGAGCTATTTAATCGCAAGAAGAAGAAACGAAAGGACAAAGCTCCGAAACAGAAATTGGAGTATAGATCGCAACAAATAGAAGGGAGCATTAACTATGGATGACAATGATTATAGAAGACAGAAGCAGGGACATCGAAGTATAAGGGAAGGTATAAAACCCAACAATCACCCGTAAATTATAAACCGTAGATGTCAATGCAAATAGCAATATAAAGACACGGGAGGACTAGAAAAACTATAAACCCAAGAGTATAGTAGAAGTAAATAGATTCTTCCGGTGGAAGATTAAAAAGAAGAATGATAGATATGAAAGTTAAGAGGATATCAAGGATCAGGATGGGATGGAGCATATTAATGAATACTTTAAAGTATGAATTGAGGAAGAAATAATAGAAGGTGTGAGTTGTAAGGAAACGAAGGGGGTGGATTTATAGACAGAGCAATCAAAGTAGATTATCGCGTATAACCAAAGAGGATCCTAATCTCCTTAATTACCGACGAATCAAATCTTATTATGGAGATCTTCTTCTAAATTCCTTAAATTTCGGAAATCAATCTTGACTACGCCACCTGTTAGGTCAAACCTGCATTTATTCATTTTCACTCTTAGGTGATAGCTTCATTCGTGCTCTTCACAAAAACAAATCGTTTTATCTATATCACTCAATTATGATAAAACTCTATTATCGATTCATATTCGTCATGAAAACATTTTATTAGTTAGCCATGACGACCTCGATCAAATTTCGGGACGAAATTTCTTTTAACGGGTAGGTAATGTGATGACCCGGAAATTTCCGATCAAATTTAAACTTTAATCTTTATATATATCCGACACGATAAGCAAAATCTGTAATGTTGAGTCTCGAAAGTTTTGAAACTATATTTCTGTAATCAAATATCCTTTGACCATGCCAAATGATTCACGAACAATTATGTGTAAATAAATATATATGCATATACATGTGTACTCAATAAATTGAGATATATTACTAAAACATTAAACGGAATAGTTAATATGGTTATAAGCTATAAAGGTATTGAATGAATAATATGTTACACAAACATATTTGTTCGATGTAAGTTTATCGATGAGATTAAAAGATAATATCAAATGATTGAATTATCAGATACATTGAACTATGATTATGAGTCTCTGTTATGAGGTCCACTTTGAATTAGGAAACCCTTACTTTTTTAACGATATTCGGAATAAATGGTAAAGTGATTTACAAGTAAGAACAAAGTATCACTTATTGGGAATTAGACAAAAGTTAGTGGAGAATCGAATTTCATAATACTCGATTTATCATATAGAAGGAATAATTGGGATAAGATTCGTTGACTAGATAAACCCATTTGATATGTTATATTAAGATATATTATTTAGAAAGTTAAGAAAATTAAACTAAACATTTACGCATAAAAGAATGAAATCAAAAATTAAGTTTTAAAGCACAAACGTCATAGGATTTTCGATTATGTAAATGAACTTAAATTATATAATTAGTTTTGAAAGGATAACTAGTATGTTATTAGATAAATATTTCAAAAATATGTATAAGATTATAAATTTTAATTTAAATTAGTCATAAAACATTTTGATTTTAAACTAATATTAATAAATAGGCTGTGATAAATAACAAGATTATGAATTATAAAAGGAAATGATCAAAACACTCAAAAGATTAAGTTACACTTTGAGTGGGTTAGTTTTTAATTAATTTAAGTCTAGTTATTAATAAAGGTACGTGTCACAAAATGTTTAATTTAAAATAAAATATTTTGACAAACAACGAGACTTTAATTTATAGAAGGAAATGACCACAACGCTCAATTTTATAAGTTATATTTTTATAAAGGTAATTTATTGTTGAGTAAGTCTAATTTTTGTAAAAGGTACACGTCACGTAACGTAAAAGGCTAGTTTTCTAAACGTACGAAAGTGCGCCCGAAAAACCGAAAGTGGTACATGAGTCGTGAGACCACGACCGTGTCATTTTTGTAAAAATTATATTTTTACCATGAGTGTAAATATAATATAATATTTAATTAATTCTAAAGATTAAATATATTATACTAACTCATGCATCAGTTCCCAACATTACTTCAATAATATTTATATTTTAAGCTCGAGAGTTTATAGAATATAGAAACTAACAGTTTCTATATTATGTAACACTGATAGCACGAAGAGATTAATGATTTCAGATAAGAATAGTTATGAAAATATCTTCAAAAATATGGAGGATATTTATAATGAAAAATACGATGATATCTTGTAATTTTTGAATCAAGTTGTGATGAAGAAATTCATTCATAATTCAAACTCGAATTTTAAAGAAATTTAGAAACTAAAGTAGTTTCCATTATAATGTAATATAAATAGCAGGAAGAAATAAATAATTTTGGACAAGAATCTTTATGAAAATATCCTCAGAAATATCGAAGATATTTATGATGATATTTTGGAATTTCTAAGTTTGAAGGTTAATGAAGAAAATTTGTCCGCAAGAATTTAGAGTCAGGAGTAAGATATTCTCTAAAGATTTCATCAGAAACAGAATCATCAGGATTCTTAATGTACAAGTTTAATCCTTGTGATTTGTTCAGAGACTCCTTCGTAGTTTGCTCAATTAGTTTTTCAGTTTCAAACTTTTTCTGAGTTTTGCCAACATACAATTCTTTATCATCAACTTTCGGCTATTGAGGTCGTTTACGATTGTCTACGGTTTCCGCTGCTTCATTCAGCTTTTTCAACATTCAGAGTATTGATTTGTAGACTGAGTGCTTTTCAGAATTTCATAATGAAAGTTCATAATTCTAAGAGATGAATGTTATACATATAACCGTTGATGTAGATATGCTGTGAGTTTTCAAAGTACTGATTGCTGATTCCCAGTAATTGGTATGTCAGTTCTCGTTACAAGATGCGGATGAGTATATGATAGGGTTTCAATGAATAAATACAATGATTTATCATAGAGATTTAAGTCAAGAAGTAACGAGGTTGCTGGTAAGTTTATTGCTAATGTGGTGGAATATAAACAGTTCCCCGGTAACGATGATGAAAGGCAAACTTATATATCAAGGTTATAATAAGACCAATCCGGATGAGAAGTCGAAGTTGACTTGCTGAAGCTGTGACAAAATTGGCTAATTTGGAAAGAGATTGCAAAGTTATTTTCGGTAATAACAATGCTAAAGGATCTGACACAGATACGTGTAGTTGGATCATCCTCTCGATTGAGGTGTTTACAAAAATCATGAAAAGTTTGAACGCAGATTGTAATCGTTAAGATACAAACGAGGTTTAAGATGAAATCAAGTGGCAAACTTGAAGAAATGTTTAGTTTCATATGTTATAAACAATATTTTAATTCATTTTAATTGTCCAATATCGGCAGTCCATAGTTGATAGTTCACAGTTGACAGTCCAATAATTTATATATAATTTAATATATAATATTCGAATTAATGTATCGTGACCCGTGTACATGTCTCAGACTCGATCACAACTCAAATTATATATATTATTATAGAATCAACCTCAACCCTGTATAGAGAACTCGATTATTATTGCATATAGAGTGTCTATGGTTATTCCAAATAATATATATAAATGCGTCGATATGATATGTCAAAACTTTGTATACGTGTCCCGATATTTAAAGTGCCTAACATAAATAACATAAATTAAATGACGATAAATAAAGTGCGTAAAGTAAATAACAGAAATTAAATAACGACAAAAAAAAATGCGAGAATTAAAATTGCGATAATTAAATTGCGATAAATAAATTGCGATAATTAAAATGTAATACGGAATTAACAGTTAGCTAGGAACAGTTAGCTAGGATTTTATTAGCATGGATTCTTAATAGAATTTCTCATAGTTAATTTGTTTGTTTCTAACAAATTTTATTTTGTCAAATGTTTTCTTCATTATGCCACTCGTTGGATTCTGATAAGTCAAAATCCAAATATGAAATTGAATGAAAAATGGTTATTCTGTGATGAACAGATTCATACTTCTGTGGTTGTAAGTAGGATAGTAAATGATTATTGAATCGGATTCGAAGAATGTACAGTGTAACTTATTAATGTGAAATCTAAATATTCCTCGGGTATTACCTACCCGTTAAAATATTTTCATCATTAACAGTTTGTACAAAAGAATTTTTAATTACAATCTTTATGAAAACATACTTAAATATATATTTTCTTCAGATGTAATTATAGATTTAATGAGTTAATATAGTATTAATCTCATTTGATTTACCGTTAGAACTAAGATACATAATCTATAAAACATTAGAGATTACATAATCGTCATGTCGAACGAAGATAAAATAGATAGAGCGATACGTAGAACGATGATTATGCTCGTGGTACAGAATGTGATATTGAGGCAAGGATTGTTGATGATACAAGTGCTGTTACTGATGGTACTGTTGGTGCCGGTGATGTTGCTGAAGCTGGTACATTTTGCACCATATTCTCCAAATTGATTACTCGAGCTCGAAGTTCGTTGACTTCTTCTATTATTCCGGAATGATTGTAGGTCAGAATGAGCGGATGAATAACGTTTAGAATTTGGGACATCATATAATCGTTGTGAGATATCCTGGCAATGAGAGTGAATATGGTGTTTCGTACAGGTTCGTCGGTAAGTGCTTCAGGTTCTCCACCAAGAGATGAATTCGGTTGGTGGAAGGGATCGCCTTCTACGCATCTCCATTGATTAAGTCAACTACGAACTCATCAGATGAATTGGGGATGAATGATTGGTTGATTCATTCTGGTGACACTGCTTTCGGAGCTTAGGTGAAACTCCATATCATAATTGCTGTCGGAATCCAAGGAATTCGAACTGGTTGAGGGATTCATCTCGTACGATCAGATGAAGGATTTTCAATAAGAAATAGATTATAGGATGTAGATTAGTACCCTGCAAAACATAATTTACATATACATATATAATACTAAAATCCCATAAGTTACGAAAGAATTTACGGAATCTGTCAGGCAAAGGTAACAATAACAGATATGCTAAGATATGAATTTATCTATACACTGTCTATGCAATAGAGGCAGTAAGACGTGTCTAGACTAATAGTGATAAGCAGGTAATTTTTCATAAGGATGATAAGCAGATGATTTCTGGCTAGAAATGATAAGCAAAACTTTTGACATGCAGACACGGTCGAAGTCCAGACTTACTAATGCTTTATTAACTGTTTTACAATATTTATACGCGTGAGTTTCATTAATCCCTTTTTAAATGCTTTCGCAATATATATTTTGGGACTGAGAATACATGAGCTACTTTTATAACTGTTTTACGAAATTGACACAAGTACGTGAAACTACATTTTATGGTTGGATTATCGAAGTCGAATATGCCCCTTTTTATTAAGTCTGGTAATCTAAGAATTAGGGAACAGACACCCTAATTGACGCGAATCCTAAAGATAGATCTATCGGGCCCAACAAGCCCCATCCAAAGTACCGGATGTTTTAGTACTTCGAAATTTATATCATGTCTGCATTCATTTTTAAACAAACCATAACCTTTATTTCATCAATAAAGGTTTAAAAAGCTTTACGTAGATTATCAAATAATGATAATCTAAAATATCCTGTTTTCACACGACCATTACATAATGGTTTACAATACAAATATGTTACAACAAAATAAGTTTCTTGAATGCAGTTTTTACACAATATCATACAAGCATGGACTCCAAATCTTGTCCTTATTTAAGTATGCGACAGCGGAAGCTCTTAATAATCACCTGAGAATAAACATGCTTAAAACGTCAACAAAAATGTTGGTGAGTTATAGGTTTAACCTATATATATCAAATCGTAACAATAGACCACAAGATTTCATATTTCAATACACATCCCATACATAGAGATAAAAATCATTCATATGGTGAACACCTGGTAACCGACAATAACAAGATGCATATATAAGAATATCCCCATCATTCCGGGACACCCTTCGGATATGATATAAATTTCGAAGTACTAAAGCATCCGGTACTTTGGATGGGGTTTGTTAGGCCCAATAGATCTATCTTTAGGATTCACGTCAATTAGGGTGTCTGTTCCCTAATTCTTAGATTACCAGACTTAATAAAAAGGGGCATATTCGATTTCGATAATTCAACCATAGAATGTAGTTTCACGTACTTGTGTCTATTTTGTAAATCATTTATAAAACCTGCATGTATTCTCATCCCAAAAATATTAGATTTTAAAAGTGGGACTATAACTCACTTTCACAGATTTTTACTTCGTCGGGAAGTAAGACTTGGCCACTGGTTGATTCACAAACCTATAACAATATATACATATATATCAAAGTATGTTCAAAATATATTTACAACACTTTTAATATATTTTGATGTTTTAAGTTTATTAAGTCAGCTGTCCTCGTTAGTAACCTACAACTAGTTGTCCACAGTTAGATGTACAGAAATAAATCGATAAATATTATCTTGAATCAATCCACGACCCAGTGTATACGTATCTCAGTATTGATCACAACTCAAACTATATATATTTTAGAATCAACCTCAACCCTGTATAGCTAACTCCAACATTCACATATAGAGTGTCTATGGTTGTTCCGAAATATATATAGATGTGTCGACATGATAGGTCGAAACATTGTATACGTGTCTATGGTATCTCAAGATTACATAATATATAATACAAGTTGATTAAGTTATGGTTGGAATAGATTTGTTACCAATTTTCACGTAGCTAAAATGAGAAAAATTATCCAATCTTGTTTTACCCATAACTTATTCATTTTAAATCTGTTTTGAGTGAATCAAATTGCTATGGTTTCATATTGAACTCTATTTTATGAATCTAAACAAAAAAATTATAGGTTTCTAGTCGGAAAAAATAAGTTACAAGTCGTTTTTGTAAAGGTAGTCATTTCAGTCGAAAGAACGACGTCTAGATGACCATTTTAGAAAACATACTTCCACTTTGAGTTTAACCATAATTTTTGGATATAGTTTCATGTTCATAATAAAAATCATTTTCTCAGAATAACAACTTTTAAATCAAAGTTTATCATAGTTTTTTAATTAACTAACCCAAAACAGCCCGCGGTGTTACTACGACGGCGTAAATCCGGTTTTACGGTGTTTTTCGTGTTTCCAGGTTTTAAATCATTAAGTTAGCATATCATATAGATATAGAACATGTGTTTAGTTGATTTTAAAAGTCAAGTTAGAAGGATTAACTTTTGTTTGCGAACAAGTTTAGAATTAACTAAACTATGTTCTAGTGATTACAAGTTTAAACCTTCGAATAAGATAGCTTTATATGTATGAATCGAATGATGTTATGAACATCATTACTACCTTAAGTTCCTTGTATGAACCTACTGGAAAAGAGAAAAATGGATCTAGCTTCAATGGATCCTTGGATGGCTCAAAGTTCTTGAAGCAAAATCATGACACGAAAACAAGTTCAAGTAAGATCATCACTTGAAATAAGATTGTTATAGTTATAGAAATTGAACCAAAGTTTGAATATGATTATTACCTTGTATTAGAATGATAACCTACTGTAAGAAACAAAGATTTCTTGAGGTTGGATGATCACCTTACAAGATTGGAAGTGAGCTAGCAAACTTGAAAGTATTCTTGATTTTATGAAACTAGAACTTTTGGAATTTATGAAGAACACTTAGAACTTGAAGATAGAACTTGAGAGAGTTCAATTAGATGAAGAAAATTGAAGAATGAAAGTGTTTGTAGGTGTTTTTGGTCGTTGGTGTATGGATTAGATATAAAGGATATGTAATTTTGTTTTCATGTAAATAAGTCATGAATGATTACTCATATTTTTGTAATCTTATGAGATATTTCATGCTAGTTGCCAAATGATGGTTCCCACATGTGTTAGGTGACTCACATGGGCTGCTAAGAGCTGATCATTGGAGTGTATATACCAATAGTACATACATCTAAAAGCTGTGTATTGTACGAGTACGAATACGGGTGCATACGAGTAGAATTGTTGATGAAACTGAACGAGAATGTAATTGTAAGCATTTTTGTTAAGTAGAAGTATTTTGATAAGTGTATTGAAGTCTTTCAAAAGTGTATAAATACATATTAAAACACTACATGTATATACATTTTAACTGAGTCGTTAAGTCATCGTTAGTCGTTACATGTAAGTGTTGTTTTGAAACCTTTAGGTTAACGATCTTGTTAAATGTTGTTAACCCAATGTTTATAATATCAAAATAGATTTTAAATTATTATATTATCATGATATTATGATGTACGAATATCTCTTAATATGATATATATACATTAAATGTCGTTACAACGATAAACGTTACATATATGTCTCGTTTCAAAATCATTAAGTTAGTAGTCTTGTTTTTACATATGTAGCTCATTGTTAATATAATTAATGATATGTTTACTTATCATAATATCATGTTAACTATATATATAATCATATATATGTCATCATATAGTTTTTTTTTTTACAAGTTTTAACGTTCGTGAATCACCGGTCAACTTGGGTGGTCAATTGTCTATATGAAACCTATTTCAATTAATCAAGTATTAACAAGTTTGATTGTTTAACATGTTGGAAACATTTAATCATGTAAACATCAATCTCAATTAATATATATAAACATGGAAAAGTTCGGGTCACTACAGTACCTACCCGTTAAATAAATTTCGTCCCGAAATTTTAAGCTGTTGAAGGTGTTGACGAATCTTCTGGAAATAGATGCGGGTATTTCTTCTTCATCTGATCTTCACGCTCCCAGGTGAACTCGGGTCCTCTACGAGCATTCCATCGAACCTTAACAATTGGTATCTTGTTTTGCTTAAGTCTTTTAACCTCACGATCCATTATTTCGACGGGTTCTTCGATGAATTGGAGTTTTTCGTTGATTTGGATTTCATCTAACGGAATAGTGAGATCTTCTTTAGCAAAACATTTCTTCAAATTCGAGACGTGGAAAGTGTTATGTACAGCCGCGAGTTGTTGAGGTAACTCAAGTCGGTAAGCTACTGGTCCGACACGATCAATAATCTTGAATGGTCCAATATACCTTGGATTTAATTTCCCTCGTTTACCAAATCGAACAACGCCTTTCCAAGGTGAAACTTTAAGCATGACCATCTCTCCAATTTCAAATTCTATATCTTTTCTTTTAATGTCAGCGTAGCTCTTTTGTCGACTTTGGGCGGTTTTCAACCGTTGTTGAATTTGGATGATCTTCTCGGTAGTTTCTTGTATAATCTCCGGACCCGTAATCTGTCTATCCCCCACCTCACTCCAACAAATCGGAGACCTGCACTTTCTACCATAAAGTGCTTCAAACGGCGCCATCTCAATGCTTGAATGGTAGCTGTTGTTGTAGGAAAATTCTGCTAACGGTAGATGTCGATCCCAACTGTTTCCGAAATCAATAACACATGCTCGTAGCATGTCTTCAAGCGTTTGTATCGTCCTTTCGCTCTGTCCATCAGTTTGTGGATGATAGGCAGTACTCATGTCTAGACGAGTTCCTAATGCTTGCTGTAATGTCTGCCAGAATCTTGAAATAAATCTGCCATCCCTATCAGAGATAATAGAGATTGGTATTCCATGTCTGGAGACGACTTCCTTCAAATACAGTCGTGCTAACTTCTCCATCTTGTCATCTTCTCTTATTGGTAGGAAGTGTGCTGATTTGGTGAGACGATCAACTATTACCCAAATAGTATCAAAACCACTTGCAGTCCTTGGCAATTTAGTGATGAAATCCATGGTAATGTTTTCCCATTTCCATTCCGGGATTTCGGGTTGTTGAAGTAGACCTGATGGTTTCTGATGCTCAGCTTTGACCTTAGAACACGTCAAACATTCTCCTACGTATTTAGCAACATCGGCTTTCATACCCGGCCACCAAAAATGTTTCTTGAGATCCTTGTACATCTTCCCCGTTCCAGGATGTATTGAGTATCTGGTTTTATGAGCTTCTCTAAGTACCATTTCTCTCATATCTCCAAATTTTGGTACCCAAATCCTTTCAGCCCTATACCGGGTTCCGTCTTCCCGAATATTAAGATGCTTCTCCGATCCTTTGGGTATTTCATCCTTTAAATTTCCCTCTTTTAAAACTCCTTGTTGCGCCTCCTTTATTTGAGTAGTAATGTTATTATGAATCATTATATTCATAGATTTTACTCGAATGGGTTCTCTATCCTTCCTGCTCAAGGCATCGGCTACCACATTTGCCTTCCCCGGGTGGTAACGAATCTCAAAATCGTAATCATTCAATAATTCAATCCACCTACGCTGCCTCATATTCAGTTGTTTCTGATTAAATATGTGTTGAAGACTTTTGTGGTCGGTATATATAATACTTTTGACCCCATATAAGTAGTGCCTCCAAGTCTTTAATGCAAAAACAACCGCGCCTAATTCCAAATCATGCGTCGTATAATTTTGTTCGTGAATCTTCAATTGTCTAGACGCATAAGCAATCACCTTCGTTCGTTGCATTAATACACAACCGAGACCTTGCTTTGATGCGTCACAATAAATCACAAAATCATCATTCCCTTCAGGCAATGACAATATAGGTGCCGTAGTTAGCTTTTTCTTCAATAACTGAAACGCTTTCTCTTGTTCATCATTCCATTCAAATTTCTTCCCTTTATGTGTTAATGCAGTCAAGGGTTTTGCTATTCTGGAAAAGTCTTGGATGAACCTTCTGTAGTAACCAGCTAGTCCTAAAAACTGGCGTATGTGTTTCGGAGTTTTCGGGGTTTCCCACTTTTCAACAGTTTCTATCTTTGCCGGATCCACCTTAATACCTTCTTTGTTCACTATGTGACCGAGGAATTGAACTTCTTCCAACCAAAATGCACACTTTGAAAACTTAGCGTACAATTCTTCCTTCCTCAATACTTCTAACACCTTTCTCAAATGTTCACCGTGTTCTTGGTCATTCTTTGAGTAAATAAGTATGTCATCAATGAAAACAATGACAAACTTGTCAAGGTATGGTCCACACACTCGGTTCATAAGGTCCATGAACACAGCTGGTGCATTAGTTAAACCAAACGGCATGACCATAAACTCGTAATGACCGTAACGTGTTCTGAAAGCAGTCTTTGGAATATCATCTTCTTTCACCCGCATTTGATGATACCCGGAACGTAAGTCAATCTTTGAATAAACAGACGAGCCTTGTAATTGATCAAATAAGTCGTCGATTCTCGGTAGTGGGTAGCGGTTCTTGATGGTAAGTTTGTTCAACTCTCGATAGTCGATACACAACCTGAATGTACCATCTTTCTTCTTGACAAACAAAACAGGAGCTCCCCACGGTGATGTGCTTGGTCGAATGAAACCACGCTCTAAAAGTTCTTGTAATTGGCTTTGCAGTTCTTTCATCTCGCTGGGTGCGAGTCTGTAAGGAGCACGAGCTATTGGTGCAGCTCCTGGTACAAGATCTATTTGAAATTCAACGGATCGATGTGGGGGTAATCCCGGTAATTCTTTCGGAAATACATCGGGAAATTCTTTTGCAATGGGAACATCATTGATGCTCTTTTCTTCAGTTTGTACTTTCTCAACGTGTGCTAGAACAGCATAGCAACCTTTTCTTATTAGTTTTTGTGCCTTCAAATTACTAATAAGATGTAGCTTCGTGTTGCCCTTTTCTCCGTACACCATTAAGGGTTTTCCTTTTTCTCGTATAATGCGAATTGCATTTTTGTAACAAACGATCTCCGCTTTCACTTCTTTCAACCAGTCCATACCGATTATCACATCAAAACTCCCTAACTCTACTGGTATCAAATCAATCTTAAATGTTTCGCTAACCAGTTTAATTTCTCGATTCCGACATATATTATCTGCTGAAATTAATTTACCATTTGCTAATTCGAGTAAAAATTTACTATCCAAAGGCGTCAATGGACAACTTAATTTAGCACAAAAATCTCTACTCATATAGCTTCTATCCGCACCCGAATCAAATAAAACGTAAGCAGATTTATTGTCAATAAGAAACGTACCCGTAACAAGCTCCGGGTCTTCCTGTGCCTCTACCGCATTAATATTGAAAACTCTTCCACAGCCTTGTCCATTCGTGTTCTCCTGGTTCGGGCAATTTCTAATAATGTGGCCTGGTTTTCCACATTTATAACAAACTACATTGGCATAACTTGCTCCGACACTACTTGCTCCGCCATTACTCGTTCCGACACCATTTGTTCCTTTCGTTCTATTAACCCCTGGTCCGTAGACCTCACACTTCGCCGCGCTATGACCATTTCTTTTACACTTGTTGCAAAATTTGGTGCAGAACCCCGAGTGATTCTTTTCACACCTTTGGCATAGTTGCTTCTGATTGTTGTTGTTGTTGCGGTTATTATTGTTGTTGGGATGATTGTTGTAGTTGCTGTTGTTGTTGTTGTTGTTGTTGTTGGGCCGTTTGTTGTAGTTGCGATTGATGTTGCGATTGTTGGGATAATTGTTGCGATTATTGTTGTAATTGCTGTTGTTGTTGTATTGGTGATTCTTATCACCGTTTTCCTCCCACTTTCTTTTGACTTGCTTCACATTGGCCTCTTCAGCAGTCTGTTCTTTAATTCTTTCTTCAATCTGGTTCACTAGTTTGTGAGCCATTCTACATGCCTGTTGTATGGAGGCGGGCTCGTGTGAACTTATATCTTCTTGGATTCTTTCCGGTAATCCTTTCACAAACGCGTCGATCTTCTCTTCCTCATCTTCGAATGCTCCCGGACACAATAGGCACAATTCTGTGAATCGTCTTTCGTACGTGGTAATATCAAATCCTTGGGTTCGTAACCCTCTAAGTTCTGTCTTGAGCTTATTGACCTCGGTTCTGGGACGGTACTTCTCGTTCATCAAGTGCTTGAATGCTGACCACGGTAGTGCGTACGCATCATCTTGTCCCACTTGCTCTAGATAGGTATTCCACCATGTTAACGCAGAACCTGTGAAGGTATGCGTAGCGTACTTCACTTTGTCCTCTTCAGTACACTTACTTATGGCAAACACCGATTCAACCTTCTCGGTCCACCGTTTCAATCCGATCGGTCCTTCGGTTCCATCAAATTCCAAAGGTTTGCAGGCAGTGAATTCTTTGTAGGTGCATCCTACACGATTTCCTGTACTGCTAGATCCAAGGTTATTGTTGGTATGTAGCGCAGCCTGTACTGCGGCTATGTTTGAAGCTAGAAAAGTACGGAATTCCTCTTCATTCATATTCACGGTGTGTCGAGTAGTCGGTGCCATTTCCTTCAAAATAGTTAAATGGAACAAGTTAATCATACAGAATATTAAGAGTAGTTAATAGTATCTCGTAGCATAATATGAACTCATTTATAAAAGCTTTTTCTTCATATTAGCGTTTTATAAGTTTAAATTCGGGTAGTACCTACCCGTTAAGTTCATACTTAGTAGCTAATATACAATTCAACTACTACAATTCTATATGAAAAACTGATTATAATAATATTTCGCGTTCAAACTTTTATACAATATTTTACAAACTTACAATACCGCTTATTTTACATAAAGCATGAAATATAGCACACAATAACTTTGATACAAGATAGTTGTGAAGACAATTCTAGCTAGTACACAAGTCGTTCAGCAAAGGCAATAAAGACACGTAATTCATACGTCCAGAAACAAGTCATGCATTCTGGTTTTACTAGGACTACTTCCCATCCTTGGTCTTGTGCAACATAACCGTTATGGCCGTTGATAAGACAGCGTGTTGTAACGTCATCAAAGGGACGAGGGTTACGTAATGTCCAACAGTCCCGTAATAATCTAAAAACCTCATTTCTTACCCCAATTACCGACTCCGTCACTTGTGGAAACGTTTTGTTTAATAGTTGTAGCCCGATGTTCTTGTTCTCACTTTGGTGAGAAGCGAACATTACTAATCCGTAAGCATAACATGCTTCTTTATGTTGCATGTTAGCCGCTTTTTCTAAATCACAAAGTCCAATATTCGGATATATTGAGTCAAAATAATTTCTTAACCCGTTGCGTAAAATAGCATTTGGGTTCCCCGCAATATATGCGTCAAAGTAAACACATCGTAACTTATGGGTTTCCCAATGTGATATCCCCCATCTTTCAAACGAAAGTCTCTTATAAACCAAGACATTCTTGGAACGTTCTTCGAATGTCTTACAAACTGATCTCGCCTTAAATAGTTGTGCCGAAGAATTCTGGCCGACTCTAGACAAGATTTCATCAATCATGTCTCCGGGTAGGTCTCTTAAAATATTGGGTTGTCTATCCATTTTGTGTTTTTAAACTGTAAAATAGACAAGAGTTAGATTCATAAAAAAAAAATACTTATTAATACAAGCAATTTTTACATATATCATAAAGCATAAGAACACTATATTCCATATATTACACCACACGAATACAACTATCTTATTCCGACTCGCTCGTTTCTTCTTCTTCGGTTTTGGTTCGTTTTGCCAAGTTTCTAGGGATATATGATGTTCCCTAATACGAGCCGTCGTTGTCCACATTGGTTTAGAAAAACCTGGTGGTTTAGAGGTTCCCGGGTCATTGTTACAACTTAAGGACTTCGGGGGTTGACGATACATATAAAGTTCATCGGGGTTGGAATTAGATTTCTCTATTTTTATGCCCTTTCCCTTATTATTTTCTTTTGCCTTTTTAAATTCAGTTGGGGTAATTTCTATAACATCATCGGAATTCTCGTCGGAATCCGATTCATCGGAGAATTGGTAATCCTCCCAATATTTTGCTTCCTTGGCGGAAACACCATTGACCATAATTAACTTTGGTCGGTTGGTTGAGGATTTTCTTTTACTTAATCGTTTTATTATTTCCCCCACCGGTTCTATTTCTTCATCCGGTTCCGATTCTTCTTCCGGTTCCGATTCTTCTTCCGGTTCCGACTCTTCTTCCGGTTCCTCTTCGGGAACTTGTGAATCAGTCCACAAATCATTCCAATTTACATTTGACTCTTCATTATTATTAGGTGAGTCAATGGGACTTGTTCTAGAGGTAGACATCTATCACATAATATCAAACACGTTAAGAGATTAATATATCACATAATATTCATATGTTAAAAATATATAGTTTCCAACAAAAATGTTAAGCAATCATTTTTAAAGAAAACACGGTCGAAGTCCAGACTCGCTAATGCATCCTAACAAACTCGATAAGACACACTAATGCAAATTTTCTGGTTCTCTAAGACCAACGCTCTGATACCAACTGAAATGTCCCGTTCTTATTGATTAAAAACGTTCCATATTAATTGATTTCGTTGCGAGGTTTTGACCTCTATATGAGACGTTTTTCAAAGACTGCATTCATTTTTAAACAAACCATAACCTTTATTTCATCAATAAAGGTTTAAAAAGCTTTACGTAGATTATCAAATAATGATAATCTAAAATATCCTGTTTTCACACGACCATTACATAATGGTTTACAATACAAATATGTTACAACAAAATAAGTTTCTTGAATGCAGTTTTTACACAATATCATACAAGCATGGACTCCAAATCTTGTCCTTATTTAAGTATGCGACAGCGGAAGCTCTTAATAATCACCTGAGAATAAACATGCTTAAAACGTCAACAAAAATGTTGGTGAGTTATAGGTTTAACCTATATATATCAAATCGTAACAATAGACCACAAGATTTCATATTTCAATACACATCCCATACATAGAGATAAAAATCATTCATATGGTGAACACCTGGTAACCGACAATAACAAGATGCATATATAAGAATATCCCCATCATTCCGGGACACCCTTCGGATATGATATAAATTTCGAAGTACTAAAGCATCCGGTACTTTGGATGGGGTTTGTTAGGCCCAATAGATCTATCTTTAGGATTCACGTCAATTAGGGTGTCTGTTCCCTAATTCTTAGATTACCAGACTTAATAAAAAGGGGCATATTCGATTTCGATAATTCAACCATAGAATGTAGTTTCACGTACTTGTGTCTATTTTGTAAATCATTTATAAAACCTGCATGTATTCTCATCCCAAAAATATTAGATTTTAAAAGTGGGACTATAACTCACTTTCACAGATTTTTACTTCGTCGGGAAGTAAGACTTGGCCACTGGTTGATTCACAAACCTATAACAATATATACATATATATCAAAGTATGTTCAAAATATATTTACAACACTTTTAATATATTTTGATGTTTTAAGTTTATTAAGTCAGCTGTCCTCGTTAGTAACCTACAACTAGTTGTCCACAGTTAGATGTACAGAAATAAATCGATAAATATTATCTTGAATCAATCCACGACCCAGTGTATACGTATCTCAGTATTGATCACAACTCAAACTATATATATTTTGGAATTAACCTCAACCCTGTATAGCTAACTCCAACATTCACATATAGAGTGTCTATGGTTGTTCCGAAATATATATAGATGTGTCGACATGATAGGTCGAAACATTGTATACGTGTCTATGGTATCTCAAGATTACATAATATATAATACAAGTTGATTAAGTTATGGTTGGAATAGATTTGTTACCAATTTTCACGTAGCTAAAATGAGAAAAATTATCCAATCTTGTTTTACCCATAACTTATTCATTTTAAATCTGTTTTGAGTGAATCAAATTGCTATGGTTTCATATTGAACTCTATTTTATGAATCTAAACAAAAAAATTATAGGTTTCTAGTCGGAAAAAATAAGTTACAAGTCGTTTTTGTAAAGGTAGTCATTTCAGTCGAAAGAACGACGTCTAGATGACCATTTTAGAAAACATACTTCCACTTTGAGTTTAACCATAATTTTTGGATATAGTTTCATGTTCATAATAAAAATCATTTTCTCAGAATAACAACTTTTAAATCAAAGTTTATCATAGTTTTTAATTAACTAACCCAAAACAGCCCGCGGTGTTACTACGACGGCGTAAATCCGGTTTTACGGTGTTTTTCGTGTTTCCAGGTTTTAAATCATTAAGTTAGCATATCATATAGATATAGAACATGTGTTTAGTTGATTTTAAAAGTCAAGTTAGAAGGATTAACTTTTGTTTGCGAACAAGTTTAGAATTAACTAAACTATGTTCTAGTGATTACAAGTTTAAACCTTCGAATAAGATAGCTTTATATGTATGAATCGAATGATGTTATGAACATCATTACTACCTTAAGTTCCTTGTATGAACCTACTGGAAAAGAGAAAAATGGATCTAGCTTCAATGGATCCTTGGATGGCTCAAAGTTCTTGAAGCAAAATCATGACACGAAAACAAGTTCAAGTAAGATCATCACTTGAAATAAGATTGTTATAGTTATAGAAATTGAACCAAAGTTTGAATATGATTATTACCTTGTATTAGAATGATAACCTACTGTAAGAAACAAAGATTTCTTGAGGTTGGATGATCACCTTACAAGATTGGAAGTGAGCTAGCAAACTTGAAAGTATTCTTGATTTTATGAAACTAGAACTTTTGGAATTTATGAAGAACACTTAGAACTTGAAGATAGAACTTGAGAGAGTTCAATTAGATGAAGAAAATTGAAGAATGAAAGTGTTTGTAGGTGTTTTTGGTCGTTGGTGTATGGATTAGATATAAAGGATATGTAATTTTGTTTTCATGTAAATAAGTCATGAATGATTACTCATATTTTTGTAATCTTATGAGATATTTCATGCTAGTTGCCAAATGATGGTTCCCACATGTGTTAGGTGACTCACATGGGCTGCTAAGAGCTGATCATTGGAGTGTATATACCAATAGTACATACATCTAAAAGCTGTGTATTGTACGAGTACGAATACGGGTGCATACGAGTAGAATTGTTGATGAAACTGAACGAGAATGTAATTGTAAGCATTTTTGTTAAGTAGAAGTATTTTGATAAGTGTATTGAAGTCTTTCAAAAGTGTATAAATACATATTAAAACACTACATGTATATACATTTTAACTGAGTCGTTAAGTCATCGTTAGTCGTTACATGTAAGTGTTGTTTTGAAACCTTTAGGTTAACGATCTTGTTAAATGTTGTTAACCCAATGTTTATAATATCAAAATAGATTTTAAATTATTATATTATCATGATATTATGATGTACGAATATCTCTTAATATGATATATATACATTAAATGTCGTTACAACGATAAACGTTACATATATGTCTCGTTTCAAAATCATTAAGTTAGTAGTCTTGTTTTTACATATGTAGTTCATTGTTAATATAATTAATGATATGTTTACTTATCATAATATCATGTTAACTATATATATAATCATATATATGTCATCATATAGTTTTTTTTTTTTACAAGTTTTAACGTTCGTGAATCACCGGTCAACTTGGGTGGTCAATTGTCTATATGAAACCTATTTCAATTAATCAAGTATTAACAAGTTTGATTGCTTAACATGTTGGAAACATTTAATCATGTAAACATCAATCTCAATTAATATATATAAACATGGAAAAGTTCGGGTCACTACAGTACCTACCCGTTAAATAAATTTCGTCCCGAAATTTTAAGCTGTTGAAGGTGTTGACGAATCTTCTGGAAATAGATGCGGGTATTTCTTCTTCATCTGATCTTCACGCTCCCAGGTGAACTCGGGTCCTCTACGAGCATTCCATCGAACCATAACAATTGGTATCTTGTTTTGCTTAAGTCTTTTAACCTCACGATCCATTATTTCGACGGGTTCTTCGATGAATTGGAGTTTTTCGTTGATTTGGATTTCATCTAACGGAATAGTGAGATCTTCTTTAGCAAAACATTTCTTCAAATTCGAGACGTGGAAAGTGTTATGTACAGCCGCGAGTTGTTGAGGTAACTCAAGTCGGTAAGCTACTGGTCCGACACGATCAATAATCTTGAATGGTCCAATATACCTTGGATTTAATTTCCCTCGTTTACCAAATCGAACAACGCCTTTCCAAGGAGAAACTTTAAGCATGACCATCTCTCCAATTTCAAATTCTATATCTTTTCTTTTAATGTCAGCGTAGCTCTTTTGTCGACTTTGGGCGGTTTTCAACCGTTGTTGAATTTGGATGATCTTCTCGGTAGTTTCTTGTATAATCTCCGGACCCGTAATCTGTCTATCCCCCACCTCACTCCAACAAATCGGAGACCTGCACTTTCTACCATAAAGTGCTTCAAACGGCGCCATCTCAATGCTTGAATGGTAGCTGTTGTTGTAGGAAAATTCTGCTAACGGTAGATGTCGATCCCAACTGTTTCCGAAATCAATAACACATGCTCGTAGCATGTCTTCAAGCGTTTGTATCGTCCTTTCGCTCTGCCCATCAGTTTGTGGATGATAGGCAGTACTCATGTCTAGACGAGTTCCTAATGCTTGCTGTAATGTCTGCCAGAATCTTGAAATAAATCTGCCATCCCTATCAGAGATAATAGAGATTGGTATTCCATGTCTGGAGACGACTTCCTTCAAATACAGTCGTGCTAACTTCTCCATCTTGTCATCTTCTCTTATTGGTAGGAAGTGTGCTGATTTGGTGAGACGATCAACTATTACCCAAATAGTATCAAAACCACTTGCAGTCCTTGGCAATTTAGTGATGAAATCCATGGTAATGTTTTCCCATTTCCATTCCGGGATTTCGGGTTGTTGAAGTAGACCTGATGGTTTCTGATGCTCAGCTTTGACCTTAGAACACGTCAAACATTCTCCTACGTATTTAGCAACATCGGCTTTCATACCCGGCCACCAAAAATGTTTCTTGAGATCCTTGTACATCTTCCCCGTTCCAGGATGTATTGAGTATCTGGTTTTATGAGCTTCTCTAAGTACCATTTCTCTCATATCTCCAAATTTTGGTACCCAAATCCTTTCAGCCCTATACCGGGTTCCGTCTTCCCGAATATTAAGATGCTTCTCCGATCCTTTGGGTATTTCATCCTTTAAATTTCCCTCTTTTAAAACTCCTTGTTGCGCCTCCTTTATTTGAGTAGTAATGTTATTATGAATCATTATATTCATAGATTTTACTCGAATGGGTTCTCTATCCTTCCTGCTCAAGGCATCGGCTACCACATTTGCCTTCCCCGGGTGGTAACGAATCTCAAAATCGTAATCATTCAATAATTCAATCCACCTACGCTGCCTCATATTCAGTTGTTTCTGATTAAATATGTGTTGAAGACTTTTGTGGTCGGTATATATAATACTTTTGACCCCATATAAGTAGTGCCTCCAAGTCTTTAATGCAAAAACAACCGCGCCTAATTCCAAATCATGCGTCGTATAATTTTGTTCGTGAATCTTCAATTGTCTAGACGCATAAGCAATCACCTTCGTTCGTTGCATTAATACACAACCGAGACCTTGCTTTGATGCGTCACAATAAATCACAAAATCATCATTCCCTTCAGGCAATGACAATATAGGTGCCGTAGTTAGCTTTTTCTTCAATAACTGAAACGCTTTCTCTTGTTCATCATTCCATTCAAATTTCTTCCCTTTATGTGTTAATGCAGTCAAGGGTTTTGCTATTCTGGAAAAGTCTTGGATGAACCTTCTGTAGTAACCAGCTAGTCCTAAAAACTGGCGTATGTGTTTCGGAGTTTTCGGGGTTTCCCACTTTTCAACAGTTTCTATCTTTGCCGGATCCACCTTAATACCTTCTTTGTTCACTATGTGACCGAGGAATTGAACTTCTTCCAACCAAAATGCACACTTTGAAAACTTAGCGTACAATTCTTCCTTCCTCAATACTTCTAACACCTTTCTCAAATGTTCACCGTGTTCTTGGTCATTCTTTGAGTAAATAAGTATGTCATCAATGAAAACAATGACAAACTTGTCAAGGTATGGTCCACACACTCGGTTCATAAAAATCTATTCCACCAACAACAATAAAAAACATTATTCACAATATCATAAACACCATTTCATATCCTACAGAACAATACAAATAATCGATTCTATTTCTGCTTCAATTCAATGAATTCCGTCTCATAATAAGTCAAGTGTATCATTCAATAACATGTTTGATTTTACACTTTCATCTTCGATGCACTCGAAACTTTCTAGAAAACATCAATCGTACTTTGCGAAGTTCGCAAGAATTCTTCAAGCGTCAACATCCTTCACTGAAGAATATCAATAAGAATAAATATTGAAGTATTGACTACATTAGTGAAATACTCCGCAAAGATTATGAAATCTCTAATGTTTTAGGAAAAAAAAAAATAAAAAAATAAATTCATTTCTAATTCAATCTGAAAATCAAATGAGCTTAGTATGATTTAAACTCATTGAATCTGTATTACATCTGAAGAAAATATATTCACATATATTTTCATAAGGACTGTAATGAAAATTCTTATTCAAAACATTATTTGTGAATTTTTTTTTAACGGGTAGGTAATACCCGAGAGATGTCTAAATTCACAATTAATATGTTACATTCTTTGAATCTGATTCAGCAATCACCAACTGTATTCACTACTCTCTCAACAATATACATTCTTTCGTAAAAATCAAAATAACTATTCTCATCCAAATTTGATTACATATTCTAATTTTGACAAATCAAAAAAAAAAAATCCAAGTCAAGATTTAACAGAAGACATCACTCTTAGAATTCCTACATCTATCAAAGTCATACTTTGAATTCAAAACTGTGACAGAACATCACTTTTATTCGTAACACTCAGAAATAGATGAAATTCATTCGGGAATCAGGACGATTTTATCATTTGGATATTGACTATGACAATCTGCATTTAAAACCCTTCGAAATCCTGGAAGACACTTCAAACATTGAACAATCGAGATGATGATCCAACCACACATTATCCGAAGTCTTGTACTTGAAAAGCTCTCGAAACCAAAGTCGTAGTTTAACACGTACCCTCGTCGAATTCTTTAGCATTTATTAGCAAAAACAACACTTCGATTTCTTTTCAAAGTAGCCAATTTTGTCACAGCTCCAGCAAGTCAATTTCGATTTCTCAGTCGGACTAGTCTTATTATAACCCCGATAGATACGTTGCTCTTTCGTCATTATTACTGGGGAACCTTTCATATTCCACCATATTACCACCAGCGTTTAATCATCTGAAACACGATTCTTCTGAACCCACCTCGGATTGATAAACAGAGATTCAGATATTATAGCATTAAATGCAGAGGAAACATAAAAATGGTAGAAGGTTTAAACGGTCAAAATTTTGATGATAAAAGATAGTGAGTTGGTAAAGCTCAGAAAAAGAAAGGATTTGGTACTGAAAAACGGATTGAGCAAAGTATGAGGGAAGCCGTGGACAAATCATAGAGACTGAATCTGCCTTCAAAGGATCTAAATAAATCAGTGCCTGCTGAACTCGTTAGCAAACACCTTACTTCTTATTCTAAACCTTCACAGACAGATATTCTTCTTCATCATCATATCTTAAATGTTATAAGATATCTTCGTATCTTCCATTATACATATTCTCCATATCTTTGGAGATATTTTCACAACTATTCTTATCAAGTATCATTTATCTCTCCGTAATATCTGCAACATAAAAGAAACAGTGTTAGTTTCTAAATTCTGAAAAAATTCGAATATGAATGTTTTTGAAGTAGTGTTGGGAACTGATACATGAGTTAGTATAATATAATGACACTTGATCAACGTCATTATATTACGGTAATTCATGCTAAGTTTCTAATGGATGTGATGATTCACAGGACATACCGTCATCATGTACCATTTACACGACTCTTACATTCTATCAAATCTCTAAATATATCAAGAAAATATTTCTTGATGATTTGGTCTTTTTTTTAGGGTATTCTGGTAATTTAACAAATCAGGATTTACCATTACCCTATCCTTCTTAGAACAATTACTGTGTTCATTCTGAAATCCATACCTACGAATTCTGGACCATTACAAGAGCTATTTAATCGCAAGAAGAAGAAACGAAAGGACAAAGCTCCGAAACAGAAATTGGAGTATAGATCGCAACAAATAGAAGGGAGCATTAACTATGGATGACAATGATTATAGAAGACAGAAGCAGGGACATCGAAGTATAAGGGAAGGTATAAAACCCAACAATCACCCGTAAATTATAAACCGTAGATGTCAATGCAAATAGCAATATAAAGACACGGGAGGACTAGAAAAACTATAAACCCAAGAGTATAGTAGAAGTAAATAGATTCTTCCGGTGGAAGATTAAAAAGAAGAATGATAGATATGAAAGTTAAGAGGATATCAAGGATCAGGATGGGATGGAGCATATTAATGAATACTTTAAAGTATGAATTGAGGAAGAAATAATAGAAGGTGTGAGTTGTAAGGAAACGAAGGGGTGGATTTATAGACAGAGCAATCAAAGTAGATTATCGCGTATAACCAAAGAGGATCCTAATCTCCTTAATTACCGACGAATCAAATCTTATTATGGAGATCTTCTTCTAAATTCCTTAAATTTCGGAAATCAATCTTGACTACGCCACCTGTTAGGTCAAACCTGCATTTATTCATTTTCACTCTTAGGTGATAGCTTCATTCGTGCTCTTCACAAAAACAAATCGTTTTATCTATATCACTCAATTATGATAAAACTCTATTATCGATTCATATTCGTCATGAAAACATTTTATTAGTTAGCCATGACGACCTCGATCAAATTTCGGGACGAAATTTCTTTTAACGGGTAGGTAATGTGATGACCCGGAAATTTCCGATCAAATTTAAACTTTAATCTTTATATATATCCGACACGATAAGCAAAATCTGTAATGTTGAGTCTCGAAAGTTTTGAAACTATATTTCTGTAATCAAATATCCTTTGACCATGCCAAATGATTCACGAACAATTATGTGTAAATAAATATATATGCATATACATGTGTACTCAATAAATTGAGATATATTACTAAAACATTAAACGGAATAGTTAATATGGTTATAAGCTATAAAGGTATTGAATGAATAATATGTTACACAAACATATTTGTTCGATGTAAGTTTATCGATGAGATTAAAAGATAATATCAAATGATTGAATTATCAGATACATTGAACTATGATTATGAGTCTCTGTTATGAGGTCCACTTTGAATTAGGAAACCCTTACTTTTTTAACGATATTCGGAATAAATGGTAAAGTGATTTACAAGTAAGAACAAAGTATCACTTATTGGGAATTAGACAAAAGTTAGTGGAGAATCGAATTTCATAATACTCGATTTATCATATAGAAGGAATAATTGGGATAAGATTCGTTGACTAGATAAACCCATTTGATATGTTATATTAAGATATATTATTTAGAAAGTTAAGAAAATTAAACTAAACATTTACGCATAAAAGAATGAAATCAAAAATTAAGTTTTAAAGCACAAACGTCATAGGATTTTCGATTATGTAAATGAACTTAAATTATATAATTAGTTTTGAAAGGATAACTAGTATGTTATTAGATAAATATTTCAAAAATATGTATAAGATTATAAATTTTAATTTAAATTAGTCATAAAATATTTTGATTTTAAACTAATATTAATAAATAGGCTGTGATAAATAACAAGATTATGAATTATAAAAGGAAATGATCAAAACACTCAAAAGATTAAGTTACACTTTGAGTGGGTTAGTTTTTAATTAATTTAAGTCTAGTTATTAATAAAGGTACGTGTCACAAAATGTTTAATTTAAAATAAAATATTTTGACAAACAACGAGACTTTAATTTATAGAAGGAAATGACCACAACGCTCAATTTTATAAGTTATATTTTTATAAAGGTAATTTATTGTTGAGTAAGTCTAATTTTTGTAAAAGGTACACGTCACGTAACGTAAAAGGCTAGTTTTCTAAACGTACGAAAGTGCGCCCGAAAAACCGAAAGTGGTACATGAGTCGTGAGACCACGACCGTGTCATTTTTGTAAAAATTATATTTTTACCATGAGTGTAAATATAATATAATATTTAATTAATTCTAAAGATTAAATATTAAATAATATATATATAATTATAATATGAATGTGTCGATTGTAAAATGGATCCATGAGGGGTAGGTGAGATTCAATGCTTATAAATTGAGAGAAATTGGTTTTAATGATTCATTTTTTCTCCTCTGCACTACGCATAAATATATATATATATATTATTATTATTATTATTATTATTATTATTAATATAAAGATTATTAATAATAAACTTATTAGTATTAGTATTATTTAGTAGTATTATTATTAGTAGTATTACATAAAATACTACGACGATGTCATGAACGAGTAATTTCAAAACTGGGTTCGAGTAGGATAGGGCTAAGGAAATTATGGGTTATAGCTATGGAGGTGATGGGTATGGTTCATGGATATGCTCATGAGGTCAATTTAGTGTTTATCATCTCCGTTGCGTCTACGTACCTTCCTGCAATATTGAATCTCAATATTGATATGTGAGTACTCATAATTTTATTTTTACATACTAATAGTGTATCCCTGACTAGTGCTCGAGAAATTAGGATTATGCATATTTGTACATTTGATATTGCCCTTAGATAGGTTATGTTGAATCTTAAAGGTTGTTATACTAGGGATGAAATAAGATATAAGATATGCATGTCATTGGAAAGCTAGCGAAAAATTAAGAACTTTTCATTTAGATATCGAATGGATTCGATGAACGGTTAGAAAGTTATGAATTAAACAATTAATTTCGTAATTAAAATTGCTGATAATAATTAGTGAATTAATTTTCTGGGTAATAAAAAGTGGTTATTTGGATTCTACTCGTCGAGTAGATGAATTTTCATATAAAGCACGTCTCGTTTCGTTGAACGGTTGTCAAGTTATGGATAAAAGAAGTTTTGTAAATTTTGATGAAACGTCGATACGGAAACTGAAATTCTCGCTTATCTGCGTTGTTTCAGATTAAAACAAAAATACCACTGAATTCTTTGCTGTAAGGTCTAACAAACCACTCTAGCCAATTGTCAATTCGAGTCTCGACGATTTTTCTAAAAATCGTCAAAGTTGACTGTTGGGTCACATTTTAAAATTCTAAAAAGAGCTGAAACTTTTTTGTTAAAAATGTCAGTTTTGTATCAGTTGTCATGGTCGACCTGATGTGTGTTTACTTTTGCCAAAAATCATGTTATATCTTTGTGGTAACGAGAATTTGAAGGCTTTGACCGTTTGTCAATCCGAGTTTCGAGGAATTTTCTAAAATCTCCAAAGTAGGCTACTCGGTCACTTTTGTAAATTTATTAAAGATGAAAAATTAACTTTGAAACGCCGAAACCGCGTTGGCAACTACGAGTTGTCTAGGTTTAGTTTACTTCTGTAAAATGTATACTTAATCTTTTTGGTAATGTATAACTTTTATCTTTGGCCGTTTATCAATCGGAGTTCCGATAATTTTTCTAAAAATCGTTGAAGGGGCCGTTTAGTCATGTTTGACCGAAAAATCATTTTGTTGTACAAGTTATTGTATTTTTGCATGCGACCTCGTTTTTACTTTAACCTTTGACTTTTGCACATTAGTCTCGAGCATTGGGATTGTGGTACACTATGACTTGGCCTAGTTTATTAGACAAATATTGACAAATACATAAATATATATAATTAATATAGGTTCGTGAATCCAAGGCCAACCTTACACTTGTTCAATGATGTTATATGTATTTTTACTACAAAATACAGTATGGTGAGTTTCATTTGCCTTTTTACCCTTTATATTTTTGGGCTGAGAATACATGCGCAATTTTTATAAATGTTTTACGAAATAGACACAAGTAATCGAAACTACATTATATGGTTGAATTATCGAAATCGAATATGCCCCTTTTTATTAAGTCTGGTAATCTAAGAATTAGGGAACAGACACCCTAATTGACGCGAATCCTAAAGATAGATCTATCGGGCCCAACAAGCCCCATCCAAAGTACCGGATGTTTTAGTACTTCGAAATTTATATCATGTCCGAAGGAGGATCCCGGAATGATGGGGATATTCTTATATATGCATATTGTTAATGTCGGTTACCAGGTGTTCAATCCATATGAATGATATTTTTGTCTCTATGCATGGGACGTATGTTTATGAGAAATGGAAATCTGAAATCTTGTGGTCTATTAAAATGATGGAAACGATTGTTTAAGTTAAACTAATGAACTCACCAACCTTTTGGTTGACACTTGAAAGCATGTTTATTCTCAGGTTTGAAAGAGATCTTCCGCTGTGTATTAGCTCATTTTAAAGATATTACTTGGAGTCATTCATGACATATTTCAAAAGACGTTGCATTCGAGTCGTTGAAGTTCATTAAAGATTATTATTAAGTAAATGACAGATTAGGTCATTTATAGTTTGGATATTATGAAATGGTATGCATACATGTCAACTTTCGATGTAATGAAAGATTGTCTTTTAAAAATGAATGCAATGTTTGTAAAATGTATCATTTAGAGGTCAAGTACCTAGCGATGTAATCATATGTTATTGTATTCGTCCCTATGGATTGGGTCGGGTCGTCTCATGTGGTATCAGAGCGGTGGTCTTAGCGAACCAGGTCTTGCATTAGTGTGTCTAACTGATAGTTGTTTAGATGCATTAGTGAGTCTGGACTTCGACCGTGTCTGCATGTCAAAAGTTTTGCTTATCATTTAGTCGGAAATCATCTACCTACCATCCTTAGGAAATTACCTGATTATCATTCTTTAGTCTATACGCGTTTTCTTGCATTTATTGCATAATAGTGTATAGACGAAATCTTATCCTGGCATATCTGTTACTGTGAACTTTGACTGACATCTTTCAAAGTTTCTTCCGTAATTTATGGGATTTTGATAATATATATACATATGTAAATTATGTATTGAAGAATATCAAATCTAATTCCTATAATCTATTTCATAACAAAATTCTTTCCCTAATCATACAAGATGGATCCCTCAACCAGTTCGAACTCCTCAGATTTCGATAGCTATGTCGATATGGATTTCCATTCGAGCTCCGAAAACAGTGTGACCGGAATAGATCAACCAATCAGCCATCATCTATTCTGGATGAAATGGGGATGGGTTCGTAGCCTCCTCAATTATTGGAGACAAGAAGAAGGTGATCCTTTCCATCCACCAAATTGCCCTATTTGCAATGAACCTGAAGCACTTACCGGCGAACCTGTTCGTGAAACCATTTTCTCTCTCATTTCCAGAGTATCTCGTCACGATTATATCCTACATCAAATCCTAGATTTTATTTATCCGCTCATCCCAACCGACAATCATCCCGGTATACTAGCAGAAGTTAACGAACTTCGTGCTCGTGTGACGGCTTTGGAGCTTATGGTGCAAGGATTACAAACACCATCAGCAGCACCAGCAGCATAATCAGTACCGCCAGTAACATCAACATCGCAAGCCTCAATACCCTAAGCACCAGCAGCATCACCGGCATCAACAACACCACCATCAACAACAGGATCATTACCACCACCAACAATCACATATGCATCACACACCTCAATATCCCAATCTATATATATGATATCAACGTCACACGCACCAAAGATACCAAGGAGTACCAACAACAACAAATGATGAAGTATTGATTCATAACTTCATCGGAGAAACATTCTGTGGTGATTATGTAATCTCTAAAGTTTTAGAGATTATGTATCTCAGCCTTAACCAAAAACTAGATGAGTGGACAGAGATGATAGAGAGAAGAACCGAAACCCTAACAAGACTAGTGCGTAAGGTACAAGCTAGACTTGTTTTACCAACAACATCAGCAGTACCAATAGCCTCACCAACACAGTCAAATGCTGTCAACATAGTGAGAATCGTCAACACCTCCAACCTCACAAGCTTCGCCAGTTCAAGAATCACTGTGGAAATCATTACGAATTAATAACGAGTATATTATATCAACGAGTTATGAAGTATTAACTCAGTTCCTCCAAAGAATTTATATGTATATCCTATATATATATATATATAAAAAAAAAAAAAAAATTTAACCATAATAAATCTTTCTGTACTAAGCTATTATGTATGGAACTTAACTATCCGGTTAATTCATATTACTAATATGCTATGATGTACATTATTCGTTAACAATTTCATCATTGTTAACCACAATCTCTGCTTCAATTCAATGAATTCCGTCTCATAATAAGTCAAGTGTATCATTCAATAACATGTTTGATTTTACACTTTCATCTTCGATGCACTCGAAACTTTCTAGAAAACATCAATCGTACTTTGCGAAGTTCGCAAGAATTCTTCAAGCGTCAACATCCTTCACTGAAGAATATCAATAAGAATAAATATTGAAGTATTGACTACATTAGTGAAATACTCCGCAAAGATTATGAAATCTCTAATGTTTTAGGAAAAAAAAAAAAAAAAAATAAATAAATTCATTTCTAATTCAATCTGAAAATCAAATGAGCTTAGTATGATTTAAACTCATTGAATCTGTATTACATCTGAAGAAAATATATTCACATATATTTTCATAAGGACTGTAATGAAAATTCTTATTCAAAACATTATTTGTGAATTTTTTTTTAACGGGTAGGTAATACCCGAGAGATGTCTAAATTCACAATTAATATGTTACATTCTTTGAATCTGATTCAGCAATCACCAACTGTATTCACTACTCTCTCAACAATATACATTCTTTCGTAAAAATCAAAATAACTATTCTCATCCAAATTTGATTACATATTCTAATTTTGACAAATCAAAAAAAAAAATCCAAGTCAAGATTTAACAGAAGACATCACTCTTAGAATTCCTACATCTATCAAAGTCATACTTTGAATTCAAAACTGTGACAGAACATCACTTTTATTCGTAACACTCAGAAATAGATGAAATTCATTCGGGAATCAGGACGATTTTATCATTTGGATATTGACTATGACAATCTGCATTTAAAACCCTTCGAAATCCTGGAAGACACTTCAAACATTGAACAATCGAGATGATGATCCAACCACACATTATCCGAAGTCTTGTACCTGAAAAGCTCTCGAAACCAAAGTCGTAGTTTAACACGTACCCTCGTCGAATTCTTTAGCATTTATTAGCAAAAACAACACTTCGATTTCTTTTCAAAGTAGCCAATTTTGTCACAGCTCCAGCAAGTCAATTTCGATTTCTCAGTCGGACTAGTCTTATTATAACCCCGATAGATACGTTGCTCTTTCGTCATTATTACTGGGGAACCTTTCATATTCCACCATATTACCACCAGCGTTTAATCATCTGAAACACGATTCTTCTGAACCCACCTCGGATTGATAAACAGAGATTCAGATATTATAGCATTAAATGCAGAGGAAACATAAAAATGGTAGAAGGTTTAAACGGTCAAAATTTTGATGATAAAAGATAGTGAGTTGGTAAAGCTCAGAAAAAGAAAGGATTTGGTACTGAAAAACGGATTGAGCAAAGTATGAGGGAAGCCGTGGACAAATCATAGAGACTGAATCTGCCTTCAAAGGATCTAAATAAATCAGTGCCTGCTGAACTCGTTAGCAAACACCTTACTTCTTATTCTAAACCTTCACAGACAGATATTCTTCTTCATCATCATATCTTAAATGTTATAAGATATCTTCGTATCTTCCATTATACATATTCTCCATATCTTTGGAGATATTTTCACAACTATTCTTATCAAGTATCATTTATCTCTCCGTAATATCTGCAACATAAAAGAAACAGTGTTAGTTTCTAAATTCTGAAAAAATTCGAATATGAATGTTTTTGAAGTAGTGTTGGGAACTGATACATGAGTTAGTATAATATAATGACACTTGATCAACGTCATTATATTACGGTAATTCATGCTAAGTTTCTAATGGATGTGATGATTCACAGGACATACCGTCATCATGTACCATTTACACGACTCTTACATTCTATCAAATCTCTAAATATATCAAGAAAATATTTCTTGATGATTTGGTCTTTTTTTTAGGGTATTCTGGTAATTTAACAAATCAGGATTTACCATTACCCTATCCTTCTTAGAACAATTACTGTGTTCATTCTGAAATCCATACCTACGAATTCTGGACCATTACAAGAGCTATTTAATCGCAAGAAGAAGAAACGAAAGGACAAAGCTCCGAAACAGAAATTGGAGTATAGATCGCAACAAATAGAAGGGAGCATTAACTATGGATGACAATGATTATAGAAGACAGAAGCAGGGACATCGAAGTATAAGGGAAGGTATAAAACCCAACAATCACCCGTAAATTATAAACCGTAGATGTCAATGCAAATAGCAATATAAAGACACGGGAGGACTAGAAAAACTATAAACCCAAGAGTATAGTAGAAGTAAATAGATTCTTCCGGTGGAAGATTAAAAAGAAGAATGATAGATATGAAAGTTAAGAGGATATCAAGGATCAGGATGGGATGGAGCATATTAATGAATACTTTAAAGTATGAATTGAGGAAGAAATAATAGAAGGTGTGAGTTGTAAGGAAACGAAGGGGGTGGATTTATAGACAGAGCAATCAAAGTAGATTATCGCGTATAACCAAAGAGGATCCTAATCTCCTTAATTACCGACGAATCAAATCTTATTATGGAGATCTTCTTCTAAATTCCTTAAATTTCGGAAATCAATCTTGACTACGCCACCTGTTAGGTCAAACCTGCATTTATTCATTTTCACTCTTAGGTGATAGCTTCATTCGTGCTCTTCACAAAAACAAATCGTTTTATCTATATCACTCAATTATGATAAAACTCTATTATCGATTCATATTCGTCATGAAAACATTTTATTAGTTAGCCATGACGACCTCGATCAAATTTCGGGACGAAATTTCTTTTAACGGGTAGGTAATGTGATGACCCGGAAATTTCCGATCAAATTTAAACTTTAATCTTTATATATATCCGACACGATAAGCAAAATCTGTAATGTTGAGTCTCGAAAGTTTTGAAACTATATTTCTGTAATCAAATATCCTTTGACCATGCCAAATGATTCACGAACAATTATGTGTAAATAAATATATATGCATATACATGTGTACTCAATAAATTGAGATATATTACTAAAACATTAAACGGAATAGTTAATATGGTTATAAGCTATAAAGGTATTGAATGAATAATATGTTACACAAACATATTTGTTCGATGTAAGTTTATCGATGAGATTAAAAGATAATATCAAATGATTGAATTATCAGATACATTGAACTATGATTATGAGTCTCTGTTATGAGGTCCACTTTGAATTAGGAAACCCTTACTTTTTTAACGATATTCGGAATAAATGGTAAAGTGATTTACAAGTAAGAACAAAGTATCACTTATTGGGAATTAGACAAAAGTTAGTGGAGAATCGAATTTCATAATACTCGATTTATCATATAGAAGGAATAATTGGGATAAGATTCGTTGACTAGATAAACCCATTTGATATGTTATATTAAGATATATTATTTAGAAAGTTAAGAAAATTAAACTAAACATTTACGCATAAAAGAATGAAATCAAAAATTAAGTTTTAAAGCACAAACGTCATAGGATTTTCGATTATGTAAATGAACTTAAATTATATAATTAGTTTTGAAAGGATAACTAGTATGTTATTAGATAAATATTTCAAAAATATGTATAAGATTATAAATTTTAATTTAAATTAGTCATAAAACATTTAGATTTTAAACTAATATTAATAAATAGGCTGTGATAAATAACAAGATTATGAATTATAAAAGGAAATGATCAAAACACTCAAAAGATTAAGTTACACTTTGAGTGGGTTAGTTTTTAATTAATTTAAGTCTAGTTATTAATAAAGGTACGTGTCACAAAATGTTTAATTTAAAATAAAATATTTTGACAAACAACGAGACTTTAATTTATAGAAGGAAATGACCACAACGCTCAATTTTATAAGTTATATTTTTATAAAGGTAATTTATTGTTGAGTAAGTCTAATTTTTGTAAAAGGTACACGTCACGTAACGTAAAAGGCTAGTTTTCTAAACGTACGAAAGTGCGCCCGAAAAACCGAAAGTGGTACATGAGTCGTGAGACCACGACCGTGTCATTTTTGTAAAAATTATATTTTTACCATGAGTGTAAATATAATATAATATTTAATTAATTCTAAAGATTAAATATTAAATAATATATATATAATTATAATATGAATGTGTCGATTGTAAAATGGATCCATGAGGGGTAGGTGAGATTCAATGCTTATAAATTGAGAGAAATTGGTTTTAATGATTCATTTTTTCTCCTCTGCACTACGCATAAATATATATATATATATTATTATTATTATTATTATTATTATTATTAATATAAAGATTATTAATAATAAACTTATTAGTATTAGTATTATTTAGTAGTATTATTATTAGTAGTATTACATAAAATACTACGACGATGTCATGAACGAGTAATTTCAAAACTGGGTTCGAGTAGGATAGGGCTAAGGAAATTATGGGTTATAGCTATGGAGGTGATGGGTATGGTTCATGGATATGCTCATGAGGTCAATTTAGTGTTTATCATCTCCGTTGCGTCTACGTACCTTCCTGCAATATTGAATCTCAATATTGATATGTGAGTACTCATAATTTTATTTTTACATACTAATAGTGTATCCCTGACTAGTGCTCGAGAAATTAGGATTATGCATATTTGTACATTTGATATTGCCCTTAGATAGGTTATGTTGAATCTTAAAGGTTGTTATACTAGGGATGAAATAAGATATAAGATATGCATGTCATTGGAAAGCTAGCGAAAAATTAAGAACTTTTCATTTAGATATCGAATGGATTCGATGAACGGTTAGAAAGTTATGAATTAAACAATTAATTTCGTAATTAAAATTGCTGATAATAATTAGTGAATTAATTTTCTGGGTAATAAAAAGTGGTTATTTGGATTCTACTCGTCGAGTAGATGAATTTTCATATAAAGCACGTCTCGTTTCGTTGAACGGTTGTCAAGTTATGGATAAAAGAAGTTTTGTAAATTTTGATGAAACGTCGATACGGAAACTGAAATTCTCGCTTATCTGCGTTGTTTCAGATTAAAACAAAAATACCACTGAATTCTTTGCTGTAAGGTCTAACAAACCACTCTAGCCAATTGTCAATTCGAGTCTCGACGATTTTTCTAAAAATCGTCAAAGTTGACTGTTGGGTCACATTTTAAAATTCTAAAAAGAGCTGAAACTTTTTTGTTAAAAATGTCAGTTTTGTATCAGTTGTCATGGTCGACCTGATGTGTGTTTACTTTTGCCAAAAATCATGTTATATCTTTGTGGTAACGAGAATTTGAAGGCTTTGACCGTTTGTCAATCCGAGTTTCGAGGAATTTTCTAAAATCTCCAAAGTAGGCTACTCGGTCACTTTTGTAAATTTATTAAAGATGAAAAATTAACTTTGAAACGCCGAAACCGCGTTGGCAACTACGAGTTGTCTAGGTTTAGTTTACTTCTGTAAAATGTATACTTAATCTTTTTGGTAATGTATAACTTTTATCTTTGGCCGTTTATCAATCGGAGTTCCGATAATTTTTCTAAAAATCGTTGAAGGGGCCGTTTAGTCATGTTTGACCGAAAAATCATTTTGTTGTACAAGTTATTGTATTTTTGCATGCGACCTCGTTTTTACTTTAACCTTTGACTTTTGCACATTAGTCTCGAGCATTGGGATTGTGGTACACTATGACTTGGCCTAGTTTATTAGACAAATATTGACAAATACATAAATATATATAATTAATATAGGTTCGTGAATCCAAGGCCAACCTTACACTTGTTCAATGATGTTATATGTATTTTTACTACAAAATACAGTATGGTGAGAAATCTTTCCGTTTTAACAATATTTGGAAAATGGTAAAGTGATTTATAAATAAGAACAAATTGTCAATCATTGAGAACTAGACAAAGGATAGTGGAAGATTGAATCTCATAAAGACTCGATTAATCTATTTAGTTTCAAACGTACAAAAACGTTTTCAGTTTAAAAAGAACTTTATTATTAAAACGTATATAACTTTTATAAATATCTAGAACCACTTTTGACAACTCATTACTTAACTAGTATGATAAAGATAACGATATTTATATTTTATTTTATTAAATATATATAACAATTTAAATTAATATTATATATATTTATACGCGTATTATACGTACATAGTTTTATACTTTTACTATACTTAAACTTTACCTTTACTTTATTTTTACTTTACTTTAACTTTAATAATTCACTTTAATAATTCATACTTTAATAATTCACTTTAATAATTCATACTTTAATAATTTACTTTAATAATTCATACTTTAATAATTCACTTTAATAATTCATACTTTAATAATTCACTTTAATAATTCATACTTTAATAATTCACTTTAATAATTCAAAAATCTATTATAAATAGAATTCAATAGGTTTCATTATTTCATAGAAACTTGAAAATATTTTTCTCTAAACTCTCTCAATCGATTTACATATATATATTTACTCCATATTATTTCAAGATATTATTAGTATACATAAAATATTACGACGGAGTGCTGTCCGAGTGATTTCGAAATTGTTTTTCGAGTAGGATAGGATTAAGGAAATTATGGGTTATAGCTATGGAGGTGATTGAGTATGGTTCATGGGTATGCTCGTGAGGTCAATATAGTGTTTATCATTTCCGTTGCGTCTACGTACCTTTCTTGCAATATTGAATCTCAATATTGATACGTGAGTACTCATAATTTAACTTTTACATACTAATAGTGTATTCCTGACTAGTGCTCGAGTATTTAGGATTATGCATGCTTGTACTTTTGATATTGCCCTTAGACAGGTTAGATTGAATATTGAATTAGTTACACTTGCGGTTGAGATAAGGTATAAGATATGCATGTCCTTGGAAAGCTAGCGAAAAATTAAGGACTTTTCCTTTAGATATCGAATGGTTTCGATGAACGGATTAAAAGTTATAATCAATTGAATTTTCTATATTTTTATTAAAAATGATTATTATTATCGTCGTTTTTATCGTCGTTCTAGTTTTATCTTATTATTATCATTATTATTATCTTTATCAATAAAATGGATTTATCATTAAAAATTGTTATTTTTTTTATTATTACTATCGTTATTATTGTTAAAGTTATAATTAGTATTATTATTATTATTATCCAATTATTATTATTATTATTATTATTATTATTATTATTATTATTATTATTATTATTATCATTATTAATATATATATCATTATTTAAAAATGGATATTGTCATTGTTATTATTATTATTACTATATTATCATTAAGATAATTATTAGTATTATCGTTAAAAATGTTATAGTAACTATCATTATTAATATTAGTGTAATTAAAATAAATATTTGTAACACCTAATTATTTTGATTACTATTATTATCATTATTATGAACACGATATAAAAGACGATTAAAAGCTATTAAACGAAACGATTAGGAAATAATTAGTAAGAGTATCATGATGAAATTAAAATATTATAAGATATTGATTTAGATAAAATTATCATTCTTATTATTTTTATCATTACTATTATTATTAAAAATATCGTTAGTATTAAAACTATCATTTTAACAAAAATTATCATTTTAATAGAAATGTCATTGTTACTATAAAATATCATTATTATTATTATTTTAAATAGAATTATTATTTTAAAGATAATATTAAAAATTATCGTAAATATTAAAGTTATCATAATTAGAATTATCGTTTTATCATAATGTCATCTTAGTAATTATAAATATTGATATTTTTATAATAATTATTATTATTACAAAATAATACAACTTTTACTTACTATCATTATAGATATTATTTTATCAAATAAATATGTGATACAAACATATTTTACTACGTGTAATAACTTACTTTAATAATACCTATCATATTATCTTTATGATATTAAATGAACCCTATAAATTTTATTACTTAATATATATAAAAGTATATTATATTATATAAATTTAATATAAAATTTTATTTATTAATAAATAAATTATATTATTTACTCTAATAAATCTTTTAAAAATATAAAACGACGATATTTAAACTATATATTAATCATGTATAGATTTTTGGAAATTATTTTGAGTCAAATTTACTTTTATTGACTTTTGCATATTAGTCTCGAGCATTAGGATTGTGGTACACTATGACTTGGCCTAATTTGTTAGACAAATATTGACCAACACATAATTATATATAATTAATTTAGGTTCGTGAATCCGAGGCCAACCTTGCACTTGTTCAATGACGTTATATGTATTTTTACTACGAAATACAGTATGGTGAGTTTATTTGCCCCTTTTACTCTTTACATTTTTGGGCTGAGAATACATGCAAATGCTTTATTAACTGTTTTACAATATTTATATGCGTGAGTTCATTTACTCCCTTTTTACTCTTTACATTTTTGGGCTGAGAATACATGCAAATGCTTTATTAACTGTTATACAATATTTATACGCGTGAGTTTCATTTGCCTTTTTACCCTTTATATTTTTGGGCTGAGAATACATGCGCAATTTTTATAAATGTTTTACGAAATAGACACAAGTAATCGAAACTACATTATATGGTTGAATTATCGAAATCGAATATGCCCCTTTTTATTAAGTCTGGTAATCTAAGAATTAGGGAACAGACACCCTAATTGACGCGAATCCTAAAGATAGATCTATCGGGCCCAACAAGCCCCATCCAAAGTACCGGATGTTTTAGTACTTCGAAATTTATATCATGTCCGAAGGAGGATCCCGGAATGATGGGGATATTCTTATATATGCATATTGTTAATGTCGGTTACCAGGTGTTCAATCCATATGAATGATATTTTTGTCTCTATGCATGGGACGTATGTTTATGAGAAATGGAAATCTGAAATCTTGTGGTCTATTAAAATGATGGAAACGATTGTTTAAGTTAACTAATGAACTCACCAACCTTTTGGTTGACACTTGAAAGCATGTTTATTCTCAGGTTTGAAAGAGATCTTCCGCTGTGTATTAGCTCATTTTAAAGATATTACTTGGAGTCATTCATGACATATTTCAAAAGACGTTGCATTCGAGTCGTTGAAGTTCATTAAAGATTATTATTAAGTAAATGACAGATTAGGTCATTTATAGTTTGGATATTATGAAATGGTATGCATACATGTCAACTTTCGATGTAATGAAAGATTGTCTTTTAAAAATGAATGCAATAAATTGATTTAATAATAATAATTTTTGATGAACTCAATGACTCGAATGCAACGTTCTTCGAAATATGCTATGAAAAACTCCAAGTAAAATCTTTAAAATGAGCAAATGCACAGCGGAAGATTTCTTTAACACTTGAGAATAAACATGCTTTAAAGTGTCAACCAAAAGGTTGGTGAGTTCATTAGTTTATCATAATCATTTATTTCCATCATTTTAATAGACCACAAGAATTTCATTTCCAGTTCTCATAAATATACGTCCCATGCATAGAGACAAAAATAATCATTCATATGGTGAACACCTGGTAACCGACATTAACTAGATACATATAAGAATATCCCCTATCATTCCGGGATCCTCCTTCGGACATGATATAAATTTCGAAGTACTAAAGCATCCGGTACTTTGGATGGGGTTTGTTAGGCCCAATAGATCTATCTTTAGGATTCGCGTCAATTAGGGTGTCTGTTCCCTAATTCTTAGATTACCAGACTTTAATAAAAAGGGGCATATTCGATTTCGATAATTCAACCATAGAATGTAGTTTCAATTACTTGTGTCTATTTCGTCAAACATTTATAAAAGCGCATGTATTCTCAGTCCCAAAAATATAAAGGGTAAAAAGGCAAATGAAACTCACGCATATAATTATTGTAAAACAGTTACTAAAGCATTTGCATGTATTCTCAGCCCCAAAAATGTAAAGAGTAAAAGGGGATCAATGAAACTCACCATACTGTATTTCGTAGTAAAAATACATATAACGTCATTGAACAATTGCAAGGTTGGCCTCGGATTCACGAACCTAAATTAATTATATATATTTATGTGTTGGTCAATATTTGTCTAACAAATTAGGTCAAGTCATAGTGTACCACAATCCTAATGCTCGAGATTAATATGCAAAAGTCAACAAAAGTAAATTTGACTCAAAATAATTTCCAAAAATCTATACATGATTAATATATAGTTTAAATATCGTCGTTTTATATTTTTAAATATTTTTAAAAGATTTATTAGAGTAAATAATATAATTTATTTATTAATAAATAAAATTTTATATTAAATTTATATAATAAAATATACTTTTATATATATTAAGTAATAAAATTTATAGGGAGTATATTTAATATCATAAAGATAATATGATAGGTATTATTAAAGTAAGTTATTACACTTAGTAAAATATGTTTGTATCACATATTTATTTGATAAAATAATATCTATAATGATAGTAAGTAAAAGTTGTATTATTTTATAATAATAATTATTATTATAAAAATATCAATATTTATAATTACTAAGATGACATTATGATAAAACGATAATTCTAATTATGATAACTTTAATATTTACGATAATTTTTAATATTATCTTTAAAATAATAATTCTATTTAAAATAATAATAATAATGATATTTTATAGTAACAATGACATTTCTATTAAAATGATAATTTTTGTTAAAATGATAGTTTTAATACTAACGATACTTTTAATAATAATAGTAATGATAAAAATAATAAGAACTATAATTTTATCTAAATCAATATCTTATAATATTTTAATTTCATCATGATACTCTTACTCATTATTTCCTAATCGTTTCGTTTAATAGCTTTTAATCGTCTTTTATATCGTGTTCATAATAATGATAATAATAGTAATCAAAATAATTAGGTGTTACAAATATTTATTTTAATTCCACTAATATTAATAATGATAGTTACTATAACATTATTAACGATAATACTAATAATTATCTTAATGATAATATAGTAATAACAATAATAACAATAACAATAACTATTTTTAAATAATGATATATATATTAATAATGATAATAATAATAGTAATAATAATAATACTACTAATAATAATAATAATAATAATAATAATAATAATAATAATAATAATAATAATAATAATAATAATAATAATAATAATAATAATAATAACTGAAAGGACCCGTTCATATACATTATAAACGATTCACAATAGTTGATTACATTGCGAGGTATTTGACCTCTATATGATACATTTTACAAACATTGCATTCGTTTTTAAAAGACAAACTTTATTTACATTGAAAATTGACAGGCATGCATATCATTTCATAATATCCACTATCCAACTATAAATTAATTTAATAATAATCTTTGATGAAATCAATGACTCGAATGCAACGTTCTTCGAAATATGCTATGATAGACTCCAAGTAATATCTTTAAAATGAGCAAATGCACAGCGGAAGATTTCTTTAACACCTGAGAATAAACATGCTTTAAAGTGTCAACCAAAAGGTTGGTGAGTTCATTAGTTTAACTTAAACAATCGCTTCCATCATTTTAATAGACCACAAGATTTCAGATTTCCATTTCTCATAAACATACGTCCCATGCATAGAGACAAAAATATCATTCATATGGATTGAACACCTGGTAACCGACATTAACAATATGCATATATAAGAATATCCCCATCATTCCGGGATCCTCCTTCGGACATGATATAAATTTCGAAGTACTAAAACATCCGGTACTTTGGATGGGGCTTGTTGGGCCCGATAGATCTATCTTTAGGATTCGCGTCAATTAGGGTGTCTGTTCCCTAATTCTTAGATTACCAGACTTAATAAAAAGGGGCATATTCGATTTCGATAATTCAACCATAGAATGTAGTTTCACGTACTTGTGTCTATTTCGTAAAATATTTATAAAAGTTGCGCATGTATTCTCAGCCCAAAAATATAAAGGGTAAAAAGGCAAATGAAACTCACCATACTGTATTTTGTAGTAAAAATACATATAACATCATTGAACAAGTGTAGGGTTGGCCTCGGATTCACGAACCTATAGTAATTATATATATTTATGTATTTGTCAATATTTGTCTAATAAACTAGGCCAAGTCATAGTGTACCACAATCCCAATGCTCGAGACTAATGTGCAAAAGTCAAAGGTTAAAGTAAAAACGAGGTCGCATGCAAAAATATAATAACTTATACAAAAATGATTTTTCGGTCAAACATGACTAAACGGCCACGTCAGCGATTTTTAGAAAAATTATCGGAACTCCGATTGATAAACGGCCAAAGATAAAAGTTACACATTACCAAAAAGATTAAGCATAAATTTTACAGAATAAACTAAACCTAGACAACTCGTAGTTGCCAACGCGGTTTCGGCGTTTCAAAGATAATTTTTCAGCTTTAATAAATTTACAAAAGTGACCGAGTAGCCTACTTTGGAGATTTTTAGAAAATTCCTCGAAACTCGGATTGACAAACGGTCAAAGCCTTCAAATTCTCGTTACCACAAAGATATAACATGATTTTTGGCAAAAGTAAACACACATCAGGCCGACCATGGCAACTGATACAAAAGTGACATTTTTAATAAAAAAGTTTCAGCTCTTTTTATAATTTTTAAATGTGACCAAACAGTCAACTTTGACGATTTTTAGAAAAATCGTCGAGACTCGAATTGACAAACGGCCAGAGTCGTTTGTTAGACCTTACAGCAAAGAACTCAGTGGTATTTTTGTTTTAATCTGAAACAACGCAGATCAGCGAGAATTTCAGTTTCCGTTTCGACGTTTCAACAAAATTTACAAAACTTCTTTTATCCATAACTTGACAACCGTTCAACGAAACGAGACGTGCTTTATATGAAAATTCATCTACTCGACGAGTAGAATCCAAATAACCACTTTTTATAACCCAAAAAATTAGTTCACTAATTAATATCAGCAATTTTAATTACGAAATTAATTGTTTAATTCATAACTTTCTAACCGTTCATCGAATCCATTCGATATCTAAATGAAAAGTTTTTAATTTTTCGCTAGCTTTCCAAGGACATGCATATCTTATACCTTATCTCAACCGTAGGTGTAATTAATTCAGGATTCAACATAACCTATCTAAGGGCAATATCAAAAATACAAATATGCATTATCCTATTTTCTCGAGCACTAGTCAGGGATACACTATTAGTATGTAAAAATTAAATTATGAGTACTCACGTATCAATATTGAGATTCAATATTGCAGGAAGGGTACGTAAACGCAACGGAGATGATAAATACTAGATTGACCTCACGAGCATAACTCCCGAACATTACCCATAACCTCCATAGCTATAACCCATAATTTCCTTAGCTCTATCCCACTCATAAAACCCGTTTTGAAAACACGCGAGCAGAACCCCGTCGTAGTATTTTATGTATAATACTAATAATAATAACCTTAATACTACTAATTAAGATTAATAACAATATTAATCTTAATATTAATATTAATTCTAATAATAATAATAATGATAATTAAAATTATATATAGAGAGAGTAAAGGGATGCGAAAGACAGAATGCAAATGAATCTGAATAAGAGTTCATTTGCTTAAATAATATGTGGCCTCACTTTACTTTACTTTCCAGCTGGTATCCAATTCACAATCTTGCCGACACTTCCTAATTCATATTCATATCATATGTATTACATAGGTTTAATATTATTTAATATTTAATATATTTAATCTTTAGAATTAATTAAATATTATATTATATTTACGCTCATGGTAAAAATATAATTTTTACAAAAACGACACGGTCGTGGTCTCACGACTCATGTACCACTTTCGGTTTTTCGAGCGCACTTTCGTACGTCTAGAAAACTAGCCTTTTATGTTACGCGACGCGTACCTTTAATAATAATTTGACTTATATATCAAAAATTTACTTTATGAAAAATGTAACTTATAAAATTGAGCGTTGTGGTCATTTCCTTCTATAAATCAAAGTCTCGTTGTTTGTCAAAATATTTTATTTTAAATTAAACATTTTGTGACATGTACCTTTATTAATAACTAGACTTAAGTTAACTAAAAACTAACCCACTCAAAGTGTAAGTTAATATTTTGAGTGTTTTGGTCATTTCCTTTTATAATTCATAATCTTGTTATTTATCAAAGCCTATTTATTAATATTAGTTTAAAATCAAAACGTTTTATGACTAATTTAAAATATATAATTAAAATTTATCTAATAACATACTAGTTAACTTTTCAAAACCAATTATATTTCAAAGTTTGTTTTATAATCGTTTAGAAAATATTATAACACGTTTTGTTTATTCTTTAAGGCTTTAAATAGATCCAATTTCTTTATGCACTAACGTTTTTAAATATCAACCGCATCGCCCTCGGGATTATAATGTTTTTAATTCTCCCGTGTCTTTATGTTGCGATAAACATTGATATACACGGTTTGTAATTTATGTGTTGTTATCGGACTTTATATTCTCCCTTATATTTCAAAGCTCTATGCTTTTGTTTTCTCTTCCCGACTTCAAGTCAAGCGAATAATGGTCCAGAATTTATAGATATAGAGTTTCGAATGATTATAATGTTCTAAGCATGAAGGAACGTGATAGCACGATTTGATTTTCAAATTTATCAACATCACGGAAGATAGAACCATCAAGAATACATTTTCTTGATTTGTTACGGAGTTAAGTAGGATGAAAGAGTTATGTAACATGGCACATGATGACGTTATGATCTGTGAATCATCACGTTTCATTTAGAAACTCAGCATGACTTACTGTAATATAATCACGTTGATCAAGTGTCATTATATTATAGTAACTCATGCATCAGTTCCCATCATTACTACAATAACATTCATATTTTAAGCTTGAAAATTTACAGAATATAGAAACTAACAGTTTCTATATGATGTAATACTGATAGCACGAAAAGATTAATGATTTCAGATAAGAATAGTTATAAAAATATCTCCAGAAATATGGAGGATATTTATAATGAAAGGTACGAT